>NC_044039.1:71534099-71842108 GCF_901765095.1 Microcaecilia unicolor | reverse complement strand
ACTTGGTTTGAAGGGTCTCCCTAGCAGACAGGTCAGACACAGGTAGATGTAATCCCAAGATATTGCTCCTATGAGGAGTCTATTTACAGTCAGAGGAAGATTCTGCTCCCACCAGAGGCTCCCAATGATCATACTAGATGTTCCTTTTCTTTTAAACACTTTCCTACAAGTTTTAGCTTTCTCTGGAAAGTCAAAAGTTCACCTGAAGGACACCGGTCTGCCTGCCTACAGATGAGGACAGGTCAGTCAGAGGGTTCTATTCTATTGGTAGACTCAAGCTGAAGCACTGACAATTCAGTCAAACTCCTCACTACTGAATTCCTCAAGCTGCTACATACAGCATATGGTTCTACTCCAGTGTACATTGTAAACAGACCATAGAATTCAAATATTTTCAGTGCTGATTATACACATCTTTCCTGGAGTTGGATGCCACATCAAAGAGACTAGTAATTCTGTATTCTCACTTTCTTTTTCTTCTCCTTGGAAAGTTCATTACAGTGGGAAGCCATTATCCCCATGCCATTCCCAGATTGGCCTATCCTATATAATAAAACTCACCCTCAACGTTCTGAGGACACTGACATCAGTGTCACTTCCTTCGGGCACTTCCTTCGGGTTCGAAGGGTTCGTGGTGGTGAAGCCACCGAAATCACTGCTCTGGGCCCCGCCCTCGCATCAAACGTGATGACGTCAAGGGCGGAGCAATGGCGTCACAGAGCGAGGGCAGAGCAGTGGCGTCAGTG
This sequence comes from Microcaecilia unicolor, assembly GCF_901765095.1. Taxonomy (NCBI): domain Eukaryota; kingdom Metazoa; phylum Chordata; class Amphibia; order Gymnophiona; family Siphonopidae; genus Microcaecilia; species Microcaecilia unicolor. Next base: position 71,841,362 of record NC_044039.1, on the reverse strand, counting down.
GCTTCATGACTCAGGAGATGAAGGTGGCGTGCGTTGACGAGGTGCGGAGCAATGGTGGTCAGTGGCTTCACAACGCCGAAGGGGTGGGTAGGGAGGGGGGGGGGTCGGGAGAAAAACCTTGCTAGTGCCCGTTTCATTTGCTCCAGAAACGGGCATGTTTTACTAGTATTTTATAATATAGTTGAATTCCAGGAGAGGACGCCTCATCACAGAGCCCCACTGCTTATAACATATAAAGGGGCATAATCGAACGGAAACGTCTATCTCCATGGGCGTTTATCTCCGAGAACGGGTCCGTGAAGGGGCGGACCGAACCGTATTTTCGAAAAACATGGACGTTTATCTTTTTTAGAGCTGGGCGTTTTTGTTTTTCAGCGATAATGGAAACCGAAAGCGCCCAGCTCAAAAACGAATAACTCCAAGACATTTATTCGTGGGAGGGGCCAGGATTCGTAGTGCACTGGTCCCCCTCACATGCCAGGACACCAATCGGGCACCCTAGGGGGCACTTTTACAAAAAAAAAAAAAAGTTAAACAGCTCCCAGGTGCATAGCACCCTTCCCTTGGGTGTTGAGCCCCCCAAATCCCCCTCAAAACCCACTGCCCACAAGTCTACACCATTACTATAGTCCTAAGGGGTGAAGGGGCACCTACATGTGGGTACAGTGGGTTTGGGGGCAGTTTGGAGGGCTCCCATTTACCAGCACAAGTGTAACAGGTGGGGGGGGGATGGGCCTGGGTCCACCTGCCTGAAGTCCACTGCACCCCTAATCACTGCTCCAGTGACCTGCATACTGCTGCCAGGGAGGTGGGTATGGCATTTGAGGGTGAAAATAAAAAGTTGTGAAACGGCATATTTTGTGGTGGGGGGGGTTAGTGACCACTGGGGAAGTCAGAGGAGGTCATCCCCGATTCCCCCAGTGGTCATCTGGTCATTTAGGGCACTTTTGGGGGCCATATTCGTGGAAAAACAGGGTCCAGGAAAAGTGCCCTAAATTCTCGCTAAAAACGCATATTTTTTTTCCATTATCGGCGAAAGGCGCCCATCTCTGATCGCCCGATAACCACGCCCCAGTTCCGCCTTCACCACGCCTTCGACACGCCCCCATCAACTTTGTCTGCATCCGCGACGGAGTGCAGTTGAAAACGTCCAAATTCGGCTTTCGATTATACCGCTTTATTTGTTTTTGTGAGACAAACGTCTATCTCCCGATTTGGGTCACAATATAGGCGTTTTTCTATTTCGATTATAAGCAGGATAGTAACATAACATAGTAGATGACGGCAGAAAAAGACCTGCACGGTCCATCCAGTCTGCCCAACAAGATAACTCATATGTGCTACTTTTACATGCACCAGTCTCAAAGTGTACATCTTCCATTATTTGCTTAGCAAATAGTTTCATTATCAAGATAAATTGCTAGAACCTAATAATTAAACTAAGCCAATTGCTACTAATTTAACACAGCACACACAATTTCCTAATGCCTATAATTATATCATTTCAGTAACACTTTCCTTTCTTGTCTTGGTAATAAGCGACCAGTTACAGGGGTGAAAAAAAGGCTATGTTGCCTAAAGTACATGTGCCTAATTCATTCTGCCTTACAATTCAGAGATCTAGCTTTCTATTTGCTAGGTTCTAAAATAAAATGTAAACATCTTCATAGCTGTTCCAATAGCCTAGCAATAATGCAGCCAGAGAACAGACAGGGCTAAACCGAATTCCCGGATCATAATTCTAGTAGGGGAGAAAAGAGGGCTAGAGAAACAAGGGAGGATGGGCACATTCTGAAATAAGCTACAGTCTGCATGGCCTTTGCTGAAAAAATGCTCACCCCATATTATAACCTAATGAACTCTTGTATCTGAGTGAAATCAAAAAGTGCCACAGAATTTGTTTCCAGCAAATTCTGATTAAGAGGCAGATGCACTAAAGCTAAATGAGCCTTTAATGACTCTCCAACGAGGAAAATTTGATCCGTTGCATGCATCAAAGGGCTTTTACCGAGGAAGCCAGCAGCTAACGAAAACGGAATGGAGATGAGCAATTAGTGTGAAAACCCCATTGAAACGACATGCACTAACCTTTTCCGATTGCCTTTACGCAGGAAAAAGGCAGGAAAACTAACGAGAGGTCTGGACCACTCGTTAGGACAGCTCTGTGCCAGGAAAATCATTAAGAGAAAAATAAACAAACTTTGAGCCAATCCCAGCGCATTAGCAGAGCTAAAAGCGCTGTGATTGGTCCAAAGGACGTCAGAAAACACATAAAAAAAAATAAATAAAAAAAGGATCGGGAGGGGCAAGGGCGCTCATCAGGAGCCCCCCCCCCCCGCTGCTCCCCACTTTCCGCCGCTCCCCCCACCCCGACCCCGAAAAAGCAAAATTCAAGCAGCCCCTGCCCCCTCCCTTCCTCACTACTCTCTCACCTCAGCTCCGCCTCCCGACATCCTCCGTCCTGTGCCCCGCCCCCTTTTGGGGTCCTCGCCGCCATTCCCCTCCTCCATCGGGCCCCCCTCCCTCTTACCGGGCCCGTGCAGCGCCTCTCTCCTCTGTCCGAAGGCGCTGCACGGGCAAGAAGAAAGCCTGATGCCTGCCTTCGCCCAGCTTCTATGGCGCGTCTTTCTCCTGCTGGGCCCGCCCCTGTCTGACGTCAGTAACCTACGTAGGTTACCGACGTCAGACAGGGGCGGGCCCAGCAGGAGAAAGACGCGCCATAGAAGCTGGGCGAAGGCAGGCATCAGGCTTTCTTCTTGCCCGTGCAGCGCCTTCGGACAGAGGAGAGAGGCGCTGCACGGGCCCGGTAAGAGGGAGGGGGCCCGATGGAGGAGGGGAATGGCGGCGATGACCCCAAAAGGGGGCGGGGCACAGGACGGAGGATGTCGGGAGGCGGAACTGAGGTGAGAGAGTAGTGAGGAAGGGAGGGGGGCAGGGGCTGCTCGAATTTTGCTTTTTCGGGGTGGGGGGAGCGGCGGAAAGTGGGGAGCAGGGCTGCTTGAATTTTGCTTTTTCGGGGTGGGGGGAGCGGCGGAAAGTGGGGAGCAGCGGGGGGGGGCAAGGCCGTCCGTACAGGACGCTCCTGATGAGCGCCTTGCCCCCTCCCGACCCTTTTTTTTTATTTTTGTTTTGATTTGGGAGCCATGTGCTTGTGATTTGACTGTGTTTTGACTGTTTGTGGCATGCGCAGAGCAGCTAACATAACGCTTGGCTGCTCTACGCATGATTTGGGGGCCGATTAACGATGTGTATTGTGATTCTTTGATACATTGTACGTTTCAATACCGATCTCAGCATGTGTGACTTTTTTTTTGGTGCATTTTTCGTTATTTTAAAATCGTTAGGGACTTTAACGATTTAGATTTTTTTACGTTTGGTTGCTGCATCTCTCTGCCTAAGCCAGCAGCCCAAAGGAACAGAAGTAAGCTTTCAGATTAAAAAAAAGAATATAAAGTAACTTGATGTTCTACAATTGAAATTATATTTATTTTAAAAACTTATAAGTCTGCCTACAGCCTAGATGGACTACAACAAAACATCCACAATGACATCTCCTCTACTACTGCCCAACTGAATATATAAAGGACCAACAAAACTGTTTTATAGCACTTAAGGTCAGGTTTACATGTCAAGCAAAATTAGGGCTAAAGTACAAAGGATGCTTGCATAATTTTGAAACAGCAAATCTTTTGTTCCAGAAAAATTTTTCCCTTCTCCTATGGGATACTCTTCCCTTCCCAAAGATACACTAGAAGTCACTTTGCTTCCATAAAGATCTAACCTGGGGGGGGGGGGGGGGGAACTAATTTAGACCAAAGAGTTTTGAGAACTATACATGGGGCACCAAGACACACACAAATATACATGAAGACATAATATCAGGTATACAGGATAAGTAAAATGGAAGTAGTTATGGAGGTACCGCTGCGCAATTAGTGCAGAAAATGTCAGATTATGGGTTTTTGGCTTGCAGACTGCCCAGAGTTTTCCATCCAGCCTATGGTAGTGAGAGGAGAGGAGTCCTGACTAATGGTCAGAACGAGGGCCAGCGCAACACAGTAAGTGGGGTAAGTGCCACAGGTTGGCACCTTCAATGGTGCCAAAAGAAACAAACTGTACCGGCATGCTTCTCTGCCACCGAGGCACTGACTGCCATCTGCCAGCTCAGCTGATGTTGCTGTCGACGCTGCCGCCCCAGACACTGCTGCCGCAGGTCCTTCTCCGCCTCATCCCACCTCAAATTGGGTGCTTGCCTTCTCTATCTGCTGCTGCTGCAGGCCTTCCAGTTTCTCCTTTACTGCCTCGGCCTGCCTCCTCCTGATGTGTACTTCAGCTGGGTCAAAGCCAGTTTCCTACGCAGGAGGAGGGGACACCACGTGGCAAACAGCAGGAAGGATCTGTGGCAGCAGAGATCCTGCATTAATGCGTTAATTTGCCCAGTTAGGTATGTATAAGTACTGCCACCAGACACCTTATATAAGCATGGCCTTAGCTTGGGGGGGGGGGTGTGAAGCAATGATGTGATTCCATGTGCCCCAATGAAAGGAGATTTTAATTTTCCCAAGGCAGATTACAACAACAGTTGAGATAAGCCCATCAGGAAACAGGATATCCTCACTGAAATTTGGTTATCTGTATTGTATTGAACAGTGTAGACAAATGAGCACAAAATACAGACTTCCAATATAACCTCAGAAATGGAAAACAACAAAGCCCGCATCACTCTCACAAATTTCTACCCATTCCTCCATAATAACTGTAAACACAGTCTAGGATCCGATTAAACATCTGTATTAGAACTACACATCAACTAAACTGAAACTTTGTAACTGCCCCTCTTGTAATATGTGAGCCACATTGAACCTACCAATGAGTGGGAAAATGTGGGATACAAATGCAAAATAAAATAAACAACCAAACAACTGCTGTTTCTACCAACTACAATAATTTTTAAGTTGTTTTAGTAATATTTAATTTTAGTTCATGATATTTATATTTACATTGGAAAGATTTCAAATAATTTAAAAAGTTTTTTTTTTTAAATTGCCCTCCACATTTTTAAGGCACTGCTGCCTATCCAACTGGAACAGCTTTTGACTCTGGGTGAAAGTCAGCAGTAGTGTTTGAGTCCTACACCTTGATGCACTAAATTCCCATTAAAGCACCGATCGCTATTTCCAACTGAGCGATGTTCTGAAGAAATGGGATGCAAATGAGCTGCTCACAAAAACAGCAAGCAGCTCAGTAGGGAGAGGGAGCCAATTGGTCTGTCATCCATGCGCAGAACAGCCAAATGCTAAGCGTGGCTGCTCTGCACATCCTTCAGACAGCTTTCATACACGCATAGGTCCACAAACAGCTCTTTTGTCTTCCACTAGTTTGTTATGTTGTTAGTATATTTTGGAGATTTTAGAAATTAGTACAAACATTGTAGCTGGTTAGAGGTTGAGGTTAGAGTACTCCTGGCCATTGAAAACCCTAATTTTTAACTATTGTACTGATTCCAGATATGAGTCATCGCTTGAAACTGCTCAGTAAATTTGACATGAAGTTGAGGGGGAACCAGAGTTCAAAGCTACTGCTCAAATCCATCGGAGGAAAAGAAAACACAGTTCCTGTATGAACAAGATGAATAATCACCTCAATCACCTGAGAATAAATTTTGTGTAAATATTTTCTTTACGATTTTGGATGTTGCAATGACGTCCCTAAATGAAGATTTGATCAGTTAGAACAACACTACAATCAATTAAAATTGATGTACAACATAAATAAACTTGCCGAAACTGATCATGAACAGCTCCAACAGCACTGCAATGATTTGCAACTTTATCAGATGGTGATAATAAGGACATCAATGGAACTGAACTATATGAACTATGCCTTTAAAGATCTGTTTAAGACCAAATTGTGCCATTTTCATAATCCTTTTATTTAACATATTATACCCCACATTTTCCCACTTAATTGCAGGCTCAATGTGGCTTACATAGTACCATAGGGCAGACTATTGTTCAGTAAAATACAGTTATACAATGTAGTAGTAAATAGTAATCGTAAAGGTCATATAAAGCAACAAATATAAAAGATAATAAATGATCAATAAGGTCCATGGATTTTGCTGTAACAAAGAAGTAATAAATTAAGTTGGGTCTGGAAGGTATGCCTTCTTGAATAGGATGGTCTTCAGTGATTTCCTGAAGTTTAGATGGTTCTGAATTGATTTTAAGATTTTAGGCAATGCATTCCATAGCTGTGTGCCTATAAAAGAAAGCTGGATGCATAAGTAGATTTGTATTTTTTTTTGTTACATTTGTACCCCGCGCTTTCACACTCATGGCAGGCTCAATGCGGCGGGCAACAGAGGGTTAAGTGACTTGCCCAGAGTCACAAGGCGCTACCTGTGCCGGGAATTGAACTCAGTTCCTCAGTTCTCCAGAAGCAAAGTCCACCACCCTAACCACTAGGCCACTCCTCCCACATTTGAGGCCATTGCAATCTGGATAATGTAAGTTTAGATAAGATCGGGAAAAACTGGTACTGTTTCTAAGTAGTAGATCTATTAGATTTAACATGTATCCGGGAGCTTCTCCGTAAATGATCTTATGGACCAAGGTGCAAACCTTAAAGGCAATATGTTCCTTGATGGGAAGCCAGTGTAATTTTTCACGAAGGGGCTCAGCAGATTCAAATTTTGATTTACCAAAGATCAGTCTCACTGCTGTATTCTGGGCGGTCTGAAGTTTCTTAATTAATTGTTCTTTACATCCTACATAAATACTGTTGCAATAATCTAAATGGCTTAATACCATTTGATTGTACCAAGATACGAAAACATCTCGAGGAAAGAAAGGTTTTATATGTTTAAGTTTCCACATTGAGTAAAACATTTTCTTTGTGGTGTATTTACTTGGTTTTCCAGGGTCAGGTTCTGATCAATTGTGACGCCAAGTAATTTTAGGCTATCCGAAATAGGAAGAGAGTAGTTAGAAATATTTAAGGTTGTAGGTTTAAATTTATTGTGCTGAGAGGATAGGATGAGGCAGTGCGTCTTCTCAGTGTTCAGTTTCAGTTGGAATGAGTTAGCCCATGCGTCCATTGTATTCAAGCCTATCCTGATTAAATTGGTGATTTCAGTCAGGTTCTTTCTGAAAGGTATATAAATTGTAACATCATCAGCATAAATAAATGGATTTAAACCTAGGTTGGCCAACGGAGTCATCATTGTGTTGAGGAGTGTTGGTGATAGCAGCGAACCCTGAGGGACTCCGCAAACTGCTTTCCAGGAAGATGATATATTTGAATTCGATTTCACTCGGTATGATCTGCATGATAGAAAGCCCTTAATCCATCTAAGTATATTCCGCCGATCCCAAAATAATCAAGACGATGTAATAGAATGTCATGGTTAACCATATCAAATGCGCTGGACATGTTAAATTGGAGGAGAAGTATACTATTGCCACCAGTAATTAGTTGCTTACATTTGGCCATAAGGGTAATCAATACAGTTTCAGTACTGTAGAGGGAACGGAAGCCAGATTGTGAATCATGTAGAATAGAAACTTGTCCAGGTATTCCGTGAGTTGTTTAGTCACCATGCTTTCCATAGTTTAATTACCAATGGGATGGAAGCAACTGGACGCTAGTTAGTAATATCATCGGCCCTTTTCTTGGTGTCCTTAGGTATAGGAGGTAAGCAGGATGTTCCCATAATCCTTAGGGAAAAAGCCTTGTTGAAGCATGAAATTTAGGTGTGATGTAATGTCTAAAATGTAACGAGAAGGGGCAAAATTTGAGTAAATAATTGGGGCAACATGTCCAATTTACAATAAGAATTGGAAAATTTGGAAACCGCTTGAGTAACTGATTCAGTGGTGAGAAGAGCAAAGTGCAGCCAAATACAATCCACTGGATGATCTCCGGAGGTGGACTCAAATACATTAAAGAAATGTTCAGTGTCCAAGTTCTTATGAGGGAGTGAATTACTTAATTTTAAGATTTTTTTCATTGAAGTATTTGGCCAGTATATCGGCAGATGGGATGTCTGTGCTTGTTGTGGTAAGTGAGTTAGGGTCAAAAAGTTTATTAGCAACATGGAATAATTTCTTTAGGTCTGTATAATCATGAGATAATAGGATTTTCTTGCCTGTCTGATTGCATATTTATATTTTCTACTAGTTTAAAATGCCCGTTTCTTGAGGGAGAAAACGGGCGCTAGCAAGGCCACCCCCCTCCTCCACGTTTCGGACCCCTGTACTGCCCTTCCGCGACCCTGTCGACCCCCCTTCTTGGCGAAAACCGCCCCCCGCTGCCATGCAGTACCTGTGTTGACAGGGGAACCCCAACCCCTGTCAGCCGAAGTCCTGTGCTGTCCTTCACAGCGTTGCTCTTCAATGTCCTCCAACAATCAACCCCAGATCACACCCTCCCTATCTCAGACAGCCTGAAAATTCTCTGAGTTACAATCGACCGAAATCTCATACTGGAGAGCCAAGTAACAGCTACAACAAAGAAAGGTTTAACTCAATGTGGAAGCTCAAACGAGTGAAACCTTTCTTCCTGAGGGAAATATTTCGCAACTTAGTTCAATCCATGGTACTAAGCCATCTAGATTACTGCAACGGAATCTATGCAGGATGTAAAGAACAAATCATAAAGAAACTCCAAACTGCTCAAAACACAGCAGCCAGGTTTATATTCGGAAAAACAAGATTTGAAAGTGCCAAACTTTTACAAGAAAAACTACACTGGCTCCCAATCAAAGAGCGTATTGCGTTCAAAATCTGCACCCTGGTTCACAAGATCATCTACGGCAATGCCCCGGGATACATGACAGACCTTATAGACCTACCAACCAGAAACACAACAAAATCAATACGAACATACCTAAATCTCCACCACCCAAGCTGCAAAGGACTCAAATATAAATCAACCTATGCACCCAGCTTCTCTTATATAAGCACACAACTATGGAACGCACTACCGACCGTCGTGAAAACAACATACGACCACCTAATCTTCCGGAAACTCCTAAAGACTAACCTGTTCAAAAAGGCATACTCAAATGACCCAGCCTAAATGCCTTAACCCCGCAACACAACAATATAAATGTTCGTATTGGACATAACCTACTCTTTCCCTTATGACCCCCAATGTGCCTATCATCCTGATCATTATTCTGTCATAACCTCACTGTTCAATCCAGTATTGGCGACTGCCACTACTGCACTATGTAAGCCACATTGAACCTGTAAATAGGTGGGAAAATGTGGGATACAAATGCAACAAATAAAATAAATAAATAAAATAAAACAGTTAAGAAAAACCTATCATTTGCCGATTCTTACAACACGTTCTTAGCCAACCTCATAGTAAAAAAATCCTATATGTGTATACAGAAACAAACTAATGAGAACCTAAATATATTTCACTCACAGAATCGAAAAGCCCAGCTCTTCCACTTGATGTTTTACCGTTAATATAAGGAAAAAGTGTAATGTGCAAAAATCCATAACGCTAGAAGTCATCTTTATGCATTAAAAGAATCATGACAATGCATTCCCAGGAATGAGAATTTGCTGGGGGGTAGAATAGCAATTATGAAATGAAAAAAAAATACTCCATGCAGTTAGATTCTAAAGTATACTTACGTGTAGGAAAATGACAGAAAAAAAAAACATAATTTCCAGAACAAATAAGAGCACCAATAGTAATCATGTACATCCACGGTCATTTCGCTATACTAAACTTAACTCCCCCTCCCTTTTTTTTTTTTTTTTTAATTTTTAGGCTATGTAGCGAGAACCCACTCCCCATCCCCAAACTCACCCAGCCCACTGATCTCCTGACGGATGTTGGAGCGGTTCCTCTCTTCCACTATCGCCCGGAGCATCTGCTGGAGGGAGCGGTCCAGGTCGCCATCCTCTTCCTCTGCCTGCCCAACCCGGCCAAAACTCTTAACAGATGCCATGAGCCTCCCAGAAATGATTGCATCTCAGTCCTCCTGTCAGAGCCGACGCAGGACTGCCCCTGCCACAGTACGCACAACGGCCTCTCTCCCTTCGTCTTTTCGACCGGGCTTGCTGCTTTTCTTCCCCCTCGGGAGGTTTTCCAATCCGATGGTCGCCGATCGTAGACGGAGCCAAGAGCTCTCAAGGTTCCCCCCCTCCTCCCCCCCCCAAAAAAAAAACCCCGGCAGAAGCCACTTCCGCCTCTAAGCACCGATCAGCTGAACGCAGACCTACTATGACACTTCCTGCAACAGGAGGGCGGAGCGATTTAAAGAGACAGCGGTTGCCTTTATCTAACCTCCTTGGGTTGCCTTATCGCCGGCCCAGGGGCGGTGCCTCGCCCTCCTCTGCTTATGCCATCACGTGCCGACGGTCTCCGCCCCCCCCCCCCCCCACACTCCTCCCATGGAGACAGTGCACGCGGGGGAAAGGGAGGGGAGCGTGGTGGCTCCACCCAGGCGATACGATCGGGTGTATACAAGGGAAACTTCGGCACACTGTGCCCTACCACTACCAGTAGCAAGACGGGGTGGTGATTCCCTTATAATTTAGTAGTTTGTTTGGTGTCCCCCATGCTGACAACCTTTCCGAAATCAGTACTGGCTACGGTAGATCTGGGGCACTGGTACCAGATCTGCAGGTGTTATGGGTACTTCAGCATTCCTAGGGCTCATGACCTGGGCAGACAAGGGCTACCTTTCCGGGGGTAGGAAAGGGGAATTCCCTGCTCCCAAAAGAAGGGTGACTCCTAAAAGTCTAGGGATAAGAAAAACAGCGTCAGTTAAACTAAGGTTGGGCTGCGCAATTCGTGGCAAAAATCCGATAATGATAGTGCTTGCAGTGGTGACTGACCTATGCAGTGCGAGGAGTGGATGAACGAATGCGACCAAAGCTTCATTTTGCCTGCAATCCCTTCAAAATATTTCCTATGGCATAGGATTTGCTGTTGTCAGGAAAAAAAAATCCAAACTGTAAAAATGTAACTATGATCGAAATTAACCTCCTTTATTCGTGGTATGTAAGTCAACTGCTTATCTACAAGCTGAACTTCTTTGGCTGGTGTTTGCTGCATGCTGCCTAAGGAGAGGAAGTACGTGAAAATGTGTCGCCGCATGTGGTTGAGCACTGCCGATGTAAAAAGCCAGTATTTATCATTTGTACAAGATAATGTCCATGTGTTATCAGAATCACCATAAAACATGAAGACCAAATAAACAGCCCCATAATAGGGGTCATTAAAGTCCAGCTAAGGGACTGATGTGCTTTGCGAGTTCCTTGGCAGACAGGAACCAGACGCAGAAATTTTTCTTTTGGTGCCAGTATAGTTAAATAGTATTTAAGCATGTATCATGAAAAATTTTGGAGAAATCTTGGATTTTTCTATCCAGCAAAATAACGTTTACATTAGTGACTGTGGTTATGGCACAACTAGGACAGGGGAAACTAATGGACCTAAAGAGGGGAGGTTGAGAGATGCTAGATCTGACGTCTCTTGTAAATAACCTATACACACATCTCTGCACACTAGAGAAATAAATGCATTTGGCTCAGTGCAGGACATTTTGGGTCTCTGACCATACTACTACTACTACTACTTAACATTTCTAAAGCGCTACCAGGGTTACGCAGCGCTGTACAATTTAACATGGAAGGACAGTCCCTGCTCAAGGAGCTTACAATCTGCTTTTGTGCAGTGTGCCTAAGTACTGAAGAAAGTGAAAGAAGATGTTGAGCACCATCCAGTCTGCCCAAGAAGATAAATTCATATGTGCTACTTTATTATTTGTACTGAATTTATCTTCTTGGGCAGACTGGATGGACCATGCAGGTCTTTTTCTGCTGTCATCTACTATGTTTACTATGTTTAGCACAACAGCAGTGTTAGTTTTTCATATTCTAAGTACATTAAAGGAAGAAGGGGGATCAAGTCTTTATATAGTTAATGCTGCATTTTGGTCCTGTGATTTATATTAGGAAAAGAAAAACCCTACAAGCTGGGACATAACAATAGTACCAGTACCTTATTTCATTAAAGATGCTGTGTCACAAGTGCATGTGCACACACCTGCTTCACCAGCCAGGACACTTTTTCCTGGTGGTTAGTGCAGCACCACATCTCTCTTCAGCCTGTTGCCCATTTTTTTGGTACTCTGCCAGCATTGGGCAGAGATGGAGGCAACAATTCTTTCATGGTGTCAAAACTGTAATTTTTTTTTACTGACAAGAGCATATCTACACATATGCAACTGTGAGTCCTGGTTTCCTGAACCACAGAATTAATTCCTAACATAAACTTTAACTATATAACACTTTAAACCATATTCCTATAATAAACCATTTTTTAAAATCTTAGACACAAGAAACATTAAAACCACATTGTCACATAAAATACAGACTACTCCAACCCACACCCACAGTCCCACTGAGACAGAAATCCCACAAAAAACACAATAATAGTCCAGTACTTATCTTGGGACCATCCTGGGTCCAAAACAGGGAACTATAATCAGTCAGATTTCTTCATCACAGAGCAGCATGCTTGTACACATGGAAGGGCATTTTCAATATGACGTCTTAAGTAGAGGAGTGTGGTAGCCGTGTTAGTCCACTCTTAAGGTTATCAATAGAAATCAAACAAAATAAAACATGGAAAAGAAAATAAGATGATACCTTTTTTATTGGACATAACTTAATACATTTCTTGATTAGCTTTCGAAGGTTGCCCTTCTTCCTCAGATCGGAAATAAGCAAATGTGCTAGCTGACAGTGTATATAAGTGAAAACATTCAAGCATTACTATGACAGTCTGACAGGGTGGGAGGAGGGGGGTGGGTAGGAAGTATGCATGGGGACATCAAAGCATATCATTGATATTCTAACAGGATGGGTGTGGATAGGTGAGGGGAGGGTGATCAACAGAGACATACAGCTTTATGGTTTATAATGTGCTAGGAACCCCAGATCCTTGTTACGTCCTTTCTGTTGGGTGTTAAAATATTCAATCATTCTGACTTCAAAGGTCTTACGTTCTTGTATGGTTTTAAAGTTACCTTTCAGGATTCTCACTGTGAAGTCACTGGTACAGTGTCCTGGTCCTGTAAAATGTTGACCAACAGGCGTGGGAACCCTGCTGGCACCAGTATTGTTCATATGATGTCTATGTAAATTGAATCTTGTCTTAAGCATCTGGCCTGTTTCTCCAATATAGCATCCTTCGTTACATTTTTTACACTGAATGATATATACCACATTGGAAGATGAGCAAGTGAAAGATCCCTTTATGTTGAATATCTTTCCTTTGTGGATGACTTTGGGGTCCTGTGAAATATTTTGGCATAGTTTGCAACTGGATAAATTACAGGGAAGTGTGCCCTTCTTTTCCTTTTCAGTCTGTGATGGAAGTTTACTTCTGATTAGCTTGTGTTTTAAATTGGGTGGCTGTCGGAAGGCCTGTACTGGTGGGGATGGGAATATCTCTTTCAGTAATTCATCCTACTGGAGTATAGGTTGTAGATCTCTTATGATTTTCCTCAGTTTTTCCAGCTCTGGATTGTATGTCACTACAAGCGGGATTCTGTCTGTGGATTTTTTCTTTTTGTACTGTAGCAGATTCTTCCTGGGTGTTTTGAGGGAGGAGGCAATATTCTTGGAGATTATTTTGGGGTTGTAGCCTTTCTGTTTGAAGGATTCAGTCAGGCTTTTAAGGTGTCTGTCTCTGTCCCCTGGGTCAGAGCAGATACGGTGGTATCTTGTGGCTTGGCTGTAAATGATGGATCTTTTTGTATGTGAAGGATGGAAGCTGGAGTTGTGGAGGTAGCTGCATCTGTCTGTGGATTACACAAAACAGCTGAAAGACCTTGTCAAAACATTTCCTACACAAGCACAACCTCACCTGAAGAAACTCATACCAAATCAACCTTCCGTGGGCACATTCTACATGCTACCCAAGATCCACAAACCGGGAAACCCCGGCAGACCAATCATATCAGGTATACTAGATCGCAAGTAATTTTTTATGATTATTAACCGTGAAAATGATCGCTCACCACTTGCCACAGTGACAGGAATTGTCAGCAATATTCTTAGAAAACAAATTGCTATACATTGCAAAATAAGATAGCAGATGTAAATTCTCAAAGTGGATATATTCCAAACACTAAAATTAAAATAAAATGATTTTTTTCTACCTTTGTTGTCTGGTGACTTTGTTTTTCTATCCATATTGGTCCGAGTCTCTGATTCTACTGCTCTCTATCTGTTCTCTTAACTCTGTTTCCAGGGCTTCCTTTCCATTTATTTCTTTACTTTCCTTCTTTCTTCTTCATTTCTTGCCCTACATCCATAAGTAAAAGCTGTGTCCTCCTTTGTGGAATTGACTGGAGGAGATATAACGTGGATCCAGCTTTTGCCTATTTTCTCCATCCATGTGCAGTTTTTCTCCTCTCTTCCCTTTCTCTCATCTCCATCCATGTGCAGTTTTTCTCCTCTCTTCCCTTTCCCTCATCTCCATCCATGTGCATCTTCTTTTTTCTTTCTTCACCTCCATCCATGTCCAGCACTTCTCCTCTCTCATCCCCTCCATCCATGTTCAGCATTTCTCCTCTCTCGTCCCTCCCCTGTATCCATATAAAGAAATAATTCTCTCTCCCCTCTCCTCCATCCAAGACCAGCATTTCTCCTCTTTCCCCGCCAACTCCTCCATCCATCCATGTCCAGAGAATCTCTCTTCCCTGCCCTCCCCTCTCATCCATGTCCAGCGATTCTCCTCTCTCCCCTGAACCACATAAAAGCCAGAAACTGTGCAATCTCTGCAGCACTGTTTCAGGCTTGGGCAGACCCAAGTGGGCCTTACAGTCATTCCCTTCTGTCATTCTCCATATCTCTCTCACCCAGACTAAGCAGTATATCATCTTTAACTACCAATAGGGTGAGCAGTTGCCTTTCTGCCAGGTCATAAAGAACAGAAGCCAGCGATGGATTCTTTTTTAAGTTCTTTCTCAAAGGCACTTTCTGCACAGACATAAAAAGGTTAATAAATAAAAACAAACAAAATCCATAACCTAAAAACAAACACAAAAAAGCACTGACTCTAAAGTTTAGCAATTTCATTAAAGCAAAATGTATTTTCACATATCACAAACTCTTCCTATCCAAGCAGAATGTTTTATATTTATTGATTTATTTATTGCATTTGTATCCCACATTTTCCCACCTCTTTGCAGGCTCAATGTGGCTTACAATACATCATGGATGGTGGAGATATATAAGAAATAAACATTTAGTAATTACACACAAAACATTTAGTAATTACACACAAAAAAGCAATCAGATTTTCACTTACCAGCTCTTCACAGCTAAACTTCCTCTTTGAACCTACTGTTTGAACCATCAGCCAATGAAATGGCTTTTAGCTGTAGCTATCTCAGGTTCCCTGATAAGATAATTATGCACACATCATTGCAGTCATGCCCTCCTCTCAGTGTACATGCTCAGATAAAAAAACAAAAACTTTGAACCACTTACAGATTTTAACAAACAATTACACTGTTTATTTTGTATTTCTCCCCAGTCTAACTTGCAAACCTCCCTCCAAACCTGTTCTGTTTAATTTGAATGTTGTTCACTTCAAGCTCACCCCGAATGAGAAGTTGTTCCCACACCAAAGACATATATAGCACTGGTTGTATTCTTTTAAGCAACTTCAGCAGAGGTGTCTGCCTCAGTTAGCACTGCTGGGCTGCCTTCACTTTCTGACGCGGAGAGGGAAGGGCAGGGGAGAGAGGAGAATCTGAATGGACCTGGGCGGCGCCCTCCAGAGTTCGGCACCCCCCTGCGGTGCTTACCCCGCTTACTGTATTGGCACGGCCCTGATGGAACCTGTTTCCAATATATAATGCATTGATATTATAAGTGAATAGGTTTTGCATGTATAACTTAAAATCTAGACGTGTCAGGCAAATTCGGAGTTCATATTTGGAATCGGTGGGTTCAATTTAGTATAAATCACATGTTTTTCTCTCTGTAGCAAAATCACTGTTGCGTTGTGTTATGATCACAGTTATCAAGTGGCCCCAGCACCATTACCTCCCGCACCAGATCATGCACTCCACTAAGGACTAGGTCTAGAATTTTTCCTTCTCTCATCGGCTCCTGTACCAGCTGCTCCATAAAGCTGTCCTTGATTTCATCAAGGAATTTTACCTCCCTAGCATGCCCCGATGTTACATTTACCCAGTCAATATCGGGGTAATTGAAATCAACCATTATTATTGTGTTGCCCAGTTTGTTTACGTCCCTAATTTTCTTTGACATTTCTGCATCCGTCTGTTCATCCTGGCCAGGCGGACGGTAGTACACTCCTATCACTATCCTTTTTCCTTTTACACATGGAATTTCAATCCACAGTGATTCCAAGAAGTGTTTTGTTTCCTGCAGAATTTTCAATCTATTTGATTCAAGGCTCTCGTTAATATACAATGCTACCCCTCCATCAATTCGATCCACCCTATCACTACGATATAATTTGTACCCCGGTATGACAGTGTCCCTCTGGTTATCCTCCTTCCACCAGGTCTCAGAGATGCCTACTATATCTAATTTTTCATTTAGTGCAATATATTCTAACTCTCCCATCTTTTTTCTTAGGCTCCTGGCATTCGCATATAGATATTTCAAACTATGTTTGTTGTTCCTATTTACATCATGCTTACTACCTGACAGTATTAATTTGCAATCTTTTGTCTGATTTTTATTTAAGGACACCTGATCTACTACGGTCTCTTTTGCAACCTCACTATCAGAATACCCTATCTTCCCTGTTTTGGTGATATCTTTAAAAGATACCTTATCCCGAACCATGCGCTTTTGAGCGACTGTCGGCCTTCCCCCATTTCTAGTTTAAAAGCTGCTCTATTTCCTTTTTTAATGTTGATGCCATTAAGGAAACAGGTCCCAGTTGGGGGTGGGTGAGAGGGTGGCTATCTGGTCCCAGAGTCAGTCATGGTCCCATCGGAGGTGGGGGGCCACTTTAATATTGGGGATGCAGCAAGTCAGATAAGAGGGAAGCTAGATCGGGCCGGTGCAGATGCAGGCATTTTCTTGTTTTGTATGTCACTCTTTTTTAATTAAAAAAATGTTATTGGTTACATCAAAAAAACAAACACATGAAAAGGGCGCAAAATATATCATTAAGCAAATAAAGAAAAAAATTCACTTTAGAATCACGTGGAGGGGCATAATCGAAACGGACCACCCATCTCTAAGGACGCCCATCTCCGGGAACGTCTACGAGAAGGGGTGGTCTGAACTGCATTTTCGAAAAAGATGGGCGTCCATCTTTTCTTTCGGAAATACGGTTGGAACCGGCGAAATGCCTAGGATTTGGGCGGATTTGAGATGGGTGCCCTCGGTTTTCAGTGATAATGGAAACCGAAGGCATCCAGCTCAAAAACGAACAAACCCAAGGCATTTGGTCGTGGGAGGGGCCAGGATTCGTAGTGCACTGGTCCCCCTCACATGCCAGGACACCAACTGGGCACCCTAGCATGGGCACTTGTAACAATTAAAAAAAACAGTAAAATACCTCCCAAGTCCAAAGCTCCCTTCCCTTGGGTGCTGAGCCCCCCCAAATCCCCTCCCCTAAAACCCACTGCCCACAACTCTACACCATTACCATAGCACTTAAGGCTGAAGGGGGGGGCACCTAGATGTGGGTACAGTGGGTTTTGGGGGCGGTTTGGAGCGCTCCCATTTACCAGCACAAGTGTAACAGGTGGGGGGGGGGGGGGGGGGATGGGCCTGGGTCCACCTGCCTGAAGTCCACTGCACCCAGTAAAAACTGCTCCAGGGACCTACATACTGCTGTGATGGAGCTGGGTATGACATTTGAGGCTGGCATACAGGCTGGAAAAAAGTTTTTAAAGGTCTTTTTTTTGTGGTGGGAGTTACTGACCACTGGGGGAGTCAGGGGAGGTCATCCCTGATTCCCTCCGGTGGTCATCTGGTCACTTAGGGCACTTTTTTGGGACTTGTTCGTGAAAAAAAAGGTCCAAAAAAAGTGACCTAAATTTCCGCTAAAAAAGCCCATTTTTTTTCAATTATTGGTCGAAGGTGCCCATCTCTCCTCAGCCGATAACCACGCCCCAGTCCCACCTTCACCATGCCTCCGACACGCCCCGTCAACTTTGGCCATTTCTACGATGGAGTGTAGTTGAAGTCGCCCAAAATCGGCTTTCGATTATACCGATTTGGGCACCTTTGCGAGATGGGCATCCATCTCCCGATTTGGGTCAAAATATGGGCGTCCATCACTTTTGATTATAAGGCGGATTATATCCCAACAGCCCACATTATGAGAGACCATTAGAACACCAATCAATCAATAAGAATAAAGCAATCAATAAGAATATCAAACAGAGAATATGCAGGCTAGTATAATCGAACTCCAATCCCTGTACTCAAATAATAAGGTAAAAAAAAACAAAACAAAACCTCATTTCTTATCTGCAAGGAAACACTCCAAATGCATGGGATCCAAAAACACATAGGAATTGTTATCCCACGTAACTAGGCATTTACAAGGAAATTTTAGAAAGACACACTGCCTTAGGAGTAGGAAGGCCTTATGTCTCATCTGAGATTGCCTAGAGACATCAGAAAACATTTGTAGGGGGGTCCCATGATGCAACGCGGCTGATCGGACGCACGCGATCTAGCTCCGCTCCCGACGCCCCTGAAAATCAGCTAATTTAAACGCAAAAATCTTTTTTAAGATAAGTAAAACGGAGATCAGTGCAGCGAAAGAGTAGGGCAGCGCATCTGCGCCCCAGTCGGCAGCCCAGCGAGGACGGGAGACGGGTATGCCCGCTAGGACTCAGCGGCCTAAAAGACCCGTGAGGTGGAAGCGCGCGCCAAAATGGCGACGGTAAATATGGCCGCGGGGGAGATCAGCCAGCCAGCAGACGCCTTTAAAGATTTGATCCAGCAAGTTACCGCAATACTGGAAGAAAAACTATCCAAGTTCCAAACATCGGTGGAGCAAATCAGAGAGGCAGTGGAGCGGCAGGGCGCGAGGCTGCAACAAGCAGAGGAAAGAATCTCCAGGCAGGAGTGTAGGAGTGGAGCGCCGGATACTACCCGAATACTACTGACCAACAGAACAACCTCATGTTTTGTGCCTACTGATGGACTTATACTTATGCATTCTACCTCTGCTTTTGGCTTTTAGCCACACCTTATTAATGCACTGGACTTTTGTGCCTTACTGTTTACTAATGTAAGACAGAATGCAGGGCTATTAGACATATAGCTTGTAACTGTAACTGTAGTAGCAAGGCTTATACAAGATCAGCTTGCACGTAGGTGCCACATGAATAGGTGGCCTTGGAGGGTGCTAACACCCCCGCCCTGCATCTCTGAGCCAGACGAACCTTATCTCCTGTGCTAGAAAGGAGCATTGTGTGTGTGTAGAAGAAGCTGCTAAGTTTCGTTTTTCTTGCCAGTATCATTTCAGTGTTATGACGTGTGTACGTACTGGGAACTACAAACGTGTACTGTAAGAACTACAAATGTTTACTGCGCATGCCAATTATGATGTGTAAGGGGCCTAATGCGCAGGCCCAGTAGGGAAGTATAAATGTAAGTGTCTGATGATGAGTGACACACAGTATCCTGAGACTACTCAGTGCTGTACAATTGCTAGCAATAAAAGTTGCATTGCTTGGAACCAAATTGGCCTTTTGTCTTCTGATTTATTAGCCTGTTTCATCTGGCGAGCCAGCCAGGAGTACAAAAGGGAAATCGGATTATATTCTTCCCCTCCCCCAGTGCGGTCGGGCCGGATCATCGATCCCCTCCCGAGAAGGTGGTGAGTGGCCACCGCTGATTTCAGCGTCCATCTCCCGGAGGAGGGCCGATCAATTCCGCCTGACTGAAAGGGGGGCTGTGTGGTTCCGGCAAGGCACCTTTTCCTACTTCAGAGAAACGTACGACGGCGCGGCCTGCGACCCCGGCGGACAGGCGAGTATACTCTACGTAGTGACCGGCCCAGTAAGGACCGAAGAAGAGGCGTGATCACCCTCTTTTAGCCAGTGACTAATACGGACTAGGTCCCGAAACTCACTAGGCTCCGGCGACGAAACCGAACGGCGAACGGGGGGTTTCTTGTGGCGTATGAAAGTGTGTGAATGGGCTTGCATTTCCAGGCCGGGCGACCGCGTTCTGGTCAGGCCGAGTGCTGACCCTTTTGTGTCCGGTGGAACGAGACCCCTTACTCCTCCACCATCCCTTTCCCCCTTTGTCCGTCACCTGTCCTTTGGCACTCAGGTTAGGATGGGCGGGGGTGGGTCCACACCGCTAGATTTAATGACGGAACACTTTAGCGAAGTGTTTGATCAAGATAAGTGTAGTAGGGCCGGGATGATACAGCGATGTCAATTTATGTGGCCAGGGCTAGGAGTTGCTGAATGGCCCCCGGGAGGGTCATTTGAATATGAAAAGGTGGCGGCGGTCATGAATATTGTTATAGTTGAGGGGAACCCAGGCTGTCCCGAGGACATTCCATACATAGAAGCGTGGTTGGACGTTGTCCGGGATCCGCCGGCTTGGGCCCAACGGAAGGTAGAAAAAGCCGCCCTCATGGTGGTAAAGCAGAGAAAGGGCCGAAAAACTAAACTTAAAGCCCTGCCGACCCATGCCTTCGCTCTCCAAAGCTCGGCAACCGCTGCCGTGAAGAAGGCTACAGGGACCGCCCCCATAAGGCCGACCGCCCCTAGCATTGAAGCCACTGAGACCACGCCCCGTGCTACCATTGCTACAGCAGAGACCACGCCCAGTACTACCAACACACTTTCTAGAATGAAACCCCCGAAGGAAACAAAAGGGAAAGTTCAGGGTTTGCCCGAAAAGGTGCCTTCGAAGGCCCCGATACTTGCTACAGCGGAGGCATACGAAGACGATATTGCGCCACCTCCATACGCCCCCATATACCCCGATTTCGTGGGCCTGGCAGAGGGCCCGGATAACGCTGAGGCTTCCGAGTCAGAGTCGGATTCTGGACAGACTTCCCGACCAGCCTCACCTGAGTCAACTGGCCCCGCAACCACACGGAAGAGTAAACGGGTTGTGAAGAGCATTACTCGATTCCCCCAATCAAGTCCGCAACAGGCCCTCCCTCCTAATCGAAAAGGGGGGCCCACCAATCTATACCCAGTCCGATTATCTACCACTTTTACCCCTAACCCGGCAGAAGAGGGGGGCCAGCCCATTGAATCGACAGTTTATAGTCACGTGCCCTTCTCCAGTGCCGACTTGTACAATTGGAAATTGCATGGGCCATCTTACGACCAGAAACCCGAGGAGTTGGTAGAATTAGTGGAAGGCATTATATACAATTATAATCCGACTTGGGGTGACCTTAGGCAATTGAGCGCCCACATTCTGACCACTGAAGAACGCCGCCTCTTACAACAGAATATGGAACAAGCTGTCCGGGATGCGAACCCAGCCCATGCCAACTTACAGAACCTAATAGAGGCGGAGGCGCCCATCGCTGCCCCTGCGTGGGATTACTGAACCGCTGAAGGTCAAACCCTTATCCGCCGGTATCAGCAGGCGTACCTGGCAGCCCTAAAGAAGGGGAAGCAGAAGGTTACAAATATGGGGAAAATCCACAGTGTAGTCCAGCTGAAGGACGAAAGCCCGGGGGACTTTCTTGAGCGACTGATGGAGGCATTTAGAAGGCACAGTCCGATAAACCCCGAAGATCCCAAGAACCTTCCAACCGTGGTTATGAGTTTTGTCAGTCAGTCAGCACCGGATATACGGAGAAAGCTGCAGAGAACGGAGGGGTTTGAAGGGATGAGCATCAGCCAACTGAAAGCCATAGCTGATCGTGTATTCGGATATCGCGACCAAGAGGAGAAGACGGAGGCCCGGAAGGAATCGACCAGACGGATGCGGGAGAAGGCAGATGTGTTGGCCACGGTGCTGGAAGAACGCCTGAGGTCTAGGCCACGGGGAAGGGCAAGAAGGGGAAGAGGAACACGGTCCCCCATAGGACGTAACCAGTGTGCAAATTGTCGGCAAGAAGGGCACTGGTGGGCTGACTGCCCGGAGGAGCCACGGGACCGCACTAGAGAGGAGGAGTCATGGGATCGCACGAGAGAGGAGGAGACTGACGACCGCACAGGGGTTCCCAGGAGGGGCCGAGGCCGAGGAGGTCGAGGACGGGATGACCGACAGGAATGGCAGATGGCCCTTGACGCCACCCGAGACCGTACCACATGAAGGGACCGGGAGGGCAGAGTCCCCACTGACCCTCTGGTGGAAATCCGGGTGGGGACGCAGTCAATGAAGGCCTTACTGGACACAGGGGCCCAACGATCTGTTATCACCACAGCCATAGCCCCGGCCACGAAAGAAAACATACCGATTGTGGGGGCCTCCGGGAAATCACTTACAGCTCCCCTCCTCAAGGAACGCCAAGTCCAGATCGGAGGGACGATGGTGTCTCATCAGTTCATACACATCCCTGGATGCCCAGTCCCCTTGATTGGTCGAGACCTACTCTGTAAGCTCCAGGCCACCTTGAAGTTCAAGACCACGGGTGAAGTGGAAGCTCACTTTGAAGACCGGCCAGTAACGCTTGTCTGCCCTGTGAGAGAAGAATGGAGACTACACGTTCCCCCAACTGTAGGGACTGGTGACTGTCGGTATGACCAGAACACCCCTTTCACTCAGCAGAGACGGGCCATAATGGAGGAGGTGCCTAATGTATGGGCAGAAGTGAACCCCGGAGGACTGGCCGTTAACGCTATCCCCATCTGGATTGAACTCAAACCAAATGCTCAAGTCGTCAACCAAGGACAGTACCACATCCCTTATGCAGCCCGGAATAGTATGCAAGCTCATCTACAGAAACTCCTTCAACAAGGGGTCCTTAAACCGATCAGATCCGCGTGGAACACCCCATTGCTGCCCGTTAAGAAGCCAGGAACATCAGAGTACAGACCCGTCCAAGACCTGAGAAAAGTCAACAACCAGGTAGCCGACATAGTTGCCCTCGTACCGAACCCCTACTCCATCCTTGCCCAAGTGCCAGCCCAGACCAAGTGGTATAGTGTCATTGATCTGAAGGACGCCTTCTTCTCCATCCCTCTCGCCGCTGACAGCCAGAAGTTGTTTGCCTTCACGTGGGAAGACTTACAGACTGGGAATAAGCAGCAATTTACATGGACACGGCTTCCCCAGGGGTTCAAGAACTCGCCCACCCTCTTTGGTGACCAACTTGCCCAGGACCTGAAAACGTACCAGGACGAGTACGGGCCGGTCGTCCAATACGTGGATGACTTGTTGGTGGCCCGTGGAACGTACACGGACTGTGCAGAAGCTACCCTTTACCTCTTGAAAACCCTGGAAGCCCAGGGGTACCGAGCCAGCCGGAAAAAGGCCCAGATATGCGAGATCGAAGTCGAGTATCTGGGGTTTCGCCTCCGAGAAGGAACTCGAAGGCTCGGTATCCCCCGAACCCAAGCCATCCGCAACCAACCCACCCCTGCGAATAAGAAGGAATTGCGGGCACTCCTCGGAGCCGCTGGATACTGCCGGATCTGGGTCATCAACTTCGCTGTCCTGACCCAAGACTTGTACGCCAAGCTGAAAGGACCTGAACTCGAGGGCCAGAACCTCCAGTGGGAAAAACACGAATTAAAAGCCCTTCAGGACCTCAAGGAGGCCCTTGTGGCCCCACCAGCGCTCGGACTGCCAGACGTGACCAAGCCGTTCTACTTGTTCATCGACGAAAAGAAGGGATTGGCACTTGGAGTCCTCACCCAACTGGTCGGTACCTGGCAACGTCCTGTAGCATATCTCTCCAAGGGAATGGACAACGTGGCACGAGGATGGCCGGGCTGCCTCCGAAGCATTGCGGCGGCCTGTCTGCTGATACACGAGGCCAATAAACTCACGTTTGGTCAAACACTTTTTGTGACTACACCCCACACCATCCGCGGCCTACTCGAGAGCCACGGACCCAGATGGATTACCAACTCCCGACTGGTTAAATACCAAGCCCTCCTGTGCGAAAATCCGGAGGTACGGATCCTGGACACAACTAACCTTAATCCCGCTACTCTCCTTCCGGCCCCCGAACCACCATTCCACGACTGTGAGGAGGTAATGGCCACAGTGCATTCTAGCAGACCTGACCTCAAGGACCAACCCTGGCAAGGGGGCATCACCCTGTTTACCGATGGAAGCAGCCAAGTAATAGAGGGAAGTCGAAGAGCTGGCTATGCTGTTGTGTCTGAGGACCACGTGATCGAGGCTATGGCTCTGCCGCCCGGAACGTCAGCCCAGAAGGCGGAACTGATTGCCCTCACCAGAGCCCTCCAGTGGGCTGAAGGAAAGGTTGTTAACATCTACACAGATTCCAAATACGCCTTCCTCACCCTCCAGGTGCACGGGGCCTTGTACAAAGAGAGAGGATATCTAACCGCTGAAGGGAAGGGACTCGCAAACGCCACTGAAATCTGTCAACTACTCGAGTCAGTATGGAAACCTAAGAAGGTGGCTGTAATGCACTGCAGGGCCCACACAGGCCGGACGGACCCTATTGCCCGGGGAAACCAACGAGCGGATGATGCCGCAAAAAGGGCGAGTCAGCTCCCTTACCTCTCTCCTTCCTCTGACCCTGTACTCGTCGTTCACCTCCCCACAGAGACCCCTATCTACACCCCACAAGAGACTGAGTGGGCCCGGCAAGAGGGCCTGGAGCCACGCAATGGCTGGTGGATACTACAGGATGGGCGCATATGGATACCCGAAGCCTTGGCCTGGACGGTGACCAAGGAGGCTCACGACCGCACCCACCTGGGCAGGGACGCTTTGGGGCGCCTACTCGAGAAGACCTACTACATCAACAAGCTGTCCCTGTGGACTAAAAATGCTTCCAGCCAATGCATAACTTGTGCTCGGAACAACCCCAGAACGGGGCCCGGTCCTACGCCAGGACATGTTCTCCGAGGCACTAGCCCGTTCCATGTCTGCCAGATTGACTTCACGCATATGCCCCCAGCCCGGGGCTACAAAGCCATCCTTGTCGCCGTGTGTACCTACACCGGATGGATTGAGGCCCAGCCCACCAGAACGGAAATGGCTAAAGAAGTCACCTCCTTACTAATTCATCACATCTTACCCAGATACGGTCTCCCCAAGCAGATAAACTCCGACAACGGGCCTGCCTTTGCCAGTGAAGTAACTCAACAGCTCAGTACGAGACTGGGCCTCGATTGGAAGTTGCATTGTGCCTGGAGACCCCAGAGCAGTGGAATAGTGGAGAGAGCTAACCGATCCCTGAAGAACCAGCTAGCCAAGCTATGCCAAGAAGCCAAAGCCAAATGGCCAGACCTGCTCCCACTGGCCTTGCTGCATCTTAGGTGCACTCCCAAGGCTACAGGCCTTACTCCTTACGAGATGATGTATGCCAGGCCACCACCATTACCCTCTTTTCCCGATTCCTTGCAGATACAGGGTGAGAATTCCTTAGTGAAACAGATGAAAGCCTTGCACGAGGTAGTGCAGGATATCCAGCAGTACACTGAGAGAGTAGCTCCTCTGGTCCTCACTAGTCCTACGCATCGGTTCAGGGTAGGGGAGGAAGTATGGGTAAAAGAGTGGGATGAATCTGACTGTCTGAAGCCCAAATGGAAAGGGCCCTCCCTTGTTCTCCTAACGACCCCAACCGCTGTTAAAATTGCAGGAAGCCCAGTGTGGATACATTGGACCAGGCTGAAGCCCGCTGCTCCCACTAGTAGCAACCCCAAGCTTTGGACTGCTCATCAACATCCTGACGCTCCACTACGGCTGACCCTAAGAAAGACGTGAACCAACGGATCCATGCCTACCCAGCAACAGAAACTCAGCTATTGGACCCACTGCGTCTTTGGTTCCCTGTTCATTGCAGCCTTCATCTTGGGGCTCATCATTCTCTTACTGCAAAAATTGGGATACCTACCCCCAAACCTATGATGCTGTATCCAATCTTCTTGTTCTTCCTCTGCCTATCCTTCCACCAGCCTCTTCCCTTAAGTCAGAACTGCACTGAATGTTTGCGCCTGGTGCGCCATCGTATAGAGGGGGGATATCACTTGATTACCACCCTCATCCACCAGTCGCAGCCCCCGGAAGGCGATTGTCGGCTCCTTCCGGCTTGTGCCATCATAACCCCAGCTGGCCTCCAGCAATTTCACAGGTGTCTCCAGGGCAATATCACGATCTGCCACAGTCCGGTCAAGCCACGATACTACAATGTCACCCTCAGTGTGGGCCTTCCCCAATACGTCGGGTCTATGGGAGTCCAAGGAGATGGTATCCTGTATTACGTGAATTCGACCCGTATTATGGCCGGTGGAACTCAGACTGTGGCCACCCTTACCTTTGACGTCTGTGTTGCTATCAATAGACATCCCTGGTCCCACAAGTGCGGAAGTCTAGCCTGGCGCAAGGCCTACGCGAATGATCACAAGTATGTATGCACCCTTACCTTGGACGGAAGATATGGGTCCCCTTGGTCTTGGTTACCTTGTGCCACTGATACCCGAACCTCGGGCTGGGAACGAGTGTGTGCCTACACCGGAGGCGGTTACCCTGGATGTCCGGGCCTAGGTGAAATTCGAAGGGGCTCCGATAACACCGTGCTCCTTGAATGGCCACTGAGGGGACCGGAAAGCCCCTGGAGACAGACTTGGGGATTTGGCATCGATGGGGCCGGGACGGACCCTATCACTTTCATCACCATTAGCCAGAGCCTTGAGCAAAAGATACCCACCCACTATCAGACCACGGTTGTCGGGTACCAGGATGTATTCGACGAAATTGCTCGCGCTGAGGAAGCAGCGACTAAGTTCCCCATTTCTCCCGAAGCTCGGAACATGTTCCTCAACCTGGCCGAAAATATTGCCCTCTCTCTGGGAATTGCCAACTGTTTCGTTTGTGGAGGCACCGACATGGGTGAACAATGGCCCTGGGAAGCGAAGGAGATCCGCCAGCATATGTGGGACGCTCTCAACACCACCAACATAACCTTTCCCCAGCGTCCGAGGCCCTACGAATGGGCCCTGAGAACCAATATCATAGGTACCCTCTGCGCTAGCCGAGCGCCATCGAAGCGTTATTCTGTACCAGTGGGAGATTCTGCTTGTACGGGGGTCCTCCAGTTTAATGGAAGCAGAAATACCTGGTGGCAGACGGACAACCTACCCGCCCCGGAGCCCATCTGGACTGAACCCACCTTGAACACAACGTGGACGTACGGAGGGAACGCTTCTCTTAAATGGGTAGCCCCGGAGGGCTACTACTACATTTGCGGCCGCCGGGCCTATGAACAGCTCCCGGCCCGCTGGTACTGCACCTGTCTCTTGGGCACCGTACGTCCTAGTTTCTTCCTTCTGCCCCTGCGCGTCGGCGAGACGTTAGGTATCCCCCTCTACATGGAAAAGGGACCTGGTAACATTGGCAGACGTAAACGGTCCCCTCCAGACACCAAACCCAAAGTCCAGATAGGAGACTGGAAGGACAACGAGTGGCCGCCAGAACATATCATTCATTACTATGGACCGGCCACGTGGGCTGAAGATGGTATATATGGATACCGTACTCCTATCTACATGCTGA
Organism: Microcaecilia unicolor; assembly: GCF_901765095.1. Classification (NCBI taxonomy): domain Eukaryota; kingdom Metazoa; phylum Chordata; class Amphibia; order Gymnophiona; family Siphonopidae; genus Microcaecilia; species Microcaecilia unicolor. Next base: position 71,813,679 of record NC_044039.1, on the reverse strand, counting down.
ATCGCATTATCCGCTTACAGGCCGTGCTCGAAATCCTTACCAACGATTCGGCCTTTGCCCTCAACATCCTAGCCCGCCAGAACACTAAGCTCATCACCGCAGTGTACCAAAACCGCTTAGCTCTTGACTACCTCTTGGCCCAGGAAGGGGGGGTGTGCGGCAAATTTAACCTCAGTAATTGCTGCTTACAGATTGATGACCAGAGTCATGTCATCAGAGAGATAACTGACCGGATGGTTAAATTGGCTCACGTCCCCGTCCAAACCTGGAACAGCGCTTGGGATTGGACCTCCTCCCTAACCAGCTGGTTGCCGACCTCGGGGAGCCTAAAGGGCCTCCTCGTCATGGGGGGCCTGTTTTTGCTGTCCTGCCTATTAATTCCTTTGTCTCTCCCCTTAGTTTTCAGGTGTCTCCGCTCCACCATGGAAAGTATCGCTGACCGCCGGGCTGCTGCCCAACTTATGGCTCTCCAGATGTATTCCCCCATTCCCCAGTCTGATGAAGCAGAATCTTGTGAATGATGCTGACGACTGTCCTCCTGAGTCAATTCTTGAACCAATACCCTTGTGCCAGCACAAGACCGGCTACAAAGGGGGGGGGATTCCACTAGGGGCCCTCCGTCTCAACCCCGGCGAAGTAACCAGCGGCTGTGCAAGGGCTTAGGGCTCCTCGTCGCCTACTTGCTAATGTTTCTTGTCTCTCTCTTCCCTTTCAGGATTCTGGGAATGATACTCTCCATCAGGATGATTGTCTAGTATCAAAAGGGGGGAATTGTAGGAGTGGAGCGCCGGATACTACCCGAATACTACTGACCAACAGAACAACCTCATGTTTTGTGCCTACTGATGGACTTATACTTATGCATTCTACCTCTGCTTTTGGCTTTTAGCCACACCTTATTAATGCACTGGACTTTTGTGCCTTACTGTTTACTAATGTAAGACAGAATGCAGGGCTATTAGACATATAGCTTGTAACTGTAACTGTAGTAGCAAGGCTTATACAAGATCAGCTTGCACGTAGGTGCCACATGAATAGGTGGCCTTGGAGGGTGCTAACACCCCCGCCCTGCATCTCTGAGCCAGACGAACCTTATCTCCTGTGCTAGAAAGGAGCATTGTGTGTGTGTAGAAGAAGCTGCTAAGTTTCGTTTTTCTTGCCAGTATCATTTCAGTGTTATGACGTGTGTACGTACTGGGAACTACAAACGTGTACTGTAAGAACTACAAATGTTTACTGCGCATGCCAATTATGATGTGTAAGGGGCCTAATGCGCAGGCCCAGTAGGGAAGTATAAATGTAAGTGTCTGATGATGAGTGACACACAGTATCCTGAGACTACTCAGTGCTGTACAATTGCTAGCAATAAAAGTTGCATTGCTTGGAACCAAATTGGCCTTTTGTCTTCTGATTTATTAGCCTGTTTCAGGAGGACAGGGCAGAGGCAGCAGACACGAGGTTGGTGGAACTTGAACAAAAATGTGGGAAACTGGAAAAACAGCTAGATGACTTGGAGAATAGGAGCAGAAGAAATAATGTGAGAGTAGTGGGACTCCCTGAGACAGTAAAAGAGAAAGATTTATGGCACTTTATGGAGTCATGGCTGCCGGAAAAGCTGGGATTGCAGGGGCCTGAGAAAGGATTGAAGGTTGAGCGTGTACATAGACTCGGTGCCCTGAAAGAGGGAGACGCACGCCCCAGGACGGTCATTGCCAGAATCCTAAATTACGCGGATAAGGAGAAACTTCTGCTAGCGTTCCGGAAGAAGAAAGGGGAGTTGGAATATGACGGGCATAGGATCCTAATGTTTCAGGACTACTCTGCTGCAGTAACTGAACAGCGTCGGAGGATGGGGCAGCATTGCAAGAGGCTGTATGAGAAAGGAGTAAAGTTTGCTCTGCTTTTCCCCGCTAAAGTCCGGATCATGCAGGATAATAAAGTACTTTTCTTCACAGAACCTAAAGAACTGGGAAACTATGTGGAACGCATGCAGCCCTGAATGCCTGTTTCCAACCTCCATCTAACGTTTATTTTTCTTCCTTAGTTTTGGGACTCAGAAGATGTGGCCGCAGCCCTGGTGGCCAATGAACAGTTGATAATGTGCAGAACCCCACAGCTAGCTAAGTAGGACGTAGGAGGCTCACTGCATGTGTTGAACTTCTGCAGATCAGTGGAGCAGACCAATGAGAAATGCCTGCCAGAGATGGCTTTGCGGGGAGCTGGGAGGAGCAGAATCATGCTAAGCAGCGAGTGGACATCGCTATCGGTATGGAAGCAAGAGGAGCCTCCTCGAAGTTCTTACTATACCTTAAATGCCCGAGCTGTGGGGTGAGAGACAAGACAAGCTGTAGTGACTGAAGAGTATAACACTCAGACATGGTCCGCAGGTATTCTGAGTCTCTCAACATGTAATTGAATATCTGCATGAGACCAGTTATGTTTATGTTTACAGGTTAAGGTTTAATATGTTTCAAATGTTATAAGCCTCATTAGTGAGAGACCTGTTAACGGTATATGCATAGAGACTACAGTTCAAAGGTATTATGATTAGTATTGTACCGCATGACACAGGTAGGGTGCCATGGGGGAAGAAATAGGACATGCACATAGAGGGTTATAAGAGACTATTTTGTAAGGGGGGTAGGGTAAGCTCAAGGGACCGGGGGGAGTTAGTGTTAAGGGGATGAGCGAGGCGAAGAAGCTGTGGATGTGGTTGGGGGGGAGATTGAATGTGTTGAATGGTTGGGAGAGTTTGGAAGGTAGGGGGGGTATCCTTCCATGGGAGGGGGGCTGGGAGGGAAGAGGAGGGGGGAGGGAGTGGGAGAGAAGTTGTCCACCGCACAACAGAAGGAGCTATTTAACGCATTTCACGCTGCTACCAGAATTTCCTGGGGGGTTTGGCTGGGAGGCCCCCTTGGTGGGAATCTCATGAAATCTATTGTGAACATTTGGATATGGAGATTGCTTTTGTATGGCTAGTTTGAGAGTTATATCCCTAAATGTGGACGGAGTCCACTCACCAGTCAAACGCTTTAAAATATTACAGACGTTAAGGAAACAACAGGCTGACATCGCCTTATTGCAGGAAACACACTTGGGGAATGCTGAGCACGTCAAACTGCGCAGAGAGTGGGTGGGGGAAGTATACTATGCCTCGTACAATAACAGGCAGAGAGGTGTGGCAATCCTATTAAAAAAGAACTTGGCATTTGAGTTGCACAGATTGTATCAGGACCCGGATGGCCGGTATGTAATCATAGCAGGCCTTCTGCAGGGACAGAAAGTGGCTATATGTAGTATATATGCACCCAATATATATTCACAGAAGTTCTTTACCCTACTGGCTGCAAAGCTCACCACATTTGATAACTACCCATTTATATTAGGGGGGGACCTCAATATAACTAGTGATCCCTCAATAGACCGGAAACCAGCTAAGACAGTTAGCAGGGACCATGATGGGAAGGGAGTAAACTTTCTAATCAATGAACTGGGAGTAATTGATATTTGGAGGCTACTACATCTAGAAGAGAGGGAATTCACTTTTTTCTCTCATCCTCACGGAGTCCATGCGCGCCTTGACTACGTGCTGATAAGTCAATCCTTAGTGAAATTGGCTGAGAAAGCAGAAATTGGCGAGGCGGTCGTCTCTGACCATGCCCCAGTGTGGGTCCAACTGAGGTGGGGTGAAAAGGAAAGGATGAGTCGCTGGCGCATGAACCCGGCCCTGTACCAGGACCAAGCCTTCTGCCAGTATCTAAAGCAAGTGTGGGGAGAATACGTAGAAGAAAACTCAGAGCAGCCAGTAAATAACAGAGTCTTTTGGGAAGCAGCAAAGGCAGTGATACGCGGAAAGATATTAGCGTACACCGCAGCCCTCAACAGAAAGAGGGACAAGGAGCTCCACACACTCATAGCCCAGGTACAGGGAGCAAGGAGAGGGCTTGTTCTCTCGCCCTCAGAGGTTAATAGGATAGAATATGCGGCAGCAAGAAAGAGGCTGCAGACAGCGCTAGATGCCAGAGCACTGTATGATATCCGTTTATACAAATACCGCATGCACAGATGGGGCAACAAAACGGGAAAACTGCTAGCAACACTGGTGCGGCAAAGAAGTGGAAAAAGTTTCATAGGAAAAATTAAGGATGCACAAGGTAAAGCACAAACGGGGAGGGCAGAGATTCAACAAGAATTTGTTCGGTTTTACTCTTCCCTCTATGCAAAGGGTTCCTTCTCAGAGGCAAGCTGCGAGAGCTTCTTTGCAGGGCTGAGATTACCATCCCTTACAGAGTCACAGGTAGCTAGTCTAAATAGACCGATTGAGGGTCGGGAGGTGCTGAATGTCATAAAACAACTGAAATTAGCAAAAGCTCCTGGACCTGATGGCTTGGGGACAGAGTTCTATAAAATACTACAGGGTGAGATAGTCCCATCATTAGTGGCTATGTGTGAGGAAATACGCGTCTCGGGTGATATGGGCACAGTTCTGAATCATGTGCACATCACAGTATTACCAAAACCTGGTAAAGATGTGGAGCTTGTAGGCTCTTATCGCCCTATATCCCTGTTGAATCAGGACATTAAGATTCTGGCGGCAGTTTTAGCAGCGCGTCTGGGCGCAGTGGTGCCACATCTGGTCCATCAAGATCAAGTGGGCTTTGTAAGGGGCCGATTCGCCTCAGCCAACATATTAAAAGTCAGCCGCATTCTGTTGGAGGGTAGTAAATCAGCAGGGGATAAGATTATGGCAAGCCTAGATGCCGAAAAGGCTTTCGACAAGGTAGTGTGGGAATACTTGTTTTGGGTGCTTCGAAAATATGGGATTACGGGCGAGTTTTTGGAGTGGGTTCAGGCATTATACAGCAATCCCACTGCCCAAATTATAATAAATGATATGCTGACTCCTGTTGTGCGCTTGGGGGGAGGAACCAGACAGGGGTGCCCGTTGTCGCCTCTTCTGTTTATCCTCACCCTCGAACCACTAGCAGCTAAAATCAGACAAGAGCCGACTCTGAAAGGGGTTCAGGTAGGAGGTCGGGAATACCGCATAAATATGTTTGCTGACGACATGTTGCTGTTGGTGGATGATGCTTCCACAGGTATCTTCCAAGTGATGGACCTTATTAAAAAGTTTGGTCAATTCTCGGGTTTGTGCATCAACTTTGGAAAATCTGAGGCACTCCCAATTAGTAACCCATGTGCATGTGTCCAGATGCCAGACTTCCCGCTGAGATGGGCCAGGGAGGGGATCAAATATCTGGGAGTGTACTTAAGTGCAAAAGTAGAATGGGTGTACAAAAAAAATGTAGTGGAAAGATTGGAAGCCATTAAGAAGTTATGCAACAAATGGAAAGATCTCCCAGTCAGTTTTATGGGGCAAGTGGCTTTAGTAAAAATGGTCCTACTACCGAAAGTATTATACCCTTTACAGATGGTGCTCTTATGGGTTCGCAAGCGGGAGGAGAGTCAATATTGCAGTTTAATTACCTCGTTTATATGGCATGCGAAGAGGCCCAGAATTTCATTTGCTAAACTGGTCCTAGATAAAACACAGGGAGGCCTTCGGCTGCCTGATCTCAGAGCATACAACGTGGCAGCACTGATGCGATGGATACATGAGTTACATTCCGGAGGGACGACCTTCTCTCCGGAGGATTTCTGGGAGAGTTGGTGTGCTCCTCTAGATCCATTCGTACTCATAGACATGGCACAGGCTAGTGGCTTTGGCAGGGTAAAAATCAGTCCATACTTGCTTGCATTGCGGAGGGCTTGGAAATGGTGGAGAGAGCTGGGTGGAACAAGGGGAGGAGTGGGTCCTTTTGTCACTTTGACAGGAAATTTGGACTTCCCAGCAGGCCTTGGAAATACGATATTCCACTCTTGGAGAGCAAAGGGGTGTAGATACATTGGGGATTTCCGCCGGGTGGGTGAGCAGACTTTCCCGTCCTTCGAACAGATCAGGCGCGCATGGAGCATCCCTAATACCCAGTTTTTTGCCTTTTTGCAAGCTAGGGACTATGCACTGTCAATAGAGCGTAAAATTGGGGGCCCGGTATCCTTTGGTAAAATGGATTTGGTGTTTATGCAAGTGCCACCCATATTAAATAAGTTGTCTATGTGGCACAAGATTATCAGGGACAATAGACAAGTTACATATCTGCAGCACTTAGCGCACACTTGGAGTAAAGAAATTGGGGGCACAGTGACTGAGGAAGAACTAGGGAAGGCCTTTGGAGAGCTTTGCAAAGTCACACCAAACACTGCTTTACAGGAGATACAATTTCGCATTTTGCACAGGGTTCACGTCTCCAAGGCAAAGGGGAAAGCACTGGGGTTGTGGCCCGATGATCAATGTGTGAAATGTAGAGCGCATTTGGGAACACTACTGCACTCCTTTATGGAATGCCCTAAGCTGGGTAAGCTTTGGCAGGGCGCCCTTACACACATAGAACGCTTGGTACAAGATGAATTTGATTGGTCCTACTCAGTTGCATATTTGGGTAGCTCGATGAATCTGAGAGAGCAAGGGCTGAGTGAGGCCCAATGTAAGTTCATAATAGTGGCCACCATACTAGTCAAAAAGTGCATTCTGATGTCATGGATAGATAATGCCCCTCCCCAACTCAAAGTGTGGATGGGCCTGATGAGAGAAATGGCTAGCTGGGTAATGAAGACGATACAACCTCATGCATCTCCAGGATTGCAGCAATACCGACTGCTATGGGGTAGAATTCCTGAGGCTGAAGTATTGTTGTTGGATCCCTCAGCTGAGAATAATTGAGGACTAAATGATGCTAAACTAACACTTGGGAGAGGGGAGTGAAAGGAATCTCCAAGAGGAAATCAGAGAGACTAGCATTGTCTGGTTACCAGCAGTGGACAACAGGGGGGGGGGGGAGGGAGGTTGGGAGGGGTGGGAAGTTTAACCATAACCAAAAAGTCAAAGGTGTTTTACATAACTATAAGCCATAGATGTGCAGTCTATTTTGTGACATACTTGTGTACTGGCTTTCATTTGGTTTGTTGTTGTACCAGCAGAAGTCCCCTTGTAGGGACATGTATTTGCACTTTAATTTTTGTACTTTATCTTGACAGTATTGTGCACCAAAGACACAATAAAGATATTTTCAACAAAAAAAAGAAAACATTTGTATATATAGGATGACCACAAAAAAACTACTGCATTTTTCTGGAAATAAGTTTTCAAAAGTAACCCTTTCTTTTCCACAGATGAGAAGGTAACCAACAGAGTTGCTCTTTGGCTATAATGTCCTGAGAGGTTTCCCAACATTTTGTAAGAGCAAGGCTATCAGGAGAATTTATAGTATCCATTTCCCCTTCTTTATTAACTGCCATGGCACATCTAGGAATAAAATATACATTAACTATCTCACTGTCTTCCAGGGTCAGCTGTAAAATATCTCTCAAGTACATTTTTAAAAAGTCTCTAAAGGAAAAATGATGAGTCGCATGAAAATTAAGGAGTCTTAAATTGACTGCCCTAGCGGTATTCTCGAGTGCCTCGATCTGAAGATGAATAAGCAAATTGTCTTTAGAAGACGCCAATACAGCTGCATGGCAAACCTTGACTTGTGATTCAACATTCTCAATATTCTTCTCGACAGAAGAGATTCTGTTGTCCTGTTCTAGAAATTTAGCCGATGCCTCCTCAGTAAATTTACTATAAAGTTTCAAATTGTCCTGTAAGTTCTTATTCATCTTATTAATAACTGAAAAAAATATTTTAAAGTAATATCTTGCTGTGCTAAAGGCGGCTTTGGTAAAACATGTGGAGAAAAGGGAACAGAAATTGGTACCTTCACACTTGGAGATTCAAACATTCCTTGCTATAAATCCAGAGAGCTTCTTCAATCAGATGTCAAATTGGGAGACACCACTCTTTCCTGATCTTGGGTGTGGCAAGCCATCCAGAAGGTACAGGTTGAGGGGGTGGAGTTAGACCCCCAGAGGACAATGAGATATCCGAAGAAAGATGAAATGCCAATCGGAGGGCCTCCAAAGGCATTGAGACTGCTATCAGATGTTTATCTAAAGGGCCCTTTAACACAATTGGAGTTGGAAGCTTCTTTGATCCTCCTTTCTTCTTCCCCATTGGACTGAAGCAGAGTGCTATGCCCCATGCTCCTCAGGATCTGAAGGGGCTCCAAAGGGGTGCCCCCTTGGCCATGCCCCTTGGAACACACACCCACATTCTGCAGTAGGAGCGCCCAGTTAAAGGGTGATGTCAGGACATCCTCTGATTATAGGTGCCAACTCTGTGGGTGCTTGGGCACCCCCAATATTTTTATGACATACCTTATTAAACTCAGATCAGGAATCTCTATGCTGCAAGGCTTTAAAGGAAAGTGGGAAGGAATATAGATAGGCTGTGGGTGAAAGGCAGAAGGGAGGAGAAGAAAAGTGAGATGGAGTAAAATGGTGGGCATGAGTTGGGGTTGGAGAGGAAGACAGACTTATGAGATATTCAGTGCTTCACTAGCTCTTTTAGCCATGAGTCTTTCCAGTGTGTGCACTACCTGCTGTGCTCTACATCAAATATAGCCTGATCAGTTGTGCCCATGACTCTGCCATACTTTGTTTTCTTTTTTACAGACATTGTAATGTGTGCTGAGTTGAGCACCCCCAAATCATTTTTGAAAAGTTAGCTCCTAAGCCTCTGATGGCACTGGAAGCTCTGGGTTGTCCAGCACAAGTGCCTGCTGAGACTCGGGCAAGTTGTCAGAAGCCTCCCTGTATGTCACTCTTTCTGTCAGTGCCTGAGCTAGTCATGGCTCAGGCAGTGACAGGAAGGGTGACATTTGGCAATGAGCTGTGGATTACTGCCACAATTTAACGCGGTAGTACTTTGCATTCTCATTGATTATCCATCACACAGCAACTGTTTTTTGCAAGAGCTCTGCCCTGGCCTTCTTGAAGCATACACACGCTCCAATATCCAGGGAATATAACCTTAGCACCTCAGCACACATGAGAAGTCTCTCTTCTTTCTGAAATGTACGTTATTGAATAAATGTAGCTAATTTGCTGAAAGTTTGTAGATGTTCAGAAGTTGTTACCCTAAGGCAAGAGATTTCATAATTCTGAATGCTGTAAAAGTGGGTGGAGGTGGAGTTTGAAGAGAAAAAAAAAAAGAAGGCTTTATGATAGAAGTGGAAGATCTTACAAAGTTAAGCAGGGTGTGGTTTTGTCAGTCAGTTGGAGTAATACCTGTGGAGTTCCTCAGGATTCTCCACTTTCACCCTGTCATGTCCCCTACCTCAATGCAAGCGACGTCCTCAGGCTGCGCAGGGCCCCGTTGACACGCACACTTGACTGGCACAGCCCTGAGACATGTGTGTGTAGTTCTTCTCTGGGTTTGTTCAGAGAGACGGTGGTTGCAGGCTCCTTGATTGCTTTGCTTCCATGACCTGTGTCTGCTCTCTCTCTGCCTGGCTTCCAGGCTCGATTTCTTTGCTTCCACGCAGACTGAGCAGCGCTCTACTTGGTACAAGAGCTCACAAGTCTGACACACCCACATTGTTTAATGTTTTTCTTCATTCACTGGATTTAGAACTGACTAGACGAGGTTTCTTTATTATAGTTATGCAGATGATATTACTATAATGATTACGGTTTATTCATCTTTGGTTCAGATAACCTCTGTGGTACAAAAAGGTTTAACATTAATAAGTTCCTGGATGTTGCAATATAAGCTAAAGTTAAATACTGATAAAACTACATTTTTATTGCTTGATAATAATCTAGATCCAATGTTAGATCACATTTATCATCTGTATTGAGATTTTGGGTGTTACTTAAATCAAACTCTTTCCATTGAATTTCATGTTAATGCTTTGACTAAAAGTTTTTTTTTCTTTAGAAAATTAAGGCGTATTAGAAACTTTTTTTAATTCGAACAGTGTAGGTTACTGGTGCAATCATTTCTCCTATCTAAGTTGGATTATTTTAAGCTCATTTATTTGGGTGCGTCTAAACGAACCATTTGAAAATTGCACAAAATTCAGAACACTGCTGGAAGATTAATTAATTCATTGCGGAAGAATGATAAAAATCTCTTTGTGTTATGTAGAACTTATTGGTTGCCTATTGAATCAAGGATTTTTTTTAATTTCCTATGTGTTTTAAGGAATTTTAAATGGTGAATGTCCAGTTTATCTATTATGTCATCTGGAATTCACCCCCAACAATAGAGTTAGAAGATCATGTTATAATTCCCATTTTGTTTCTCCTACACAAGGGAGTTAAAAGATTTAAAACATATGAAAAATTCCTTGCTTTTCAAGCTCCAAAATAATGGAAAAAATCTGCAGCCATATTTTACATAGTAACATAGTAAATGACAGCAGATAAAGACCTGAATGATTCATCCATTCTGCCCAACAAGATAAACTCATTTTACGTGGTATTTGATACTTTATATGTATACCCAAGATTGATTTGTCCTTGACATTCTCAGGGCACAGACCGTAGAAGTCTGCCCAGCACTGTTCTTGTACTAAAAGTTCTGAAGCTAACATCGAAGCCCTTTAAAATTTACACTCCAAGCCATCCATATCTATTCAGTTATGATCAGGGCGTAGACCTTAGGAGTCTGCCCAGCATTGGTTTTGCTTCTTAATTATCGGCATTGCCACTCAATCTCTGCCAAGATTCCATAGATCCATTCCAACTAAACAGGATTCCTTTGTGTTTATCCCATGCACGTTTGAATTCCATTACCATTTTCATCTCCACCACCTCCTGCGGGAGGGCATTCCACGTATCTACCACCCTTTCTGTGAAAAATTATTTCCTGATATTACTCCCTGAGTCTGCCCCCTTCAACCTCAATTCATGTCCTCTAGTTCTACCACCTTCCTGTCTCCGGAAAAGGTTTGTTGCAGATTAATACCTTTCAAATATTTGAATGTCTGTATCATGTCACCCCTGTTTTCTCCTTTCCTCCAAGTATACATGTTCAGGTCGGCAGGTCCAGGGCCGTGCCGATGCGGTAAGCGAGGTAAGCGCCGCAGGGGGGCGCCCACCTCTGGAGGGCGCCACCGTGGTGCTTACCCTTGCCCCGTGCCGCCGAGGACGTTAAATCTTTGGCACCAGAGAGGGGGGTGCCGCCGCTTCCCGCTGCTCTTCATCCTGGCACCCCCCCCCCCCTCCCGCACCAGCCCTTTAAATTTATTTGCCGAGCGAGCGCAGCCAGCACCTCGTGTGCAAGTAAAAGAAGCGGATCCGATCATCTCATTGGGCCTTCCCTTACTGTCCTGCCCTCCTCTGACGCAACTTCCTATTTCCTCTAGGGCGGGACAGTGAAGGAAGGCCCAATGAGATGATCGGATTCGCTTCTTTTACTTGCACACGAGGTGCTGCGCTTGCTATCGCGTCGGCAATTTCTTTTTAAAGATGGGTGGCAGGGAGAAGACGAGGCAGGGCAGGGTGAGGGTGGGAGACAGAGGGGGTGACCGTGGAAGGGGGGGGACTCGGATAGCAGAAGGGACTGGGTGGGAGAACAGATGGGGTGAGGGGGGACTCGGGATGGCAGAAGGGACTGGGTGGGAGACAGATGGGGTGAGGGTGGGGGGCACTTGGATAGCAGAAGGGCCTGGGTGGGAGACAGATGGGGTGAGGGGGACTCGGATGGGCGAAGGGACTGGGTGGGAGACAGTGGGAGAAGGGGCATGGAGCTGGAACTGGGGTCTGAAAAGTGAGCAGGAGGGAGAATGGGGTCATGCCTGGGGCAGGGGTGGATGGGAGAATCAATGGATCTGAACTAGGGGCAGCCGCAGGTGGGAACTGGGAGCCGAAAAGAGGGGGCAGTGAGAGAGGGGGGATAGATCCTGGATGGAATGGGGAGTGAGAGGGAGGGCAGACCCTGAATGGATGGGAGGGGGAAAGAGAGAGGGCAAATGGTGAATCGAAGGAGCAGAGAGAAAGGGCAGAACAGTGGCTAGAAGGGAGTGAAAGAGCAGACAGTGGATGGAAGGGGGCAGAGATAGAGGGCAAATGCTAGAGGGAAGGAGAGAGAGAGGGCAGATGGTGGATGGAAGGGGGAGAGAGAGATGGCAGACTGGGGCAGATGGTGGATGGAAGGGGCAGAAATAGAGGCAGATGTGGATGGAAGAGACATTAGAGAGGGCAGACACTGGATGGCAGAGAGAGAGCGAAGACAGAGCTGGATGGAAGGAAGACGGTGAAAAGAAGATGAAGAAAAGCAGAAACCAAAGACAAACTGTAAATATATATTTTTATTATTTTGCTTTAGGATATAGTATTTTAGCTGTGTTAATAAATGTTTATAAATAGAACATGTAATAAGGTAATCTTTTATTGGACTAATTTAATACATTTTGACTTAACTTCAGAGAACAAACCCCCTTCCTCAGATCAGGATAGGATACTGTAATAGCACTATACCTGTATTGACCTGAGGAACGAGATTTTGGCCTCTGGAAGCTAAATGTATAGTCCAATAAATGGTATTATTTTATTTTCTGTATTTGTTTTATTTCTATTTGTTAATTTGTAAAGTGGTGATTGGTATTTGTTAGTTTTTTCAAATTTACATCTGCTGTCTTTATATTTTGCACAGTACTAGGAGACATTTTCTGTTTCTGTGGTGTTGCATTGTATGCAGAGTCTGGCATCGGGGGTTCAGTTTAATTTTTGTCTAAATAGAAGTTTATGATTACTTATTCTATAGTGGATTAGGGTTATCTGTGTTTGTGAAAAAGACATGGCTTTCAGTTGGCATTGACTGTGCAGGATTGATGATCTGTACTATTCTGTCTGGTTTCGTTTACAATAGGTGAATTGATGTTCTAGTGCTCACTGTAGTGCTTAAGATGCTTTCCTTTTCCTTGTGTGACTCATAGAAACGACTGCTTATGGTATGGTAAAATTGCTCTATAGTCGTGAATGTTTTGTATTCTCGGTATGCCTAGTACTGGATTTGGGGGGGGGGTGGTGTAAACAATGACCGGCCCCGGGTGTCAACTACCCTAGCTACGCCACTGCTGCCGACGTCTCCCTTCCCTTGCACTCGTTGGTTCCCTCAGTGTCCCGCCTTTCTGACGTCAGAAGAAGGCAGACACTGAGGAACCAAGAGCGCAAAGGGAAGGGAGACGTCGGCAGCGCTCCGCTTTCACTGACGCTGCTGCGACCGGAAGTACAAGATTTTAAAGGCCCCAGAGTGCGGAGGGAAGGGCAGAGAGGCTGGATGGGAGGGCAGAGAGGCATGGATGGGAGGGCAGGGGCCCAGGGAGAGGACAAATTGCTGGAAGGGGAGAGGGAGAGAGGATTGCTGGCTATGGATGGAGGAGGGAAGGGCAGAGAGGGACAAGCTGGACATGGGGTGCCCAGGGACGAGGACAAATTGCTGGAAATGGGGGGAGGGAGAGAGGAGGGTGCTGGCTATGGATGGAGGAGGGAAGGGCAGAGAGGGACAAGAATGGACATGGATGGGAGGGCAGGACCCAGGGAGAGAGGAGAAATTGCTGGAAATGGATATAGAGCAAGAAATGAAGAAGAAAGGAGAAAGTAAAGAAATAAATGGAAAGGAAGCCCTGAAATGGAGTTAAGAGGACAGATAGCAGCAGAATCAGATACTGGACCAGCATGATTGAAAAAAGAAAGTCACCAGACAACAAAGGTAGAAAAAAATTATTTTATTTTCATTTTAGCGTTTGGAATATGTCCACTTTGAGAATTTACATCTGCTATCTTATTTTGCAATGTATAGCAATTTGTTTCTAAGAATATTGCTGACAATTCCTTCCGTGTGGCAAGTGGTGAGCGATCATTTTCATGGGGGGGGGGGGGGTGATCATTTCACGGGGGGAGGGGGGGGGGGGTGGGGGGGTGCGCCAACTGATAGTCTGCAGGGGGGGGCGCCAGAGACCCTAGGCACGGCCCTGGGCAGGTCTCTCCTTGTACAGTTTGCAACGCAAATCCCATACCATTTTTGTAGCCTTTTCTTTGCACTGCTTCCAGTCTTTTTACATCTTTAGCAAGATACGGCCTCCAAAACTGAACATAATACTCCAAGTGGGGGCCTCACCAATGACTTGTAGAGGGGCATCAACACTTCCTTTCTTCTGCTGGTTATACCCCTCTCTATGCAACCTAGCATCCTTCTGGCCACAGCCGTCACCTTGTACCCCCAACACTTGTTCTTTCAGCTTCATATCCTCTGACACCAACACCCTAAGGTCTCTCTCCTGAGTCAAGCTTACTAATCTCTCCCCTCCTATCTGGTATCTCTCTTTTGGGTTTCTGCACCCGAAGTACACTTCTTGGCATTAAATGTTAACTCCTTAATTTAACAGAAACCAGAATGCAGGTATATATTTAAAAAAACGACAATAATGTAAACCTAAATGTACACTGATAAAACAGCATTATATAGTGAATCAATATTCTATATTATAGTGAATTGTGCTCAGTTTTTTTGGTGTTTTACATCGACCCGAAGGCTGCAAATATATAAAGACACCATCCCAGCATCATTGCACACCCTACCTCCACTCCTATACCAAAAGTTAGCAAAAAAAGAAAACAATCAAAAAAATGGCTACTTAGCTGTATAGTCGTAGCAAAAAAACGCTCTTGTAGTATCTGAAATGAGAAGATCTTATGAGTGGGGTGGCGCGAATACTGGTGTCCTATGCAGATAGCAATGTAAACCCTGGGGCAACATAATGCTTATATATTGCAAAACACTCTGTGATACATCAGATGAACAATCTTCCTTATCTTTATCTTTGTTTCCCTACATGGACCATGTTTCGCCGATATATTGGCGTCTTTAGGGGAACAGATCTACAAGAAGTATATTAAAAGGTAGAATAAAATTGCAGAGTCCAAAAAAATGAAAATGAGATAAAGCTGACAGTCTCATGTATTCAAATACACTTCAGTATTATTAGTGACTCTAAATATATCACAATATATAATTTTTTCACTTACAGATCAGCAACTGCGGGAAGGAGCAACTCCCATCAGAGTTAGAAACTCCTATCAGTGTTAGAGTGGAGGAGTGGCCTAGTGGTTAGTGGGTTGGACTTTGGTCCTGGGGAACTGGGTTTGATTCCCACTGCAGGTACAGGCAGCTCCTTGTGACTCTGGGCAGTCACTAACCCTCCATTGCCCCAGGTACAAATAAGTACCTGTATATATATGTAAGCCGCATTGAACCTGCTATGAGTGGGAAAGTGTGGGGTACAAATGTAACAAAAAAGAATGCCTACGCTTGCATACTTATATATGCATCCATAGCCAATTCTCAAAGCGCAGGAAGATTTTCAAACTAAAGATTGCCAGTCTATTTCCCTGTTCAAGCCACCAGGGGTCACTGTGTCCCACCGGTAGATAAATTCTTTTCTCAGTAAATCTGTGGAACATCACCACCTTGAGGTAAAGAGATTTGGGCAAGTACAATGAATCTCAGATCTTCAATCACATGATGTTCCTGTGTCCAATGATCCACAAATTACTGAGATGTTCCCCGATTCGTTGTTTGATACGTCTATTGGTATGACCGATATACCATTTACTGCAGGGACAGATTATACCATATACACCTGAGATGAATTGCAGTCCAGTTAGACTATTAAGGTAATAAGGTTTTTAGTTTTAGGATTCAAAACCATCTCAGTGTGCCATGCATGCCGGCAGTAGACACATCTGCACAGCTCTTATGCCCCTTTTCAGTAGTTGTGGTGGAATTCCAAGAAAAAGAATTAACCGATGACAACATTTCACCCAAATTATGGTCTCTGGTATAGGCGAAGGTGGGACGTTCATGAAACCCATGTATCGCGAGCATGGGCCAGTGTTGTTCACAATATCTCTGATGGCTTTTGTTTGACAGGAAAAAAGGCAATATACATGCCAATTTGGCATTCCTATCAAAATTCTGGAAGAGGAATTAGCATTAGTGGCTCTTTTGTAAGCCTTTTAATAACTTATTAGGGTACGCTCGTGATTTCAATCTGTGACATAAGTCCGCTGCTGATGTTTTGAAATCATCTTCAGAAGCAGATAATTTTTTGAGGCGTAAAATTGGCCAACAGGAATACCATTTTAGTTGCTACAGGATGAAAACTGCGGTAATGAAGTAATGTATTGGAGTCTGTGAGTTTGCGGTATAATTTTTGTTTTAAATTGACCATGCTGTAATTCAATATTAATGTCCAAATAGTTAAGGGAATGACCCCCAACCACAGGTTCAAACTTAATGTACCTATCTACTGAATTTAAATACTGAAAAAATCCTGAAGGTTTTACATCATCACCTTTCCATATGAGAATAACATCTACTATAATAAAACTCACCCTCAACGTTCTGAGGACACTGACGTCAGTGAAGCCAGCCCTGACTTCCTTCAAAAAGGTTTGAAGGTTCGTGGTGGTGAAGCCACCAAAATCGCTCCGGGCCCCCACCCTCAAGGGCGGAGCAATGGCAGAACAACGAAGGGGTTGGCAGGAGGGAGGCGGGGGGGGGGGGGGGAAATCGCTCCGGGCCCCGCCCTCGCGGTCAAATGGCATGATGTTGGGGGCGGAGCTATGGCAGAACAACGAAGGGGTTGGCCAGGGAGGGAGGGAGGGAGGGTGGTGTTTGGCGACGAAAACCTTGCTAGCGCCCGTTTCATTTGCTCAGAAATGGGCCTCTTTTACTAGTCATCAATAAAGTGTTTCCATAGAATGATGTCAGAGCAAAAATTAGAGGGATAAAGATGTTTCTCCTCAAAATCCGCCAGGTATAGGCATGCAATGGTAGGTGCTACAGTGGCGCCCATTGCAATGCCATGAGTCTGCAAATAAAATTGATTTTCAAATTGAAATTTTTTTTCGTATTATGACCTCTATAAGTAAATTCAAAAAATTCACTTTCTCTAGAGAGAGATCCAATTGTTGTAAATGGAAATCCACTAATTTACAAGCCTCATCATGTGGAATGCTGGTATATAAAGATATGACATCCAATGACACCAATTTTATTGACTGGTCACATATCTCTAAGTTCTGCAATATTTGAATGAGATGCACCAAGTCTCGTAGATAAGATGGTGTCAAAAAAATCCTAGATTGTAAGTGATAATCCACAAATTGAGACAGAGGTTCATTCTGAGATCCACTACCGGAGACTATAGGTTCGTCCTGGTGGGTGTATAAACCTTTATGAATTTTAGGTAAAAAGTAAATAAAGGGAGTCCATGGATATTTTCCTTTTGAACAGATATTGAAATTCTCTTTTAGTGATGATACTTGTTTGAGCTGCTATCAGTAGAGCATTATGCAGTTCTTGTTGAAATCCAGGTCCCAGGGTCCTGATCAAGAGGCATATAGAATCTTCTATCCAGTAATTGCTGATGCGCTTCTGTGCGATAATCTTCTCTGTTTAGAACCACTACACCACCACCTTTATCAGCTCGCAGTATGACTATGCTTTTATCAATTTTAAACTGTGTAGTACTTCTCGCTGTGATCGAGTTAGATTAGAGGGTGTATATTGCAAATATTGTTCCATTGCATCAAGGTCCCGTAAACCAAGTGCTGAAAAGCTTCGAGCATACATCAGGTGGACCCGGGGGCATCCATATGGAAGGCAAGTGATGGGTTGTCATGAATGTTTGAAATACTTCCGTGGATCATTCTGCTCTTGTTGATCAAAGTGTAATTTTAATTTACGAAAAAACCTGTTCACGGTGTCTTCTGTTGGTGAATCCGTCGTACCATGTAGAAGGAACAAAAGATAAACCCAATTCCAAAATGCTATCTGTGACTCAGTCAAGATTTTATCAGACAGGTTGACAACTGTTCTTTTACTCCCCGTTGTGGGCGCCGACCTCTGTTGGATTTGGGTAAGCCTTGTTGTATGATGGGTTCTGGTGGTAAAAAAGATTCTGACACAGATGAACTGAGTTCGATTCCTGACACAGGCAGCTCCTTGTGACTCTGGGCAAGTCACTTAACCCTCTATTGCCTGCGGCGTTGAGCCTGCCATGAATGGGAAAGTGCGGGGTACAAATAAAAAAAAGAAAGAAGAAGAATTCACTCTCTATAGCTATAGAAGGTAATGGATTATGGGCTAATGTTCTGGATGAAGCTGCTGCTCTATGAAATGATTCATCGCCCGATGAATCACTGGAAGTGTTTGTAAAGCCAACTTTCTTCATTTTGCGGTATCTCTTAGATCTTCTGTTCACATTCATCCATGTATAAACATAGCCTCTGGTGTAATCACTCTCATCTCTTTTGAATTTTGCTATTTTCTAACCTCGACTTATATTTCTCAGAACCCATCATACAAGGTAAGCCTTGTTGTATGATGGGTTCTGAGAAATATTGGTAAAATATTGGTAAAATACGCTCTTTTACTGCTGCTTTGCAACTACCCTCTTAAAATCTTACTGTTTTCAAAAACTGTTACGAGTAGTCAGAGTACATTTGTTGGATTGCTGGTTATAAAGCAATGCCATCTTAAGGCTCTTGGAGAGGCAGGCAAATGAGGCTTAGCTGTAGCTTTTGGAGTTTTAGCTTACAAAATGGAGAATCTGATTCACAGGAGAAAATTTCTCAGATTCTCTGGAGTCTGCCTAGGCGCCATTCATCAATCAGGAACCAGAGTACAATTTTTAATGCTGGAGAATCAAAGTAGATGTAGATGCAGGTATTTTTTGACGCCAGCAGGTGGCAGCATTACACAAAAACAAATTCCCTTTGCACATCCTGCTCTTCAGTGTTTCCACTGCACACTCTGGGGCCTGATGCAGAAAGCATGAATTAGGGCCAGTTCGTTTTTTCTAGCAAAAAAGGTGCCGGTACTCAAATGCTAGGCCATCCTTCAGGGGTGAGGTGATCACTGAGGAATCCACTCCACAATAGCCAGGCCCCCTGCAACCAGTCACAGAATCTATGACAAGGCAGAATTGGCGTGTAGAGCCTGAGCTCTTTCATTAAAACATGGGGTCCATGGGTCAATTTTAGCAAACAATTGAAAAAGGTGCCAGTACTCAGCACCCCCAAGTACCCCGTCAAAAAAAGCCCTGATTAGAGCCCTTCGCTAAAGTTCAGCACATTTCCTAACACACTCATGAAAGTAAAAAAAAAATTGCTTTCTGATGCAGTAAGAAATCAAATATTAAATGGACTGTGTGCATAAAACGTGTGCTAATGTGGGAGAGCACACCAGACACATAGGTGTGCTCTCCCATATTAGTTCACTCCCACATTTTAGTTCACTCCAAACAACAGCAAACACTATTGAAAACAATAGCAAAAGATTATTAGAAATAGCAGACTACCTATTCGTGGTCAATTTGTAAAATGTCTAGCTGTTCCAGTTGGATAGGCAGTGCTGTAAATGTTGAAGGATAAAGGATTTTTTTAAACTTATTTGACATCTTTTT
The DNA here is from genome assembly GCF_901765095.1 of Microcaecilia unicolor. Classification (NCBI taxonomy): domain Eukaryota; kingdom Metazoa; phylum Chordata; class Amphibia; order Gymnophiona; family Siphonopidae; genus Microcaecilia; species Microcaecilia unicolor. Next base: position 71,794,258 of record NC_044039.1, on the reverse strand, counting down.
TATTTATTTGAAAGCTTCATGAAATAAAAACTGAATATCACTAAAACAGCTTAAAAATTGTTGTTGCTGGTAGAAACAGCAGTAATAAACTCTGTATTTTGTGCTAATTTTTCTACACTATTCTATAAAATACAGTAATACATGGCCAAATTTAAGTGAGGGTACCCTGTTTTCTGATGGGTTCATGTTAACTGTTGTAATCTGCCTTTGGAAGCCTGGTGTTATAAAAATGGAATATATTGAAATTAAATGGATGTAAAATTAAACTCTCATTGGGGCATACAGAATCACATCTTCACTTTTTCTCATTTGTAGAAGTTTATATTTTAGATACACAAATGGATTATTCTGTTTTTTAAGCATGTTTCAGGGACAAGTGGTTTTATAAGTCAAATAATAAAAATAAAAATAATTATTTAGTTTTATTCAGATCTGTCCTTTGTTTAAACATAATTAAAGAGCCCTTTTACAACAACCGCTGTAGAGCTACCACTGCGCTGATGCACACAATCCAGCACTAAGTGCCATGCCCACTGGCGGTAGAACCACCCCCACCGTGCACATGGCTTAGTGCGTGGAAACTGGTACTGCACAGCCACAGTAGGTGCAGAGGCATAGCAATATGCATTTGTGTGCGAAGATGCATAATGCGTACATGGGCAGAGCTGGAAGGAAAAATGGGCATGTCAAAGAAAGTGTGTTAGCGCACACCAGTAGTAAGTGTAGTTAATGTATTTTTGGCCATAGTACATTGGGATTTATTAACCGCCTTTATGAAGAGATTCACCCAAGGTGGTGTACAGTAGGTACAGTTTAACATAAAACTTATAATTTTGTTAACAGCATAACAATAGTAAAATAACCAAGAATAAACATAAATACAATAAATGAGGTGAACTTGAAAACAGTAAATTGAAACCTAATAATAGGACTACTGTGAAACAGTATCAAAAATATACACATTTAACAGTGCTGGAATTCAAATACCAGAGATATAATACAATGTTTGCATAATACTAATGCATTAGAACATTCAACTAACATACATATGATGCTAAAGATTTTCTACAATACGACTTACCATATAGCTGAGGGACCAAGAGCAGATATGTGATGGGAACAAGATGTGTAGTACAGTGTCAGTTGGAATAATTTGATGGTTAGCTAAACTCAAGGCAAATTTGTTGTATAGTTAAGCAAGAGATAAGGATCTGATCTAAGTTACAGTGTGTGTAGAAAGCTAGACCCAGTGCAAAATGAGCGTATAGCCAGTCACCCTATGTATTAAAGGCTTGGGAGAAGTGTTACCACCCCTCTCGGCTGGACTGTAGTGATGTGCTCCCAGATACCTGTTGATTGTAGTCGTGGTGAATATCCAGGGAACACACACTCACAGCCGAGGGAGTGGAACAAATAAACTAACCTCGTCCTTTACTCTCAAAGAATAAAGAAGGAAAAGAAGCTAAATTTAGGATTTGTTCCTGAACTGGAAGAACCGCACCTTCAGATATGCAAATTATCTTTTTCTTTATTGAATACAAATGCAAGCAAATTTTCATTCAAATAAACTCAAATTCACAATTAGTGTGTGGCTTAATAGAACTGCAATAACATAGTCAACATTCAAATGTAGTTGTACATGTATACCCTTAACTTTTTCGGTTTCTTTAAACAAAATCACCTAAAAAGGCAGAAAAGAACCTTTTCAGATAAATATTTAAATTGTCTTATAATCAAAATCAGATATTTGTTGTAATACTCTTTCCTTGCTATTGATGTCAGAATTTGAGTCTTTATGGGTTTTATGGATGTTTGTGCAAGGATCTCACTTGAACCCAGAGCACTTAGGCAAGTCAGGAAAACATGGATTTTTTTATATTTGATGTTGTTCTGTTCTTTTGAGGCAGCCTGGACAGAGAAATCATATTAATTTGTTAATTCTGTTTAAGTTTGGTTCAGTCCTGCAAGTGGTAGAATGCCATCTGGTTTTAATTACTCAAATGTCTAGCTTTTGCTAGACTAGAGGTTAGAAAGGTCAGAGAGAAATGAAACTTTCTTTGTCCCTTTTTGAGTGATGGATTGTTAAGGCTAATGCTGTTTAGAAGGAGATAGTTTAGATTTAAATAATTCTAGATAATTTAGATTTTGTCTTATAAGGAATTCTGATTTCTGCTTATTTTAAAATATGTTTTATTCTGTTTAATTAATAAGTTCTATTTCTATGTAAAATATCTTTTCAATTCAGTGTCTGACTTTTCAAGTGAGATTTTTCTGCAGTTTAAGAGGTCATCATCTGGTTTGAATTATCCACAGTCCTAGCTAGGTGAAAGAGGTCAGGAAAAGTCAACTCTTCTCCTTGATGGATTATAGCTAAGTGTAGGACTGGTCTCCTGAAAGTAATAACAAACCATGTCTGTGTGCCATTAAGCAAGACTGGCCCCTTGGCCCCTTAATGAATGCCAGAGTCCGGTTAGTATGAAGTTAACCGGGAATCTGAGAATTTAATAATAATAAAATGCAGGAGATAGGTGCCACATTGTCTAGTTTGAGAGGCCCCAGGTCATAGGTCAGTTTAGGAAATATCAAACCTATGTAACTGATATTTTTGAGTAAATGTGTAGAGATAATTAGTTCAAGACAGGGTAATCAATCTATTCTTTACCATCTGGTGAGAAAGGGGGGCTAGAGGGGTTTAGGACCATATATAAAGGAGAGCAGAAGCAGCTTACATTAGAGAAGGAGCTGAGATGAGAAGGAACCAAGACAGGAGACACAAGACACAGAGAGCTGAAGAGAAGGAGAGAGCTAGCGCTGATGTCCTACTTTGTTTGCTGGCAAATAAAGAAGATTTCTCTCTCATTCTGGTGTGTGGTGTTTGACTCCTGAAGTACCACAGATTCTGCTAACAATAGTGGTAATTCCTGCAACACTTTAGCTTTCCCTTAAAATGTTGTAAACCAAAAAGAATGATATGTCCTTCAACACCCTTTGCAAATGTCACTTAGCTGTGGTTGAATTTATTTAGGTGAGGTCTTTCTTGCGTTGGAGCTCAGCCGGAACCCTTCAGAGGATAATTCACCAATCTCTTCTCCCTAAACCTCACTTATAAAGAAAATAATCAGGGAAGTAAAACCTTAAAACTCTCTGCTTGTCCAGGCTCTGGTGACTATTAATCAGTTCTCAATACTGTGGCCAAACTTTCTAATTGAAATAAAATAAGTTAAAGGTTTTCTCACTACAAAACCTATTTCTCACTGTTGTTTCCCTAGTCTAAAATGATCCAGCAGGATTCAACATTCCATCTCACAGACTTCACATAAAAACATAACATTTCCCTTCACAGCTATCAGATCTATCTGAAAAATACAGCACACTCATACACAGGCAGTGCTGGATTTTCTTTATTCTGAAGTCAGATTCCAAACCTTGCTTGCACTGAACTCAGAACTCTCACAAACAACACACCTTCCCCACAGACACAGCTTAATGGCTTCTTTTTTTCAAAAATCCAATTCACCTCTCAGTCCTTCCCCTGTGTCACACTTTAAATCCTTACACACTTTTTCCTGACACCCTTATAGGCTTTCTCATGTAGTACAATTCCCACCACAAATCAAAGCCTCTCTCACCCTAAAATGGTAAATCACTTATCTCTGGAAATTCAGGGCTATACTGGAACATTCACTCACCTCACTTTCAATATCAAAGTACCCTTTTTCAATGTCACTTATTTCACTTTAAACTTATAAAATATACTTTTATTCCTCTTACATTTCACACACTCAGCGTACGTTTCTCTCCCAGTCATTCCCTGCTCTGGTCTTCAGTTCACTCAGCAGTCTCCCTGGCAACTCACCCCCACTAGAGGAACACCTGACATCACTCAACCAATCAGCTTGTCAGCTAAAGACTGTTTTTTTTTCCTCTGATCTGTTTAGAATCTCCCTCCCCCATAGAAGTTACTGCAAAACTTCCTATATAGAGAATTTCCAGGTCAAATTTTAACCTGAAACAGCAAGGAACATTTTATAGTACAATCCCCACCTAATCATGGTTTATTCTTTGAAAAATAAAACCATATTTAAGAAACATCTCACACTTTCTTCACCTAACTCTATTAATAATTCACAGACTAACTTTAAACCTTTTCCAGCCAGCAGCATCCACCAAAACCCTGGAACAGCCCCCCCCAGAGCCCCAGGAAAAAAACATTTAATATATGTTACCATATATTACAGAAGAGCCATGCTTTCACCTGCTTGCTGAAGCAGGGTCACCGAGAGACTGAGCCGGGCCCCTCAAGGATCGTTGCTGCCTCCGCCCCTGATCGCTGCTGCCGCTGCCCCCAATCACTACTGCTGTCGCCACCTCCCCCATCACTGCTACAGCCACCCCACCCTCCCCAATCGCTACTGCCACCCGCCTGCTGCAACTGTTAAGTACCTTGGCCAGCGGGAATCCCAAGGCCCTGCCAGCAGAAGAGATCGTTCTCCAGCACTGCTCTTCTTCATTCTGCTTCGTTGCCTTCCCCTGCGGCTGCTTTTCCCCTCAGGCCATTGGCCCTATCTCTCCCTTCCATCCACCATCTGCCCTCTCTCTTCCTCTGCCCCTTCTAACCACTACCTGCCCTCTCTCTCCCTTCCATCTAGCATCTGCTATCTCTGCCCCTTCCATCCACCATCTGCCCCTGTCTGCCCTCTCACTCTCCCCCTTCCAACCACTGTCTGCTATCTCTCTCCCTTCTATCCAGAGTTTACCCTCTCTCTCTCTCTCTCTGCCCCTTCCATCCACCATTGTCCTCCCTCTCCCATCCATCCAGGGTCTGCCCGCTCTCTCTCTCCCTTCTATCCAGGATCTGTCCCCTCTCTCTCTCTGCCCCCTCTTTTCAGCCCCCAATTCCAGCCCCATTATCTCACCAGTCCCCAGTTTCAGCTCCTAGTTTCAGCCCCAGCCCTTTTCTCCCACCACCAGTCCCAAGATTCAGCTTTAGCCCCTGTCCTTTTCTGCCCCGTTATCCCACCTACCCTCCTTTTCAGCCCCCAGTTCCAGTCCCCTTCATCCACCTGCCTTGAATTTTGATCCCCCTTTTTCAGCCCCAGACCCATTCTCTCACCTGCTGCTGTCCTAGGCATGGCCCCATTCTCCCTCCTGCCCCTTCTCAGACCCCAGTTCCAGCTCCAGCCCTCTTCTCCCATCTGAGCCCCCCCCCCCCACAGTCTCCATCTGCCTACCCTCAGCTCCCTTGACAGCCCCTTTCTGTCTACCACCCGGCCCCCTGCATTAAAAAAAAATCTCTGAATTGGCAGCACAGCGCTAGTGTGCAGCGCCTCGCGTCTGAGTGAAAGAAGCAGATCGCCTCGGGCCTTCCCTCACTGTGTCCCACCCTCGCAGAAATAGGAAGTTACATCAGAGGAGGGCGGGACACAGTGAGGGAAGGCCAAAAACGATATGCTGCTTTCACCCAGAGGCACTGCGCTGCCGATTCAGAGATTTTTTTTTAATGCAGAGGTGAACCGCCTCCACCACCTTGCCATTGGTAGCCACTGGGAGCAGGAAAGGGAGAGAGACCCCGATGCCGATCCCCCCCTTGGAGGCCCGGGCCTGGGGAATTTTGCCCCCTCCCCCTTCGGCAGCCCTGTCCTCAAGTAGAGGTAGCTTCAAGTTATACGTAGCCCTTTTGGGAGTAAATTCTAGAGCATGGGGGCTACTCCTGAGAAGGCTCGCTGGGGGGTATCACATCATACAATTTCTTTTGATAAAGGTACAGATAATGATGATCCTTGCGAGGTCCTTAGAGGTCTTAAAGGTTTGTAAAGGGCTAACTTATTCTTTAAGTACTCTGGCCCATTTTGTCTGAGGGCCTTGAAAATCAAACATAAAGTTTTAAAATTAGCCCTGTAAGGTACTGGTAACCAGTGTAGATTTTGCAGGAAGGGGTGATGTAGTCACGCAACTTTCAGCCTTCTATCAGTCATGCTGTAGCATTCTGAATTAGTTGGAGCTGATACAAACTCTTTTTGGTTTGGGCATTACAGTAGTTTAGTTGTGATGTTAGCATGGCATGGACCACTGTGGTCAGACTCGTCTTTTCAATATATGGAGAAAGATTTTGATGCTGCCATAGATGATAGAGGCAATTTTTGAAGATTGTTTGTAGAGGAGTGTGGTAGCCGTGTTAGTCCATTCTTAAGGTTATCAATAGAAAACAAACAAAATAAAACATGGAAAAGAAAATAAGATGATACCTTTTTTATTGCACATAACTTAATACATTTCTTGATTAGCTTTCGAAGGTTGCCCTTCTTCGTCAGATTGGAAATAAGCAAATGTGCTAGCTGACAGTGTATATAAGTGAAAACATTCAAGCATTACTGTGACAGTCTGACAGGGTGGGAGGATGGGGGTGGGTCGGAGGTATGCATGGGGACATCAAAGCATATCATTGATATTCTAACAGGATGGGTGTGGATAGGTGAGGGGTGGGGTGATCAACAGAGACATACAGCTTTATGGTTTTTAATGGGCTAGGAACCCCAGGTCCTTGTTACCCAACTTAAAACACAAGCTAATCAGAAGTAAACTTCCATCACAGACTGAAAAGGAACAGAAGGGCACACTTCCCTGTAATTTATCCAGTTGCAAACTATGCCAAAATATTTCACAGGACCCCACAGTTACCCACAAAGGAAAGATATTCAACATAAGGGATCTTTCACTTGCTCATCTTCCAATGTGGTATATGTCATTCAGTGTAAAAAATGTAACGAAGGATGCTATATTGGAGAAACAGGCCAGATGCTTAAGACAAGATTCAATTTACATAGACGTCACATGAACAATACAGCCAGTAGAGCCCCCACCCCGGTGGGACAGCACTTCACAGAACCAGGACACTGTACCAGTGATTTCACAGTGAGAATACTGAAAGGTAACTTTAAAACCATACAAGAACGTAAGACCTTTGAAGTCAGAATGATTGAATATTTTAACACCCAACAGAAAGGACTTAACAAGGACCTGGGGTTCCTAGCCCATTATAAACCATAAAGCTGTATGTCTCTGTTGATCACCCCACCCCTCACCCAGTGGCGTACCAAGGGGGGGGCGGTGGGGGCGGTCCGCCCCGGGTGCCGGCGGGTGGGGGGGGGGGTGCTCCGTCGTCTCCTGCTACCATCCTGCGTTTTTAAAAAATCCATTCAGCGAGCGACGCAGGCAGCGCCTCGTGTCTGCCCTGCTGTGTGCTGTCAAAAAAGAAAATCGCTTTAACCGGCATCGGGCCTTCTCTCGCTATGTCCCGCCCTCGAGGAAATAGGAAGTTACCTCAAAAGTGGGCGGGACATAGCGAGAGAAGGCCCGATGCCGGCAAAGCGATTTTCTTTTTTGACAGCACACAGCAGGGCAGACACGAGGCGCTGCCTGCGTTGCTGCATGGATTAAAAAAAAAAAAAACGCAGGATGGTAGCAGGAGAAGAGGGCTCTGTCGCTCTCCACGAAGGGGGGGGGGGCTCAGATGGGAGAAGGAGGGGGGGGAGCTCAGAGGGGAGAAGGGAATTGGGGAGGGGTGAGGGGAGCTCAGAGGGGTTCGCAGAAGGGAGAAGGGAATTGGGGAGGGGTGGGGGAACTCAGAGGGGTTCGCAGAAGGGAGAAGGGAACTGGGGAGGGGTGGGGGAGCTCAGAGGGGTTCACAGAGGGGAGAAGGGAACTGGGGAGGGGTGGGGGAGCTCAGAGGGGTTCGCAGAAGGGAGAAGGGAATTGGGGAGGGGTGGGGGGAACTCAGAGGGGTTCGCAGAAGGGAGAAGGGAACTGGGGAGGGGTGGGGGAGCTCAGAGGGGTTCTCAGGGGAGAAGGAAACTGGGGAGAAGGGAACTGGGGAGGGGGGGGGGAGCTCAGAGGGGTGCTCACAGGGGAGAAGGGGATTGGGGAGGGGTGGGGGTGCTCAGAGGGGAGAAGGGGTCTGAAGCTGGAACGGGGGTCCGACAAGGGGGCAGGAGGGAGAATGGGTCCATGCCTGGGGCAGGTGGGAGAATGGGTCTGGGGCTGAAAAGGGGGGTTGCAAAGCATGTGGTGGATGAAGGGGGCTGGAACTGGGGGCTGAAAAGGAGGGTATTTGGGATAAGGGGGCTAGTGCTAGAACTGTGGGCTGAAACGGGGCAGGGGCTGAAACTGTGGGCTTTAAAGGGGAAAGGGAGAACTGGCTGGGGCTGAAGCTCAGGACTGGTGAGAGAAAAGGGCTGGGGTTGAAACTAGGGGCTGAAAAGGGGACAGGGAGAAGTGGCTGGGGGCTGAAGCTCAGGACTGATGGGAGAAAAGGGCTGGGGACTGATGGGATAATGGGGCTGAAAAGGGGGGCCTGTGGGAGATGTGGACTGGGGCTGGAACTAGGGGCAGGTGGCACTGTGGGCTGAAAAGGGGGGGGAGAGAGAGAGGGGACAACAGACCCTGGAAGGAAGTGGGGAGCATGAGGGAGGGCAGACCCTGGATGGATGGGAGAGGGAGGGCAGATGGATTCAAGGGGCAGAGAGAAAGGTCAGATGATGGGTGGAAGGGGGAGAGAGAAAGAGGGCAGACTGGGGCAAATAGTGAATGGAAGGGAGAGAGAGGGCAGACAGTGGATGGAAGGGACATTAGAGAGGGCAGACACTGGATGGCAGAGAGAGAGAGCAAAGACAGATCCTGGATGGAAGGAAGACAGTGAAAAGAAGATGAGGAAAGCAGAAACCAGAGACAACAAACTGTAAATATATATTTTTATTATTTTGCTTTAGGACATAGTATTGTAGCAGTGTTGTTTATAAATAGAACATGTAAATAAGGTAATCTTTTTATTGGACTAATTTTAATACATTTTGACTTAACTTTCAGAGAACAAAACCCCCTTCCTCGGGTCAGGATAAGATACTGTAACAGCACTATACTGTACTGACCTGAGGAAGAAGATTTTGGCCTCTGGAAGCTAAATGTATTAGTCCAGTAAAATGGTATTATTTTATTTTCTGTATTTGTTTTATTTCTATTTGTTAATTTGTAAAGTGGTGATTGGTATTTGTTAGTTTTTTCAAATTTACATCTGCTGTCTTTATATTTAGCACAGTACTAGGGGACATTTTCTGTTTCTGTGGTGTTGCATTGTATGCAGAGTCTGGCATCGGGGGTTCAGTTTAATTTTTGTCTAAATAGAAAGTTTATGATTACTTATTCTATAGTGGATTAGGGTGTATCTGTGTTTGTGAAAAAGACATGGCTTTCGGTTGGCATTGACTGTGCAGGATCGACGATCTGTACTAATCTGTCTGTTTTCATTTTACAATAGGTGAATTGATGTTCTAGTGCTCACTGTAGTATTTAAGATGCTTTCCTTTTCCTTGTGTGACTCGTAGAAATGACTGCTTATGGTATGGTAGAATTGCTCTATAGGTCCTGAGTGTTTTGTATTCTCGGTATGCCTAGTACTGGATTTGGGGGGGGGGGGGGGGTGTTAAAAAATGACCGGCCCCGGGTGTCAACTATCCTAGGTACGCCACTGCCCTCACCTATCCACACCCATCCTATTAGAATATCAATGATATGCTTTGATGTCCCCATGCATACCTCCGACCCACCCCCATCCTCCCACCCTGTCAGACTGTCATAGTAATGCTTGAATGTTTTCACTTATATACACTGTCAGCTAGCACATTTGCTAGCTGACGAAGAAGGGCAACCTTCGAAAGCTAATCAAGAAATGTATTAAGTTATGTCCAATAAAAAAGGTATCATTTTATTTTCTTTTCCATGTTTTATTTTGTTTGATTTCTATTGATAACCTGAAGATTGTTTGAATTTGTGATGAGTCTAGCAGTATCCCAAGATTCCTGACCTGTGATTTTAGTGGAAGGTCATACTTCCTGCAGGCAGTCAGTTTACTCAGAGCTGTGGGTAGATCTGGTTCAATGGGTATGAGTAATTGCACAGCATCAGCATAGATGTAGAATTTTGTGTCTATTGACTGAAGCAGCTCAGCCAGAGGCTTGAGGTAGATATTCAATAAAATGGGAGACAGTATGGATCCCTGTGGCACCCCACAGTCCAGTGCCCAAGGTGATGATGTGCTGTTGCTGAACAGAACAACTGATTGTTGTCTATCTGACAGATAGGATTTGAACCAAGTAAATACTGTGCCACTGATACCTGTTTCTGTCAGTCTTGTAAGTATGATATTATGATCCACGGTGTTGAAGGCTGCGGAGAAATCGAGCAACACTAGTATCGCGGCAGATCCCCATCATGGTTTCTGTGCAGATCATCAAGAAGGGACACAAGAACTATCTCTGTTCCGTACCCTGATCTGAAGCTGGATTACATGGGTCTAGCCAATTAGTTTCAATTAGCCAGTCGTTGAGTTGAGTGCAGACTGTCCATTCTATAAGTTTTGCCAGGAAAGGAATGTTAAGAGACTGGTTATTAGTTTTTGAGCTTGGCTTGGTCCGGTGAGCTCTTTTTCAGTAGGGGGCGCACCACAGCTCTTTTTAGTGTTGTTGGCAGCTGCCCTTCCATAAGAGAGGAGTTAACAATTTTAGTGGCCCCCTTCAATGAGGCCTGTGCTCGCTTGTATTACAATCTTTGCTGGGCAGGTATCAAAAGAGCAGGTTGTAGGCCATAAACCTTTCAGGATATTTTCAAGAGCTTCCTCTGTGACCTGGTTGAATGATTCCCAGATGGCTGTATATGGCGGGGAGAGGGAATGTTCTTTCATTAGCTGGTAGCAGCTTTGATGGGACTGTCTGTAGATCTTGATAGAGATCTTAATTTTGTTGGCAAAATAAGTGTCAAAATCATTGCTGGTTAGTTGTGACTGGGAAGGCTGGTTCCATTGTGGGGTTTGCAGTAGGCTATTTACTATTTTAAATAGCTGCTTGGTTGAATTTGCAGATTGTTCTATATATTAAGAAAAATATTGTTTTTTGGCTGTTGTTATGGCCTTGCAGCTGAACCTATCTTCATCTAGAGGAGATTTTCTCCATTTTCTTTCAAGTTGACACCCTTGATGCCACAATTTGTTTGTTTTGTTACATCTGTACCCTGTGCTTTCCCACTCATGGCAGGCTCAATGCAGCTTACATGGGGCAATGGAGGGTTAAGTGACTTGCCCAGAGTCACAAGGAGCTGCCTGTGCCTGAAGTGGGAATCAAACTCAGTTCCTCAGGACCAAAGTCCACCACCCTAACCACTAGGCCACTCCTCCACTCCACTTGGAGTTCTGGGGAGAACCAAGGGGAACTTTTTGTTTATGGAGCAAAGGACCTTCTTTAGAGGGGCCATTTTTTTCTAATGCCAAGCATGCATTCCAGATATCAACCTGTTCTTGACACTGTCACCATCTTTTCATCCACATGGGAGTAGGACAAGGCTTCTATGAAGTTTTCAGCATTCAGATTTCTCATGTCTCGGATTTCGTAAGTACATAAGTATATAAGTATTGCCATACTGGGAAAGACCAAAGGTCCATCGAGCCCAGCATCCTGTTTCCAACAGTGGCCAATCCAGGTCACAAATACCTGGCAAGATCCCAAAAATGTACAAAACATTTTATACTGCTTATCCCAGAAATAGTGGATTTTCCCCAGTCCATTTAATAACGGTCTATGGACTTTTCCTTTAGGAAGCCGTCCAAACCTTTTTTAAACTCTGCTAAGCTAACCGCCTTTACCACATTCTCTGGCAACAAATTCCAGAGTTTAATTATGCGTTGAGTGAAGAAAATTTTTCTCCAATTCGTTTTAAATTTACTACATTGTAGCTTCATCGCATGTCCCCTAGTCCTAGTATTTTTGTAAGGCGTGAACAGACGCTTCACATCTACCCGTTCAACTCCACTCATTATTTTATAGACCTCTATCATATCTCCCCTCAGCCGCCTTTTCTCCAAGCTGAAGAGCCCTAGCCACTTTAGCCTTTCCTCAAAGGGAAGTCGTCCCATCCCCTTTATCATTTTCGTTGCCCTTCTCTGCACCTTTTCTAATTCCACTATATCTTTTTTGAGATAAGTCGACCAGAATTGAACACAATATTCAAGGTGTGGTCGCACCATGGAGGCATTATAATATCCTCATTTTTGTTTTCCATTCCTTTCCTAATAATACCTAACATTCTATTTGCTTTCTTAGCCGCAGCAGCACACTGAGCAGAAGGTTTTAACGTATCATCAACGACAACACCTAGATCCCATTCTTGGTCCATGACTCCTAAAGTGGAACCTTGCATGACGTAGCTATAATTCGGGTTTCTCTTTCCCACATGCATCACTTTGCACTTGCTCACATTAAACGTCATCTGCCATTTAGACTCCCAGTCTCGTAAGGCCCTCTTGTAATTTTTCACAATCCTCACGCGATTTAACAACTTTGAATAACTTTGTGTCATCAGCAAATTTAATTACCTCACTAGTTACTCCCATCTCTAGGTCATTTATAAAAAGCAGCAGTTCCAGCACAGACCCCTGGGGAACCCCTCTAACTACCCTTCTCCATTGAGAATACTGACCATTTAACCCTACTCTCTGTTTTCTATCTTTTAACCAGTTTTTAATCCACAGTAGAACACTACCTCCTATCCCATGACTCTCCAATTTCCTCTGGAGTCTTTCATGAGGTACTTTGTCAAACACCTTCTGAAACTTTCCTTCCAAACTTTGATAGGGCCTATATGTTTATGCAGTCCTTGATAGAAAATTAGATTAGGAAATGATCAGTCCATGATAGGGATGTTATCTCTATACCACCAACCTTGTATTCCAAGATGTCAACCCCTTTGCAGAACACAAAGTCTAGCATATGGCCCTTTGCAGGAGTACACACCAGACAGAAAGAGCAGAATTAGCCTATAGCTCCACCTATATACAACCTTCAGCCAATAAAAGACAAGTATTTTTTATTTATTTATTTATTTATTATTACATTTGTATCCCATGCTTTCCCACTCAAAGCAGGTTCAATGCGGCTTACACAGTAATAGGGAATACAGAATATTGTAGAGAGAGTAAAAATTAAGTATAACCGAGTAGTAGAATAGATAAGTAGGTAGAGATAGGTAGTGGAGAAGGGATTAAGGTGGGAGATATAGACTGGGTCAATGTCATTGTCTCTTGGGTATTTGTTAACTAGATGGGTTCATTAGTTTGGGTCATTTGGATAGGCTTACTTGAATAAATGGGTTTTTAGTGCTTTCCGGAAGGGTAGATGGTCATGGATTGATCGGATAGGTCTGGGGAGGGCATTCCAGAGTTGGCTGCCTAGGAAGGAGAAATTGGATCCATAATTTGTTTTGTACTTGAGTCCTTTACAGTTGGGGTAGTGCAGGTTGAGGTAATTTCGCGAAGATTCAGCCATGTTTCTTGTTGGAAGGTCAATCAGATTTAGCATATAGTCCGGAGATTCACCGTGGATAATCTTGTGGATTAATGTGTGGATCTTGAAATTGATTCGCTCTTTGATAGGGAGCCAATGAAGTTTTACACGGAGAGGAGTTGCGCTCTCAAACGTGATTTGCCAAGATGAGTCTCGCTGCTGTATTTTGGGCAGTCTGAAGCTTTTTCAGGATGTGGGCCTTGCAGCTTAAGAAAATACTGTTACAGTAATCGACATGGGTAAGTACCGTGGATTGCACCAAATTCTGGAATGTTTACAGGGGTAGATAGGGTGATTCTCGAGCGAAAGGTGGTTGTCTAGTGTCACTCCAAGGATTTTCAGGTTGTCAGAAATGAGGATTGTAATGTCAGAGGTGTTAAGATTAGATGGGAGGAGCGCGGAGTGTTGAGATGAGAGGATTAGACATTGCGTTTTTTCTTTGTTCAATTTCATCATAACGGCGTTGGCCCAAGAGGTTAAGATGTTCATGCCCATGGATATTTTGTTGGAGATTTCTGTTAAGTTAGATTTAAAGGGAATGAATATGGTGACGTCATCAGCGTAAATGAAAGGGTTGAGACCATGTCTGTATAGAGCTTTGGCTAGTGGGATCATCTTAATATTGAAGAGTATCGGTGATAAAGGGGATCCTTGAGGTACTCCGCAATCTGGTGACCAGGGAGATGAGATAGCTGAAGATGATTTAATTTGGTAAGATCTTGAGGTGATGAAGCCGTGTTTCCAATTAATATTTCCACTGATTCCAAGTTTGTCTTGTAGTTTGGTTAGAATGTTGTGATTTACCATGTCAACTGCACTGGATAAATTGAATTGTAGAAGGAGGATGTTGTTTCTAAATGCGATTTCTTGTTTGAATTTGGATATTAGGGTGAGTAGGATGGTTTCTGTACTGTGGGCTGGGTGGAAACCCGATTGCGACTCATGTAGAATGGAGAATTTTTGTATATAGTCGTTGATTTGAGAGGTCACCCTGTTTCTATCAATTTAATTAGTAGAGGAATGGAGGGTGACAGGGCAGTAGTTGGTGACATCACTCGCTGGCTTCTTGGGATTTTAGGTATTGGTGTGAGTAGTATGTTGCCATGTTCAGTAGGGAATGAACCTTGCTGTAGCAGGAAGTTTAGGTGGGAAGTAAGATCTATGATAAAGCGTTCTGGGGCATCTTTCATTAGGTAGTTGGGACATAGGTCAAGATGGCAGTGTCGCGTTCTCGAGGGCCTTGGCATACTGTCAGGTCCTCAAGGCAGCACTGGGAATTGTGAGCGCTTGGGCCCCTGCCGCGGAGCGGCAGAGGCAGGCAAGACCGTCTTGGAACTGGACGTCCGGAAGGACCAGACCGGAACTCTGACTGGAAGTAGGCAACTGAACCGGCAGAACAGGAACCGCTTCACCTGTACTTAGCCACCTTTCCGCTAGAGTTGAGCTCTAGCGTGTGGGCGGCCGACAGGACTTGTAGGGCAAGGCCGGAACTGAAGATCCAGAGGACCCACCTTGGGTCTAGGAAACACAGGGGAACAATACTAGACTGCACTAAGTGCTGCACGCAGCCGCTAAGCCAGGCACACCAGACAGACTAGACAGACAGAAGCTTATCAGGAGCAGGGACTACGGCAGACATGCAAGCAAGGAAGAAAGGGAGACTGGAATACCCCCTGGGCAAACCCACTAGCTAGGTCGAGGCAGGTAACAGGATAAATCCCCCAGAAGATACACGCTAGCTAGACAGATACAGGAATCAGGATACTTGAGCAGGGATCCGGATAAGCACACAGGATATACAAGCAAGGTACAAGGTAGACACATGGGACAGAAGGTAGCTAGGCAGAGCGGGAAACCGGATAATACTAGCTAGCCAAAACCAGGACTCAGGACGAACAAGCAGGGACCAGGATGTGCACACAGGATATACAAGGATCAGGATGTGCACACAGGGACGATGGCAGCTAGGCAGAGCGGAAAGCCGGATAACACTAGCTAGCCAAAACCAGGACAGGACGAACAAGCAGGGACCAGGATGTGCACACAGGATATACAAGGTTCAGGATGTGCACACAGAATATACAAGCAGGGAGTAGGGCAGGCTGCAAACACAGATGGGGAAACCAGGCCTGAACAGCAGGCTCTAAACACAGACTAAAGGCAGAAGGCTAGCAGCCAGGATGTGCACACAGGATATACAAGGTTCAGGATGTGCACACAGAATATACAAGCAGGGAGTAGGGCAGGCTGCAAACACAGACGGGGAAACCAGGCCTGAACAGCAGGCTCTAAACACAGACTAAAGGCAGAAGGCTAGCAGCCCACGCAGAAGGGCAAGCAGCCCACAGGTACTGGGAACCGAAGGGCACTAGCCCACACTGAAGGGCAAGAAGCCCACAGGGACTAAGCAGAAGGGCAAGCCCACACAGAAAGGCAAGAAGCCCACAGGTACCAGACAGAAGGGCAAGCCCACACAGAAGGGCAAGAAGCCCACAGGTACCAGACAGAAGGGCAAGCCCACACAGATGGGCAAGAAGCCCACACAGAAGACAGGCTTAGAAGCAGCGCAGCAACACACTAACTAACCTGTCGGCCTCTGGGCATGACACCAGACAATGACACCATGCGAAGGCACTGACTGCAAGCACAGGCCTTCCTTATAAAGGAACTCACTGATGAGTCACCACCAGCAGGACAAAAGCAGGAAGTTCCTTGCCTCCAAACAGAGGCTTGACACACAGAGGAAGTGAGCCCACAGGAAGGACAAGCAGGAGCCATCTTGGATACTGGCATAGAGGAGGAGGCGGCAGCCATCTTGGAAGAGGCATAGCCCACACAGGTGAGGTCCAGTAAGGCAATCAGCACACAGAGCCAGAGAGAAACTAAGACAGAGACAGACACAGAGACAAGCAGAAGCCAGCACAGCCACTGACTCCAAGAAACAGGGTAAGTCTGAGGGTGGTCACGGCCACAGACGTGACAGGCAGTGAGATTTGGAAAGTTTGGTGATCGCCACAGAAACTTCTTTAGTAGTGAGGAGGGTGAAATTTGTCCATGAACGGTCGGCTGGAATTTCATCTCTACAGGGGTCCAGTTCGTCAAGAAAGGAATCAATATTTGTACAGTCCTGGGGAATCGTACTGCAAAGGTTGGTAATTTTGTCGTTGAAGTATTTGGCCAGCTGGTTAGCAGATGGGCAGTTTGAGGATGATGTTGTGACTGGGTTGGTGTTAAGAAGATTGTTTATGAATTGATATTGTTTTTTTTATGTCTGTGCCGCTGGTTATAATTGTTTGTGTGTATAAGTTCTTTTGGCTCGTTTAATGGCATTTTTGTAGTTCCTGTGTGACTGCTTCCATGTATTGTAGGCGAGTTTATCTTTAGATTTATTCCATGCCTTTCTAGTTTCCTGGTTTGTGATTTTAGGGTTTTAAGTAGGTCGTTAACCATGGTGATGGGTTGCGCCTGTGTAGGGTCTTTGTGCGTAATGGGGCTATTTCGTCTAGTATAGTTTTGCATCTGTTGTCCCATTCAGTGAGGAAGTAATTTGAGTTAGGTTGTGTAGACCAGTTATTGTTATATATTTGTTGCCAAAACCTTTCTTTGTCAATCCATCCTCTAGTGATGATTGTTACAGGGTCTTGCTTATTAAGCTGACCCTTTTTTTGCCAGTGTAGGGATAGTGTCACTTTATGATGGTCTGACCAGGGGGTGGCAGACCAATTGATGTCAGAGATGTAGATGCTTTGGATCGTAGAGAATTTGTAAGAGATGATGTCTAGCGAGTGACCTTTGTTGTGGGTTGGTTGTATAGGAGGGAGGTCAAGGTTACAAAGCTGAAGGAGATCCTTGAATTTGTGAGTGTGGGCAGAGTTGGGATCCTCTAAATGTAGATTCAAGTCCCCAATTAATAATACGTTGGAGTTATTGATGCAGGCGTTTGATATGAAGTTCATGAAGGTGGATTGGTTGTCGTTCCAGTTAGAGGGAGGTCTGTAAAATAGGATAAAGGTTAGGTGGTCACTTAACAAGGGACTATGAAGTTTGATTGATGCAATTTCAAGCTGTGGCGCAATGGTTTCAGACAAGGGTTCAGCGGAGAAGCTTGATTTGTAGATGAGTGCTATACCTCCGCCTCTCCTCTCCTTCCTGGCCCAGTGTAGGATTTTATAGCCAGGGTGCACAGGTCGAGTATGATGGGATCTTTTGGGTCACGGATCCAGATTTCTGTGATGAATAGGAGGTCCAGATTGTCTGATTTAATCCAGTCTGTGAGGATTTCAGTTTTGTTAACTGCTGATCTTGCATTGATAAATCCTACACGGATGGTTAGGTATGGCTCATCAGCTAGGGATGAAGGATGGATATTGATGAGTTGTCTTGTTGTAGATGTTTTGGATTTAGGTGATATTGTTTTTGTTTTAAGTAGATATCCACCAATCTATTTCTTTACAATGGCTTGGCTGAGCCCTATAGCCCCAGTGGCCCTGTACACAATTCTCCAGCATTGATTTGCCCCAAATCAGCAGGCCCAGGAACTGGTATTGCAGGAGAATCCACCACAGCAACCAGAGCAGCAACCAGAGCAGAGGCAGCACCTGCCACATAGACGGGAGGTCTAACCTCAGCGCCCACAGGTGTTTATGTTTATTTAAAACATAAAGCATGGAGTCACGTGATGCAGTAGAGGAGAGCGGCAGCACGTTGCTTCTTCTCCTCCTGGGCCCTTCCTGGTCCTTCAACCCAGACCGCATGAAAGGGGAATAAATGGACGGGGAACAGCGCATATAGAAGCGGATAGTATATGGATTCCTTTGTTACTCGCACGGAGACGGGCATGCCAAGTAAGACAGGAAAAAGGATCAGTGAAATCACGCGGGCCTCTGGAAGCAAAGATGGCGCGGAGCCCGGGGGCAGAGCCGCCACTGTTTAGTGAATCGCAACTGCAACAAATAACAACCGCAGTGAAAAACGCGACGGACCCACAGTTCGCCCAGTTATCGCAACAAATGGCGGTAATGGAGAGAACACTGGATGACACTGTGCACCGCACAGGAAATCTAGAAAATTGGGTGGCAGAGACGGAAGAGCGGGAAACGGCCATGGCGACATCGGTACAAGCCCTCCAAAAACTAGTAAAAGAACAAGGGCAATTGATCGATGAGCTGGAAAATCGATCTAGAAGATCAAATATAAGACTAGTGGGCTTTCCAGAGTCCGTTCCAGACCAAAATCTACCGGTGATATTAGAACGCTGGCTCAAAAAGGAACTGGCGCTAACAGATAGCATGGGGAACCTCTGTTTGGAACGAGCCCACAGGCTAGGCCGCAAACAAGAAGGAGCGACGCGCCCCAGAGTGATTATTGCAAAAATTCATAATTTTCTTCACAAGGTGGAAATCCTGAGAGGGGCCCGACAGCGAAAAGATAATCTCTGTTACGAGGGCCATACAGTACAGATATTTCAGGACTACTCCTGGGCACTGCAGCAGAGTCGCCATGAGTTCAACCCTATATGCCGTGAACTATTCACCAAAAAGGAAAAGTTCATGTTGGTGTATCCAGCGACACTTAAGATATTCTACAATGGAAAGTGGCATGTTTTTACAACATACAAGGAAGCAGAAATATTTCATAAAGCAATGAAAGTGAAAATGGAACCTACAAAAGACTAGAAAGGAATGTGGGAATCTGATGCGATGAACAAAAAATTTAGTAGAGTATAAAATGCTGGACAAAAGGAAGCGCTTCTAGCGCAAAACAGAGGAAGGTATGTGAGTGGTTTACACCAGTGTTAATAAAGGGCTCAATGTTGTCAGAACTGCCTCAGGGCCAACGTTAAGTGGAAGGCTGTCGAGAGCCATATAGACATGATAATACAAATAGACCACCACAAAAGTATACTAAATGTTAGAGGTTAATGTTAGAGCAAAAAGATAATGATTGTTCTGTTATTTTGTTATTCTGTTAACTTGTTGATCAAGCGGAATAGTACAAGGAAATGTAAGCATGAGTGTGAACGTGCATTGAAAACGGGGGGTTGGGGGGAGGACCAGGGGGGGGGACCATCAATGTGACCTATGATCCCTCTGAATTGGCGGGGGGATGAAAAGGGAGATGTGGGGATTAGGGGTGAATTAGGGGAGTCACTAGAGGGAAGGGAAAGATATGGAAAGGAAGGGAGGGAGGGAGGGAGAAGGGTGGAAGGGTTGGGGATAGGAATAGAGCAGGGACCACAACTCTGTCTTCCGCATCCCATTCTCAATGTACGCAGCAAGTGGATGGCACAAGAACAGAGTGCAAACGGAGATATAAAAGGGTCAGAGCGAGGCTGGGCGCTTGACCCCTTCCTAGAGGGACACCTATGTACTAGAACAA
This sequence comes from Microcaecilia unicolor, assembly GCF_901765095.1. Lineage (NCBI taxonomy): Eukaryota > Metazoa > Chordata > Amphibia > Gymnophiona > Siphonopidae > Microcaecilia > Microcaecilia unicolor. The sequence continues at coordinate 71,774,498 of NC_044039.1, read as the reverse complement.
CTCAGAATTTCAATGGCGGCTAGATCAGTTAGATTTAACACCTGGAATGTGGGAGGTATTACATCCCCCATCAAACGCACTAAAGTGCTGGCAGCGCTACGTAGAAGGCAAACAGACATAGCATGCATTCAGGAAACTCGTTTGTCCCAAGAAGAGAATCAAAAATTAAAAAGAAGCTGGGTAGGAGAGGTTCATGCCTCACCAGCAGTGGGATGTAAAGGAGGGGTAACGATCCTTATAAGAAAGGGGCTGGTATCTAAATCAGAACTTTTAATGACTGATTCAAAAGGTAGAATTGTATTGTTACATTTATGGCTACAGGGTAGAGAAATATTACTGCTAGCCTTATATGGGCCAAATGAAGTATGATAAAAATTTCTACTATGACCTGGTACAACTATGCAGACCGTATAGATCCCTAGAGTTGATGGTCATGGGCGACTTTAACTTAGTGGCACAACCTATGGAGGATTGCTCAAACCCCAGTAAAGCCCACAGAGGGGGCCCAAGGGCCAGAACACTACTATCCTTTATACGCAGTTTAGATCTGGTTGATACTTGGAGAGCCTTACATCCAGGGCAAAAAGATTTTACGCACCTATCAAGGGCTCATGGGACATACTCACGGATAGATTATGCTCTGGTGGCACGTTCCCTGTTCCCAAGTGTGCTCTCAGTAGATATAGGAACGGCAGATATCTTGGACCATGCTATGGTCTGGCTGGATTTAGAGGCCCCAAGGTACTATCAACAACGGGGGAGGGGATGGAGATTCCCGGCCTATCTATATAAAAATCAGGATTTTGTCAAATACCTTAAAGTAAAGTGGGAGGAATATGACAAGTTTAATGGGCAACACAGGAACAACCCCACGCTATTTTGGGCAACCGCTAAAGCGGTGATGAGAGGGGAGGTGATTGCATATGTCAACGCTCGGAACAAGAAAATTACCGGGGCAATAATAGACTTAGAAAATAAATTGCGGGCGGCAAAGAGGAAAGTTATAAAGTCACCGACAGGAGCAAACAAGGAAAACTTACAGGCGGTGCAAGTGGCTCTTAACTCCTTATTACACGAGAGAGCCACCAGGGGGCTTTTATATAATAAGTATAGGTTCCAGAGATTTGGAAATAGGGTAGGTCCAATGTTAGCAGGGATGGTGAAGACGGAGGAGTGGCCTAATGGTTAGGGTGGTGGACTTTGGTCCTGGGGAACTGAGTTCGATTCCCACTTCAGGCACAGGCAGCTCCTTGTGACTCTGGGCAAGTCACTTAACCCTCCATTGCCCACCGCATTGAGCCTGCCATGAGTGGGAAAGCGTGTGGTACAAATTGTAAAGTGGATCCTCCTTTCTCCTGGGGTGCAGCTCTTCCAAAAAGAAATAAAACATGCTCCGGTAGGGCTCCCCCCCTTTTCTCAAAAAAAAAAAACCAAACAACAATAATGAAGCTTTTATTGCACAGGAGGGTCGTCCCTCCTTCTCTCAATTGCTTCTCCCAAAACAACAAACAGTGCTACACCGTGCAGGCTTCAACCGCTGCTTTCTCTCCCGGTCCCCTGGGGAGAGTAGCAGAAAAAAAAACACAGCTCAGTCCAGCTAGGCTTTCAAAACACAGTTCAATTTTAGCCAAGCTTCAAAACACAGCTCAGTCCAGCTAGGCTTTCAAAACACAGTTCAATTGCTTTGATCGGGCTCAAAGCCTAGGGTCCCACCCTCTTGGTCAGTCATACTCCTACCTGACCTCCTCCCGCTTGACCCGGCTTGGCCCCGCTACCTCCTTGGCTTTCGCTGAGCCAGAGCTGAAAAGTCCATCGGCTCTTCCCTGGTGTTCTCTGGTTCAGTCAACTCCATAGGGCAAGGCTCACTCTCCTCCTGTCTCTCCTCAGGTGCCCAATCCATATTCTCTTCACCCCGCCCTTCTCCCAGCTGCTCACCCTTTCTTTCATTAAAGATCTTTGGAGTCCCTTCTTTCTCCACCCACTTGTTCCACCACCTCTTCCACCAGGTTGGAGAATCAGCCTTACTCCTTCCCCTGCGGCCCTCCTCTGGTGACTCATGGGAATGCACCCAGTTTCTCTTATCCCCAGGCTCCCTTGGGGCATGCTGGGAGTTGTAGTTCCTTATTTCTCATTCTTTCTTGGGGGATGCCTGCCTGTAACGCGGGTATTTTTGCTTAGCCCAGGGTTCCCCTGAGGCGTGTGGGGAGTTGTAGTTTCTGGCTCTCCTCTTTCCTTTCTGTTCCCCAGAGCTGCCTACATACTCTTTACATACCCCCCCCCCCTTAAACTCCTATCCCCCCATTCCTTCTCATTCTCCTCCTCTACCCGGGACAGGGCATCAACATTTCCTAAACATCGCCCGGGGCGATGCTCCACGGAATATTGGAAAGGCTGTAACGCTAAGTACCAGCGCATTAGTCTCCCATTATTATTCTTCATCATATTCAGCCATTTCAAGGGAGCGTGGTCCGTTACCAGTTTAAATTTTCTCCCTTCTAAATAGACACTACACTCCTGCATGGCCCATCGTATGGCTAAACACTCCTTTTCTATGGTAGAGTAATGCTCCTCATGGGGCAGGAGCTTTCGGCTTAAATAAAGCAACGGGTGTTCCTCCCCTTCATGTTCCTGGGACAGCACTGCGCCTAACCCCCTCCCCGAGGCATCTGTTTGAAGGACAAAGGGTTTTTCAAAATCAACTGCCTTCAGCACAGGTTCTTGGCACAGGGCCCTCTGCATCTGTTCAAATGCCCTCAACTCTTCCCCTCCCCACCTCAAGTGGTCCGGATTCTTCCCTCTCAGCATGTCAGTTAAGGGAGTGGCCATTACGGAAAAATGAGGGATGAACCTGCGGTAATACCCTACCATCCCCAGGAACCTACGCAATTGTTTCTTGGTGTTTGGTCTGGGAAACTCTTGGATGCTTTTTACCTTATTCAATAAGGGCCGGACCTCTCCCCTTCCCACATTATACTCTAAATACTTCACCCGGTACTGCGCAAAATAACATTTTTTTTGGTTCAGGGTGAGACCTGCATCCCTAAAAGCTTGCAGCACTGTCTCTACCTGGTTTAGATGGGTGTTCCAGTCTCCACTATGTATGACCACATCATCCATATATGCGGCGGCATATGCCTGATGTGGTCGGAGAACCCTGTCCAGCAACCTCTGGCAGCTTGCAGCGGCTGAATTAAGTCCAAAGGGCAACCTTTTGAACTGGTACAGACCTATGGGGGTACTAAAGGCGGTCTTAGCTTGTGCCCCTGACGTAAGGGGAATCTGCCAGTACCCTTTTGTTAAGTCCAGGGTGGTGAGATATTGTGCAGATCCTAGCCTGTCCACCAGCTCCTCAATATAGGGCATAGGATATGCATCTGCTTGAGAGATATTATTAAGCTGGCGGAAATCTATGCAGAATCTCCACTCCCCTTCGGGTTTTGGTACTAACACCACTGGGCTGGACCAGGGGCTATTTGACTCTTCGATCACCCCAAAGTCTAACATTTCCTGGACCTGTTTTATCACCTCCCTCCTTTTCATGGGGGACAGCCTATATGGCTTTTGCCGAACTACTTTCCCCTTTCCGTTATGATGTCATGCTCCACTAGGTGAGTATTTCCAGGGCAGGCCGTCAACACATCATCAAACCCTTTTAGGAGCCTTCCTATCTCTTTCTTTTGTACTTGTGTCAACCGGGGATTAACCCCTGGTTCACCGGGCTTGAAAATATCCCTTATTTGCGGTCCCAACTCCTCTCCCTCCTTTTCCTCCCCCCGGGTCTGAAAGCCTACCCTTGCTACCCAGGGTTTCATCAGGTTAACATGGAAGGTTTGGACCCGCCCTTTTTCGTTCGCCACCTCATATGTAAGAGGCCCTAGTCTCTTCTTCACCACCCAGGGACCCTTCCACCTAGAGGCAAACTTATGAGGATCCTCCGAAATTAAAATAAGGACCCTATCGCCTATTTCAAACTCCCTCTCACGAGTACCCTTATCATAATATTCCTTTTGCCGATTTTGACTCTGTTCAAGCCTATCCTGGGAATATTCCTGTAACTTATCTAATCTGGCCCTCAGATCCTGTAGGTATTCGACCACTGACTGATCGGAGGTGTCCGGGGATACCCAGTGTTCCTGTAAAATATCTAAAATTCCCCTGGGCCTCCGTCCAAACATCAATTCATAAGGCGCCACTCCTAATGAGTCTTGCACCTTCTCCCTGTAGGCATATAGCACGAAGGGCAACAGTTGGTCCCAACCTGTCCTATCTTTGCCTAACGCTTTTTTTAACATACCCATTAAAGTTCTATTAAAACGTTCCACCATCCCATTAGTTTGAGGATGGTAGGCCGCTGTACGGATATGTTGTATCCCAAAAGCCTCCCACACTTGCCTTAAGGTACTTGACATAAAGTTGGACCCCCTGTCAGTCAAAACTTCTTGGGGGAATCCCACCTCACAAAAGATTTTTATCAGTTCCCTGGCAATGCCCTTCGCTGATATGCTTCTCAAAGGAATGGCCCAGGGATATCTAGTGGCCATATCCATAAAATTGCAGAGCATATACAAAAACATGGACTGATGAGACAAAGTCAGCACGGATTTAGTGAAGGGAAGTCTTGCCTCACCAATCTAATGCATTTTTTTGAGGGGGTAAGCAAACATGTGGACAATGGGGAGCCGGTTGATATTGTATATCTGGATTTTCAGAAGGCGTTTGACAAAGTGCCGCACGAAAGACTCCTGAAGAAATTGCAGAGTCATGGAATCAGAGGTAGGGTATTATTATGGATTAAGAACTGGTTGAAAGATAGGAAGCAGAGAGTAGGATTGCGTGGCCAGTATTCTCAGTGGAGGAGGGTAGTTAGTGGGGTCCCGCAGGGGTCTGTGCTGGGTCCGTTGCTTTTTAATGTATTTATAAATGACCTAGAGATGGGAATAACTAGTGAGGTAATTAAATTCGCCGATGACACAAAATTATTCAGGGTCGTCAAGTCGCAGGAGGAATGTGAACGATTACAGGAGGACCTTGCGAGACTGGGAGATTGGGCGTGCAAGTGGCAGATGAAGTTCAATGTTGACAAGTGCAAAGTGATGCATGTGGGTAAGAGGAACCCGAATTATAGCTACGTCTTGCAAGGTTCCACGTTAGGAGTTACGGATCAAGAAAGGGATCTGGGTGTCGTCGTCGATGATACGCTGAAACCTTCTGCTCAGTGTGCTGCTGCGGCTAGGAAAGCGAATAGAATGTTGGGTGTTATTAGGAAGGGTATGGAGTCCAGGTGTGCGGATGTTATAATGCCGTTGTATCGCTCCATGGTGCGACCGCACCTGGAGTATTGTGTTCAGTACTGGTCTCCGTATCTCAAAAAAGATATAGTAGAATTGGAAAAGGTACAGCGAAGGGCGACGAAAATGATAGTGGGGATGGGACGACTTTCCTATGAAGAGAGGCTGAGAAGGCTAGGGCTTTTCAGCTTGGAGAAGAGACGGCTGAGGGGAGATATGATAGAAGTGTATAAAATAATGAGTGGAATGGATCGGGTGGATGTGAAGCGACTGTTCACGCTATCCAAAAATACTAGGACTAGAGGGCATGAGTTGAAGCTACAGTGTGGTAAATTTAAAACGAATCGGAGAAAATTTTTCTTCACCCAACGTGTAATTAGACTCTGGAATTCGTTGCCGGAGAACGTGGTATGGGCGGTTAGCTTGACGGAGTTTAAAAAGGGGTTAGATAGATTCCTAAAGGACAAGTCCATAGACCGCTATTAAATGGACTTGGAAAAATTCCGCATTTTTAGGTATAACTGTCTGGAATGTTTTTACGTTTGGGGAGCGTGCCAGGTGCCCTTGACCTGGATTGGCCACTGTCGGTGACAGGATGCTGGGCTAGATGGACCTTTGGTCTTTCCCAGTATGGCACTACTTATGTACTTATGTACTTATAGAGGAAGCCTCTTTGAGATTTTGTTACCGGGCCAATAATATCCATTGCGATTCTTCTCCCCGGTTGTTCCACTCTAGGAAGGGGCCTTAAAGGTGCCTTAGGCGGTAGCCGGTCTGCCACCTTTTGACAGTTGGGGCAGGACTGGCAATACCTCTCCACCTCCCCATAAACTCCCGGCCAATAAAACCGGCCCAATATCTGAGTCAGGGTGGCTTGGGAGCCCTTATGCCCCCCCAAAGGGTGATCATGCGCGAGCCTTACTACCAGGGGACGGAAAGCTTGGGGGACTACTAGCTGTCTCCCCGCTTCAGAGTTCTCCCAATTGGGTACCCTGCGATATAGAATGTCCCCCTCTATCATGAAACCCGGGGCTTCCCCGACCCCCCCCTGTCGTGCCCGTTCCCAGGCATAGTCTAACGTAGGGTCCGTGGCCTGCTCCCTATGAAACTGGGGAAACTGCTCGCTCAATTCTTTCGGGGCTACTGGCAGATAACTTTCTTTTTTTGCCTGCTCCAATGCCTCCCGTCTGCCCCTCTGCTCCTTTTTTTTCAAAGCTTTCCCCTTTCTCTCCTTTCCCGGCTCCCCTAAGACCTCCCCTTGAAAAGGAAAAATACCTCCTATTCCCTCCTCCTCAGCCTCAGGGTCTCACCGAGCCTGAGAGCGGGTAGTGACCAACACTCTTTTTTCACTAATACTCTCAGCAAAGGGAGGCCAGTCCCTTCCTAAAATCATCTCCTGTGGGAGCCTGGGTAGAACGGCAATGGCTATCTCTATCTCCCCTGTGGGCCCCTTCACGTGAACCCTATGTAGGGTATAACGAGTACTGGCCCCATGTATACATTGAATAGCTACTGCTCCCTCATAGGTATCCTTACCTCCTATCCTCCTCTTTCTTATTTGTTCCCATAACCTCCTAGAGATCATGGACTGGTCTGCCCCGGAGTCTAACATGGCTACAATCGGTAAACCCTCAACCTCCACCTTAGCAGTATACCTAGGCCTAAACCCTTGGGCAACCCGCGAGGTCCATCCCTCTCGACCTGGGCAATCCTTCCTGAAGTGCCCCGCCTTCCCACACTTATAACAGAATTTTCCTTCATACGAGGGAGCTTTTTTTTCAGGGCCTGGGGGCCCTACAGGCTTTTTACCACCCCTGCCGTAATCGGGTTTCCCTCCCTGGGGATCTGGCTTCAAGAAGTAATTTTTGGAACCCCAGCCTCCCACAGGTCGGGGCTTACCACCCTCCAGGTTGGGTTCTCCCCAATGTTGGGCTTCCAAATAACACTCCACCCCGGCTGTCACGGCCTCCACCGTCTTACAGCCCCTTTGGACCAATCCTGCTCTAATCTCCCTGGGAAGGCCCTGCAGGAACTGCTCCACCACTAATTCTTGCAGAATCTCTCCCGTGGTGTGGCGATCCGGTTCCAACCATTTTTTTACCAAGTCCATCAATTTAGTGGCCACAGCTTTAGGGGTTTCCCCCTTTTCCCATTTAGTGGACCGAAACTTACGCCTATAAGCCTGGGTACTCAGTCCATACCGGTCTTTAATGGCCTCTCTCAACTTCCCATAGTTGGCAGCGTCCCCAGGAGCCAAGTCTCTAAAGGCTCCGAGAGCCTCCCCAGATAAGGAAGGCACTAACCGCATGGCCCACTGCTCTTGTGGCCACCCCGCGGCCACCGCCACCCTCTCGAATGCAGTCAGGAAATCATCTACCTTATCCTGCTCAGACAACTTTCCCCATGTAAGTGAGTTCAGGGATAAAGGTCCTACCGCACCGCTTCCTCCGGGCCCCAGTCCGGTAGTTCCGACTCCAGCGTCCCTTGGAGCATTGTTCCCCCTCTGAAAAAAGTCCTGGAGCATATTCAGCACCGGTTGTTGCTGCTCTCGTGCCGCAGTCAAGGAGTCCTCCACCATCTTTGCTGTCAGTTCTTGCTGTTTTTGGAACTGCATCGTCATCCAAGCGAAGATCTCCTTGGGGTCCATCCCTGCTCCAGAACAGCAACTCCTGGGGGGAAAAAAAACAGAGGACACTTCCAAGTGCGGTTTTGCTACTTATTTTTCCCCCTTTTTCTAGGATCCCTTTATTTCCCCCAATCTAGGCCCCGCTTACCGGAACCCCAGACGGGTCTGCGCCTTTCTCAGCGTTGGCCCCTCCGTCGGGCTTTTCTGTCTTGCTGGTCCTGGCCTCCTCGAGCGACAGGTCCACACTCGCATCCCACTTCTGACACCAATTGTAAAGTGGATCCTCCTTTCTCCTGGGGTGCAGCTCTTCCAAAAACCAAAAAGAAATAAAACACGCTCCAGTAGGGCTCCCCCCCTTTTCTCAAAAAAAAAAACCAAACAACAATAATGAAGCTTTTTATTGCACAGGAGGGTCGTCCCTCCTTCTCTCAATTGCTTCTCCCAAAACAACAAACAGTGCTACACCGTGCAGGCTTCAACCGCTGCTTTCTCTCCCGGTCCCCTGGGGAGAGTAGCAGAAAAAAAAAAACACAGCTCAGTCCAGCTAGGCTTTCAAAACACAGTTCAATTTTAGCCAAGCTTCAAAACACAGCTCAGTCCAGCTAGGCTTTCAAAACACAGTTCAATTGCTTTGATCGGGCTCAAAGCCTAGGGTCCCACCCTCTTGGTCAGTCATACTCCTACCTGACCTCCTCCCGCTTGACCCGGCTTGGCCCCGCTACCCTCCTTGGCTTTCGCTGAGCCAGAGCTGAAAAGTCCATCGGCTCTTCCCTGGTGTTCTCTGGTTCAGTCAACTCCATAGGGCAAGGCTCACTCTCCTCCTGTCTCTCCTCAGGTGCCCAATCCATATTCTCTTCACCCCGCCCTTCTCCCAGCTGCTCACCCTTTCTTTCATTAAAGATCTTTGGAGTCCCTTCTTTCTCCACCCACTTGTTCCACCACCTCTTCCACCAGGTTGGAGAATCAGCCTTACTCCTTCCCCTGCGGCCCTCCTCTGGTGACTCATGGGAATGCACCCAGTTTCTCTTATCCCCAGGCTCCCTTGGGGCATGCTGGGAGTTGTAGTTCCTTATTTCTCGTTCTTTCTTGGGGGATGCCTGCCTGTAACGGGGGTATTCTTGCTTAGCCCAGGGTTCCCCTGAGGCGTGTGGGGAGTTGTAGTTTCTGGCTCTCCTCTTTCCTTTCTGTTCCCCAGAGCTGCCTACATACTCTTTACAAAATGTAATAAGACATGGGGGGATAAGCAGGTAATTACGGTGCTAAAAGATAGACAAGGGAAACTGCATCATACAAATGAAAAGATAGCAGAAATCCTTCAACAACATTTCTGTGGGATTTATGCAGCCCCGCTTAAGGCTGCATAAACCAACACTTACAGCAAGCTAATCTATCTCCATTAACAACACAAGCAATAGAATCCCTGAATAGTCCAATTCAAGGAAAGGAACTACAGGAATGTATAAAGACATTAAAATTGAATTCTGCCCCGGGCCCAGATGGGATGTCGGGAGAGTTTTACAAACTGCTAAATACCAAGCTTATAGACCCATTGATATCATATTACGAACAGGCAGTGGAAAAAGGAAAGGTTGCAGAACATGCAAATGAAGCACTGATTGTCCTATTGAAAAAACCAGGCAGAGCAGAGGAGTTGCCAGATTCATACAGGCCGATATCTTTAATAAATGTGGATTTAAAATTGCTATCCAAAATCATGGCAAATCGTCTGGCTGAGATCCTGCCCAGGGTAATTAGTGCAGAACAGGTGGGTTTCGTCAAAGGAAGGCAAATAGTGAGAAATGTCCGACAACTATTGCTAGCTATGGCAGCGTGTCAACGTTATGAGCAACAGTCCCTAGCGATAAGCCTAGATGCAGAAAAGGCTTTTGATAAGCTGCATTGGGACTATCTATTTGCTGTACTCCAGACGATGGGATTTAAAGGGTGGTACATTGAAGCACTCCAATTACTATATAAGGACCCAGCAGCAGCGCTGCTAATTAACAGAGTCAGGACACCCCTATTCCCTATAGGTAGGGGGACACGCCAAGGGTGCCCTCTCTCCCCACTCTTATTTATTTTGTCACTGGGACCATTGCTAAGGAGATTGCGATCTAGGGAGGACATCCTGGGAGTAGAAATGGAGGGCCACATGGTAAAAACCCTTTCATTCGCTGATGACCTATTAGTACTCCTCCGAAATACCCAAACCTCTCTACCCGGGTTGATGCTGGAGGTAGAGCAATATGGGACACACTCTGGATTTGTATTAAATAAGCAGAAATCACAAGCGCTTCCAGTGTATGGCACAACACCTAAAGGGGGGGGAGGGGAGATACTAGTGCTGCAGGACGAGAAACCATTGAAATATCTAGGAGTGTATATTACGCAAAACTTAAAGCAATTATATAACAGTAATGTTAAAAAGCTGTTAAGGGACACAAGAGAGAGACTCAGAGCATGGCAGGGGTATCCATTGTCATTACTGGGTAGGATAGCCCTATATAATATGACAATAATACCGCGCTGGTTATATGTTTTTCAGGTCCTCCCTCTATATTTAAGGGGTAGAGATGAAAAACAACTCAATAGGCAGTTGCAGCAGTTTCTTTGGAAGGGGAAGAAATCAAGAACCCCCCTGTTAAGTATCAGACAAATGACAGTCGCGAGTGGCATGAGACACATCGCAGACTGGTATAAGGAAACGCAAGACTTTTCGGCCACCTCCCTCGAAACAGCATTGACGGGCAAGATACTGTTTAATTCATGAAAAGGGGGGACCATGCCGCATGAACTTGGCCAATCTATGATAATGCCCACAGCTAAGAAAGTCTGGCGATGGATATGCAAACTCCACAAATTCTCAGCGAGGGCCACCCCATTTCTTTCAATATGCAGAAACCCGGCCTTCCCACCAGGAGACATGTACTCGGTATTTAAACGATGGCAACAAAAAGGTATAAAGTATGTGTATCAGATTCTGACCGAAGATGGACGATTGTTACCCTTTGAAGATATACAAAACAAGTATTCCATCCCCAACAAGGATTTCTTCTATTATAAGCAGCTGAAGCACTATACTGTTAGCTTGACATGGCAAAATCTGTCGGAAGATGTACAAGAGGAACTTGCGGCAGCGTATTCTTTGTCAGCACAGCAAAAGATTCCATTGTCATTCTACCATAGACACATCCGGGACACTGCATCAGAGTTCCCTTATGAAAAGCTGGCAACAGAGTGGACAGCTGAATTAGGCACAATTATATCAGCCTATGTTTTAAAAATGAAGAGGTCGGTGGGATTCGCTTGGTGTTGGGAACTACAATATAAGTTTGCAGTAAGAATGCATGTGGCCCCTAGACGGGCATTCCACATGGGACTTTCGCCAGCGGGAGAATGCCCAAAATGCAACACAGTGGGTGCCACGCTGGGGCACATGTTTTGGACTTGTCCCCAAATTGCCCAATTTTGGAAGCAACTGTTGTTAAAGGTATCACACATGTGGGGAACAACCTGGACCTTGGACTGTAAACTTTTATTTGGACATATAAAGGTAGTAGCCCCCAGGCCTAAAGGATTTACAGAATTTACAACCAGGGCAGTCATCGTAGCTAAAAAGGTGATTCTTCTAGAATGGATGTCATCAAAAGCCCCTACTCTGCAACAGTGGAGAACTCAGATGATAACCTTAATGCGAATGGAGAGATTTGACACAACACAGCTGGATAATAAATGAGGACAACAATTTGAACGACGATGGGCCCCATTTTGGCAAACTTTAACGCCAGCAGCGCGGAGTCATCTGCTAAATTTATAGGGATGGTGATGAGAGGAGGGCAGAAAAGTCTTGCGTTCAGAAGGTCCCGGGCGGGTGGGAAAGGAAAGGGGGGGTAGGCTGGGGGGGGGAGGTAAATAGAGGGGGGGGGGGGGAAAGAAACTGAATTGACATCTAGAAATGAATGATAATTGACTGTCAGATGGGCATTGCATAATATATAGGACACATGTTATATCTGTTGACTAAATTGTGTTATATCTTGTCAATTTTCTAATAAAAAAGATTTAAATATAAAACATAAAGCGTCTGTTCACGCTTTCTAAAAATAGTAGGACTAGGGGGCATGCGATGAAACTACAGTGTAGTACATTTAAAACAAATAGGAGAACATTTTTCTTCACCCAATGCATAATTAAACTCTGGAATTCGTTGCCGGAGAATGTGGTGAAGGCGGTTAGCTTGGCAGAGTTTAAAAAGGGTTTGGACGGTTTCCTAAAGAACAAGTCCATAGACCGCTACTAAATGGACTTGGAAAAATCCACAATTCCAGGAATAACATGTATAGAATGTTTGTACGTTTGGGAAGCTGCCAGGTGCCCTTGACCTGGATTGGCCGCTGTCGGGGACAGGATGCTGGGCTTGATGGGCCTTTGGTCTTTTCCCAGTATAGCATTACTTATGTACTTATGATATAGCGAATGCTACATACCTGTAGAAGGTATTCTCCGAGGACAGCAGGCTGATTGTTCTCACTGATGGGTGACGTCCACGGCAGCCCCTCCAATCGGAAACTTCACTAGCAAAGGCCTTTGCTAGTCCTCGCACGCCCATGCGCACCGCGCATGCGCGGCCGTCTTCCCGCCCGAACCGGCTCGTGTTCGTCAGTCCCGTATGTAGCAAGACAAAGACAAGGGAAGACACAACTCCAAAGGGGAGGCGGGCGGGTTTGTGAGAACAATCAGCCTGCTGTCCTCGGAGAATACCTTCTACAGGTATGTAGCATTCGCTTTCTCCGAGGACAAGCAGGCTGCTTGTTCTCACTGATGGGGTATCCCTAGCCCCCAGGCTCACTCAAAACAACAACCATGGTCAATTGGGCCTCGCAACGGCGAGGACATAACTGAGATTGACCTAAAAAATTTACCAACTAACTGAGAGTGCAGCCTGGAACAGAACAAACAGGGCCCTCGGGGGGTGGAGTTGGATCCTAAAGCCCAAACAGGTTCTGAAGAACTGACTGCCCGAACCGACTGTCGCGTCGGGTATCCTGCTGCAGGCAGTAATGAGATGTGAATGTGTGGACAGATGACCACGTCGCAGCTTTGCAAATTTCTTCAATAGAGGCTGACTTCAAGTGGGCTACCGATGCTGCCATGGCTCTAACATTATGAGCCGTGACATGACCCTCAAGAGCCAGCCCAGCCTGGGCGTAAGTGAAGGAAATGCAATCTGCTATCCAATTGGATATGGTGCGTTTCCCCACAGCCACTCCCCTCCTATTGGGATCAAAAGAAACAAACAATTGGGCGGACTGTCTGTTGGGCTGTGTCCGCTCCAGATAGAAGGCCAATGCTCTCTTGCAGTCCAATGTGTGCAGCTGACGTTCAGCAGGGCAGGAATGAGGACGGGGAAAGAATGTTGGCAAGACAATTGACTGGTTCAGATGGAACTCCGACACTACCTTTGGCAAGAACTTAGGGTGAGTGCGGAGGACTACTCTGTTATGATGAAATTGTGTAAGGGGCCTGGGCTACCAGGGCCTGAAGCTCACTGACTCTACGAGCTGAAGTAACTGCCACCAAGAAAATGACCTTCCAGGTCAAGTACTTCAGATGGCAGGAATTCAGTGGCTCAAAAGGAGGTTTCATCAGCTGGGTGAGAACGACATTGAGATCCCATGACACTGTAGGAGGCTTGACAGGGGGCTTTGACAAAAGCAAACCTCTCATGAAGCGAACAACTAAAGGCTGTCCTGAGATCGGCTTACCTTCCACACGGTAATGGTATGCACTGATTGCACTAAGGTGAACCCTTACGGAGTTGGTCTTGAGACCAGACTCAGACAAGTGCAGAAGGTATTCAAGCAGGGTCTGTGTAGGACAAGAGCGAGGATCTAGGGGCCTTGCTGTCACACCAGACGGCAAACCTCCTCCATAGAAAGAAGTAACTCCTTCTTAGTGGAATCTTTCCTGGAAGCAAGCAAGATGTGGGAGACACCCTCTGACAGCCCAAAGAGGCAAAGTCTGCGCTCTCCAACATCCAGGCCGTGAGAGCCAGGGACCGAGGGTTGGGATGCAGAAGCGCCCCTTCGTCCTGCATGATGAGGGTCGAGAAACACTCCAATCTCCACGAGTATTCGGAGGAACAAACTCCAGAAGAAGAGGGAACCAGATCTGACGCGGCCCAAAAAGGAGCAATCAGAATCATGGTGCCGCGGTCTTGCTTGAGTTTCAACAAAGTCTTCCCCACCAGAGGTATGGAGGATAAGCATACAGCAGACCCTCCCCCCAGTCCAGGAGGAAGGCATCCGATGCCAGTCTGCCGTGGGCCTGAAGCCTGGAACAGAATAGAGGGGACTTTGTGGTTGGCTCGAGATGCGAAGAGATCTACAAGGGGGGTGCCCCACACCTGGAAGATCTGTCACACTACACGGGAATTGAGCGAAAACCACCATCGTGAGGTGTCATAATCCTGCTCAACCTGTCGGCCAGACTGTTGTTTTACCCTACGCCTGCCAGATATGTGGCTTGGAGCACCATGGCCGTGACGGCGAGCCCAGAGCCACATGCTGACGGCTTCCTGACACAGGGGGGCGAGATCCGGTGCCCCCCTGCTTGTTGACGTAGTACATGGCAACCTGGTTGTCTGTCTGAATTTGGATAATTTGATGGGACAGCCGATCTCTGAAAGCCTTCAGAGCGTTCCAGATCGCTCGTAACTCCAGAAGATTGATCTGCAGATCGCGTTCCTGGAGGGACCAGCTTCCTTGGGTGTGAAGCCCCTCGACATGAGCTCCCCACCCCAGGAGAGATGCATCCGTGGTCAGCACTTTTTGTGGCTGAGGAATTTGGAAGGGACGTCCCAGAGTCAGATTGGACCAAATCGTCCACCAATACAGGGATTCGAGAAAACTCGTGGACAGGTGGATTACATCTTCTAGATCCCCAGCAGCCTGAAACCACTGGAAGCTAGGGTCCATTGAGCAGATCTCATGTGAAGGCGGGCCATGGATGAGTCACATGAACTGTGGAGGCCATGTTGGCCTAGCAATCTCACATCTGCCAATGCTGTGATCTGCTAGGGACGCTGCGCAGCACCCGCGAGACGAGGGACAACAGTTGCTGGCTCTCGTCTCTGGGAGATAGGCGCGAGCCGTCCGAGAATCCAGCAGAGCTCCTATGAATTCGAGTCTCTGCACTGGGAGAAGATGGGACTTTGATAATTTATCACAAACCCCAGTAGCTCCAGGAGGCGAATAGTCATCTGCATGGACTGCAGGGCTCCTGCCTCGATGTGTTCTTCACCATCCATTGTCGGATATGGGAACACGTGCACCCCCAGCCTGCGAAGTGCTGCTGCGTACTACAGCCAAGCACTTTGTGAACACCTTGGGGCGCAGAGGCACCCAAAGGGTAGCACACAGTACTGGAAGTGACTGTGCCCAGCTGAAATCGCAGATACTGTCTGTGACTGGCAGTATCGGATGTGGTATAGGCCATCCTTCAAGTCCAGAGAGCATGCCAAATCGTTTTCCTGAATCATGGGAGAAGGGTGCCCAGGAAAGCATCCTGACTTTCTTTGACCAGATAGTGTTTCAGGGCCCTTAGGTCTAGGATGGGACGCATCCCCCCTGTTTTCTTTTCCACAAGGAAGTACCTGGAATAGAATCCCAGCCCTTCTTGCCCGGATGGCACGGGCTCGACCGCATTGGCGCTGAGAAGGGCGGAGAGTTCCTCTGCAAGTACCTGCTTGTGCTGGGAAGCTGTAAGACTGAGCTCCCGGTGGACAATTTGGAGGTTTTGAGCCAATTGAGGGTGTATCCTTGCCGGACTATTTGGAGAAACCCACTGATCGAGGGTTATGAGAGGCCACCTTTGGTGAAAAGCTTTCAACCTCCCTCCGACTGGCAGGTCGCCCGGCACTGACACTTGGATGTCGGCTATGCTCTGCTGGAGCCAGTCAAAAGCTCGTCCCTTGCTTTTGCTGGGGAGCCGAGGGGCCTTGCTGAGGCGCACGCTGCTGACGAGAGCGAGCGCGCTGGGGCTTAGCCGGGCCGCAGGCTGTCGAGAAGGAGGATTGTACCTACGCTTGCCAGAAGAGTAGGGAACAGTCTTCCTTCCCCCAAAAAATCTTCTAACCTGTAGAGGTAGAGGCTGAAGGCTGGCCGGCGGGAGAACTTGTCGAATGCGGTGTCCCGCTGGTGGAGCTGCTCTTCCACCTGTTCGACTTCTCTCCAAAAATATTATCCGCACGGCAAGGCAGTCCGCAATCCGCTGCTGGATTCTATTCTCCAGGTCGGAGGCACGCAGCCATGAGAGCCTGCGCATCACCACACCTTGAGCAGCGGGCCCTGGACGCAACATCAAAGGTGTCATACACCCCTCTGGCCAGGAATTTTCTGCACGCCTTCAGCTGCCTGACCCCTCCTGAAAAGGCTTGGCTTGCTCAGGGGGGAGCGCATCAACCAAGCCCGCCAACTGCCGCACATTGTTCCGCATGTTTATGCTCGTGTAGAGCTGGTAGGACTGAATTTGGCCACGAGCATAGAGGAATGGTAGGCCTTCCTCCCAAAGGATCTAAGGTTCTAGAGTCTTTGCCCGGGCGCCGAAGCATGCTCTCTAGAACTCTTAGCCTCTTTAGGCCAAATCCACAACTCCAGAGTCATGAGGCAACTGAGTGCGCATCAGCTCTGGGTCCCCATGGATCCGGTACTGGGGACTCGTCTTCTTGGAATGTGGGGATTAGTTAGAGGCTTTGGTCCAGTTCGCCAGCAATGTCTTTTTTAGGACATGGTGCATGGGTACAGTGATGCTCCTTAGGTGGAGAAGGATAGTCCAGGAGCTCAACATTTCAGCCCTGGGCTCGTCCTCCACAACCACCGGGAAGGGGATGGACGTAGACATCTCCCGGACAAAGGAAGCAAAAGACAGACTCTCGGGAGGAGAAAGCTGTCTCTCAGGAGAGGGAGTGGGATCAGAAGGAAGACCTTCAGACTCCTCGTCAGAGAAATATCTGGGGTCTTCTTCCTCTTCCCACGAGGCCTCACCCTCGGTGTCAGACACAAGTTCACGGACCTGTGTCTGCAACCTCGCCCGACTCGACTCTGTGGAGCCACGTCCACGATGGGGGCGTCGAGAGGTAGACTCCCTCGCCCGCATCGGTGAAGCTCCCTCCGCCGACGTAGTCGGGGAGCCTTCCTGGGAGGCGACGGCAGCCGGTACCGCACGCGGCACCGACGCCGGAGACCTCACCTAGGGTGATGGGCCAGCCGGCGCCACACTCGACGGTACCGGTGGCGCAAGCACCGCCAGTACCGGAGGGTTAGGGCGCAACAGCTCTCCCAGAATCTCTGGGAGAACGGCCCGGAGGCTGTCGTTCAGAGCGGCTGCAGAGAAAGGCATGGAGGTCGATGCAGGCGTCGACGTCAGAACCTGTTCCGGTCGTGGAGGCTGTTCCGGGCTGTCCAGAGTGGAGCGCATCGACACCTCCTGAACAGAGGGTGAGTGGTCCTCTCGGTGCCGATGCCTGCTGGGTGCCGACTCCCTCGGCGACCCAGAGCTCTCGGTGCCGACACGGGAAGGAGACCGATGACGATGCTTCTTCGACTTCTTGGAACGAAGCATGTCACCGGAGCTTCCCGGCACCGACGAGGAGGACGTAGAATCCAGCCGTCGCTTCCTCGGGGCCGAGGCCGAAGGAGGTCGGTCTCGGGGGGGCTGTACCGCAGGAGCCCTCAGGGTAGGGGGAGACCCACCCGAAGGCTCACCGCCACCAGCAGGGGAATGGACAGCCCTCACCTGCACTCCAGACGAGCACCACCGTCCGACGACATCAGCCGACGAGGTCCTGGTACCACCGACGTCGATGCAGCTGTCCGATGTCTCAGCGCCGATGCAGAGGGCCGATGCCTCGATGCACTCGATGCACTGGCGGCCGAGGATGAAGCTCTGGACGCTGAAGACGTCGATGCACTCGATACCCCCGGTGCCGATGCCGACGAAGAGCCCAAGAACAAAACGTTCCACTGGGCCAATCTCGCTACCTGAGTCCGCTTTTGCAAAAGGGAACACAGACTACAGGTCTGCGGGCGGTGCCCAGCCCCCAAGCACTGAAGACACGACGCGTGCCTGTCAGTGAGCGAGATGACCCGGGCGCACTGGGTGCACTTCTTGAAGCCGCTGGTAGACTTCGATGTCATGGGCAGAAAAAATCACGCGCGCGAGATCAAAAGTCGAATGGCGGAAAAGGCACCGAAAAAACAAGGGGAAGAAAACTTCGAACCCGAGGCCTAAAAAGCGGCCTACCCCGACGACGAAAGAAAACTTACCGGGGCGAAAAAGCTGAAAATAGCGGGGGGAAAAAAGACCAAAGAGTCTTTTTCCACCACGAATGGATTTTTTTTTTTTTTTGTGAAACAACATGCCGAACCGCGCGAGTTCGACTTTGCGGGGGCCCGACACGGCGAAAACACGACCGTACCGAGTGCGGACAAAAGAAGACTGACGAACACGAGCCGGTTCGGGCGGGAAGACGGCCGTGCATGCGCGGTGCGCATGGGCACGCGAGGACTAGCAAAGGCCTTTGCTAGTGAAGTTTCCGATTGGAGGGGCTGCCGTGGACGCCACCCATCAGTGAGAACAAGCAGCCTGCTTGTCCTCGGAGAAACCACATTTACGTTATAATAGGTCAAAGAAGATAACAACAAAATGTAACATAAAATCAAAACAAGGAAAAAGAATGTCATATATAATAGGAAAGAAAACATTTGCTCAAATATCTGGACCACTTTGCAAGGACAGGGTGAGGCTCAGGTAGTTGCTCTGTACCAGCTGAGCTCAGCAGCAATGCTTGCTTTGTACGAGGATCATAAGGCAGATCTGGATCCCATCACAGAGTGGTCCCACAGATATACCTAGCCTTGTCAAATTGCTGAGCATGTTACATTGTTTGGCCTCCGGCAGCTTCCAACCATTTGTAGCTGCAGTTGGTGGAACGGAATCATACTCCATGTCTCGCTGTCTCCACCAGATACTACATGCCCTGATGTACCAGTTAGGAACCATGTTTCATTTCCTAACTGGTACAATGGCAGGCTCTGAGTGAATGGTTTGAGAACACTACAGGGCTACTACATGTGATGGGAGCAATAGATTGCACACATGTTGACTTATACTACCAGTGACAGGGAAATAAGAACATAAGTGTAGCCATACTGGGTCAGACCAATGGTCAATCTAGCCCAATATCCTGTTTTCCAAACAGTGGCCAAGCCAGGTCACAAATACCTGGCAGAAACCCAAATTATGGCAACACTCATTACTACAAATCCTAGGGTAAGCAGTTGCTTCCCATGTCTGTTTCACTAGCATACTATGGACTTTTCCTCCAGGAAGTTGTCCAAACCTTTTTTAAACCCAGATACGCTAACCACTGTTACCATATCCTCCGGCAAAGAGTTCCAGAGCTTAACTATTTGTTGAATGAAAAAATATTTCTTCCTATTTGTTTTTAAAGTATTTCCATGTAACTTCTTTGAGTGTCCCTTAGTCTTTGTACTTTTGGAATGAGTAAAAAATTGATTTACTTCTACTCGTTCTACACCACTCAGGAATTTTTAGACCTCAATCATACTGTATCTCCCCTCATCCATCTCTTTTCCAAGCTGACGAGCCCTAACCTCTTTAGCCTTTCCTCATATTGGAGGAGTTCCATCCCCTTTTTCATTTTGGTCACTCTTCTTTGAACCTTTTCTAATTCTGCTATATCTTTTTTGAGATACAGCGACCAGAACTGAATGCAATACTCAAGGTGCAGACGTACCATGGAACGATACAAAGGCATTATGGTATTTTCGGTGTTATTCACCGTCCCTTTCCTAATAATTCCTAGCATCATAGGTGGTCAGTGGACCAACTGTTTGGGGAGGCTAAAGGGGGTGGAGTTAGGGGTGGGGCCAGGGGTGGAGCTTAAATCCATAATTGTCTGATAACACACAGAAAAAATAAATAAATAAAAGTCACAATTAATACCTTTTATTAAATTTAGATATTAGATATGTATCATATGTCAAAGAATAAAGTGGTTGCTCAAAGCATATACGAACCACAATTGTTCAACTGCAAAACACTATGCACAACTTTGTGCAAAAACACACTCAGAACCTTACTGTACCATAAATATTACACTGGAAGAACCTAATACACCAATATACCACCCATACAGAAAAAGCAGACCGTCAACAATATGAAACAAGGATCATAATATCACAATTCTCATGTAGAGCCACAAAACATCCTAATTCATGTTTAATGTGGGATAAAATGCCATACATAAGTAAATAAATATAAACATTTAATGTTGAGCACCTGATTCTCAAAGTGGACATATTCCAAACACTATAATGAAAATAAAATGATCTTTTCTACCTTTGTTGTCTGGTGACTTTGTTTTTCTGATCATGCTGGCCCAGTATCCGATTCTGCTGCTATCTGTCCTCTTAACTCCATTTCCAGGGCTTCCTTTCCATTTATTTCTTTACTTTCTGCCTTTCTTCTTCATTTCTTGTCCTACATCCGTAAGTAAAAGCTGGGTCCTCCACAGACTTGACTGTCCAGTGGATCCAGCTTCTGCCTATTTTCTTCATCCATGTGCAGTTTTTCTCTCTTCCTTTTCCCTCATCTCATCTCCTTCCTCACTCTTCCCTCCCCTCCATTCATGTCCAGCATTTCTTCTCTCTCCCTTCCCTCTCCTTCATCCACGTCCAGCAACTCTCCTCTCCCCTGCCCCTCCTCCAGCCATCCACACCCACCCAGCGATTCTCTTCACTCCCCTGCCCCCCCTCCAGCCATCCATACCCACCCATTGATTCTCTCCTCTCCCCTGCCCCCCTCCAGCCATCCACACCCACCCACATTGATTCTCTCCTCTCTGTTTCCGGGCAGATTTTCTAACAGGAGCTGCTCATCCAATCAGTGAGCTCTATTTGAATGCAGATTAACATACAGACACTCTAATGGGAATTTTTAGTCAAAAATACTAGCTAAACCCTTCGTTTTTGGATCAAACTTCACATTTTTGATCAGAGCCATGCCCTAACATTAGGGCTGTAAACATTTCCAACAATTTTTACCCATAAATATGCAAATGAGAACCTCCCAAAAATGGACTAATTTGCATATGGCTTGAGCAAATTTGAGTACATAGCATACCAATCCCACTTCCTAGCACCTAAATTCTGCAATTAGATTTAATGCAAATACTTTTAAAACTTATTTTTAGCACTTTTAACATTTCAGGGGTCAGTGCAAGTCTCTTTGGTATGAAGTGCTCATGTGCAGGAATTCATCCTAGTTAAATATCTCCCTGGCAACCCAGGACACCTCCAGCCAACCCCCCTGCTCTGCTCTCCCAGCAGTAAGGTAATCAAATTACAACTGGTTATACACAAGGCTAGAGACGGCTTTCACTGCAGCTGTTGCTATTTAAACCCCCCAGAGCAGCGGGACTCACAGGAGAACTACTACTACTACTATTTAGCATTTCTATAGAAACAGCTGATCCATCCTGCTGTGGCTAGCCTCTTATACCGGGCGCCTATGCGTAGCATCCTGTTTGCTTTTTTGGCCACTGCTGCACACTGTGCAGAAGATTTCAGTGTATTATCTACAACGACACTCAGATCTTTTTCTTGAGTGCTGACCCCAAGGTGGTCCCTAGCATCAGGAAACTATGATTCGGTTTATTCTATCCAATGTGCATCACTTTGCATTTGTCCACATTAAATTTTATCTGCCATTTGGATGCCCAGTCTTCCAATGTCCTAAGGTCTTCCTGCAATATTTCAGTCTGCACGTGTTTTAACTACCTTGAATAGTTTTGTATCATCTGCAAATGTAATCACCTCACTGTCATTCCAATATCCATATCATTTATAAATATGTTAAATAGCACCGGTCCCAGTACAGATCCCTGCGGCACTCCACTGTTCACTCTCCTCCATTGAGAGAAATGACCATTTAACCCTACCCTCTGTTTCTATCCAATAACCAATTCCTAATCCAACCAGAGCCTTGCCTCCTATCTCATGACTCTTTAATTTTCTCAGGAGTCTCTCAAGAGGAACTTTATCAAAAGCTTTTTGAAAATCTAGATACACTACATCAACCGACTCACTTTTATCCACATGTTTATTCACTCCTTCAAAGAAATGAAGCAAATTGGTGAGTCAAGACTTCCCTTGGCTGAAGCCATGCTGACTCTGTTCCATTAAACCATGTTTGTCTAGGTGTTCTATAATTTTATTCTTTACTAGTAAGAAAGGCCTGTTTCTCAATCAAATGAAACAGGCGCTAGCAAGGGTTTTATCTATTTGTGTTTGTTTTGACCTGAACTATT
This sequence comes from Microcaecilia unicolor, assembly GCF_901765095.1. Lineage (NCBI taxonomy): Eukaryota > Metazoa > Chordata > Amphibia > Gymnophiona > Siphonopidae > Microcaecilia > Microcaecilia unicolor. The sequence goes on along the minus strand of NC_044039.1, from coordinate 71,752,192 downwards.
TTAATATATGTTTGTTTGTTTTTTTTTATTGATAGTTTGTGTTTGAGTGGAGTTCCTAAGTGTTGTACATCATTGTTCTATTGACAGAGGAGAGGTAGTTGTTTGTGTAGTTCTTGGCTTTTTCAGTGTGTGTGTATATGATTTAGACAGTACCTGTGTATGTGATAGTTAGATTGTGTGTGTGTGTTTCTGACAGTGACAGTGGTGAGGGTGGGTTTGATGAACTGCAATGGTGCATGAGTGTGTGTGTGTGTGTGAGTCAGTAATTGTGTGTGTGTGTGTATGACAGTTACCTTGTGGGGGGGTGGGTTGGGGAACTGTGTGTGTTGTGTGTCACAGAGAGAGATTGTGTGTTTATGTGTAAGTGAGACAGGGGAGGGTTTTTGAGAGGGTGGTACAGTTTTTTTTCTCTGTCAGAATGAGAGACGGGGGTGGGGTGATGGGTGTGGTGAAGTGGTCTGTGTCGGTGTTGGGCTTGTATTGGGGTTCCAAATTGTTCATCACCTGTGTTGTATTCTCCAAGGAGGGGTCAGTGTGTGTGTCTATGAGACAGACAGTGATTGTGTATGTGAGAGAGTTATTGTGTGTGTGTGTGTGTGTGTGTGTGTGTGTGTGTGTCTGACAGTGCCAGAGGTGAGGGTTACATTTTTTTTTCTCTGTCAGAATGACAGAAGGGGGGGGAGGTTTTAGATGTTGCATGAGTGTGTGTGTGTGTGTGTGAGTCAGTAATTGTGTGTGTGGGGGGGTGAACTGTGTGTGTTGTGTGTCATAGAGAGAGATCGTGTGTGTATGTGTGAGACAGGGGAGATTTTCTGACAGGGTGTTACATTTTTTTTCTCTGTCAGAATGACAGAACGGGGGAGGTTTTAGATGTTGCATGAGTGTGTGTGTGTGTGAGTCAGTAATTGTGTGTGTGTGTGTGTGTGGGGTGGGGAACTGTGTGTGTTGTGTGTCACAGAGAGTAGTATATGTGAGACAGGGGAGGTTTTCTGACAGGGTGTTACTTTTTTTTTCTCTGTCAGAATGCTGCTGTTGCTTGGGCTCTCTGGATGACGTCATCCGAGGCTTCAGTCCCAGGCACAGCCAATCAGAATGGGGGCACGGACCCAGGCAGCTTCATGGAATGTTCATGGTGCAAATTATTATATAGGATAATAGTTTCCACTATTTTGCCTGGCACTGACATCAGGCTTACCGGTCTATAATTTCTGGGATCACCCCTAGAAATGTTTTAAAAAATCACCATCATATTGGCCACCCTCCAATCTTCAGGTACTATGGACAATTTTAATGAAAGGTTGCATATTACTAACAGCAGATCAGCATTTTCATGCTTGAGTTCTTTGAGTACCCTTGGATCAGAGGCGTAGCCAGGTTTTGATCTCAGGGGGAGCAGACTTTTATAAAATAGGCGCCAGCTGGTGTCAGCTACACAGCAGTGTCTGTGTTGTTGCTCAGGGGCTGTAGAGAGCACTGATTAATACAGGCTGCAGGGCCGGTCTTAGGCAGAGGCGACCAAGGCGACCGCATAGGGCCCTGCACCTAAGGGGGCCCCGCACGGCACGCCTAAGGGGGTCCCGTGCCTAAGGGGGCCCCGCACAGCGCCTCAACTCTGCCTCGCTCGTGCCTCCGCTCCGACCTCCGCCGCTGCTCGCCTGAGATGATCCCCATTCCCGCGGCTCGGCCACTCCGCTCCCGCCACCACCGGCACGGCATCCACCCCCAGCTTGGGCCCCCTACTAATTGTAGTGGACTTGAACTGAATAATTTCTGGGGAGGGGAGGTTTCATGATAGCATTGTGCTTATTATTTCAATTAGTTTTTTTTGTACAAGTTTAGCTTCATTTGTCTTTATTTGAAATTTCGTAAATAAAAAATGTTCTAAAAATGGAATAATCTTATCAATGGGGTGGAGCTAGGGTGGGGGCGGGGCTAGGGTAGGCGGAGCTAGGATGGGGCCCCACCAAATTGGTCTGCATAGGGCCCCACACTTGCTAAGACCGGCCCTGACAGGCTGTCTCTGTTGAGTCCTGCCTACAAGGAAACAGTAAGTTTCATCAGGAGGCAGGACGCAGAAGAGATCCCTGGACTGGCCAGAGAAGGCAACTTGTCTTCTTAACTATCACCTCAGGAATAGCACACACATTCCTTCCATTGCTAGACACCTTGTTTAAATCAGATGGGCTTTTGTTTGTGTGGTGACTCTACAGGATGTGAAGAACACTAGTCTGGAGCATTTTTACTTGGGTGACAAGTGCCACCAAACCTTGCCCTAGAGTCTACTTTCAAATAGGGATAGACACTTTGTGAAATAACACAAACCACTGCAAAAAGACACCAAAAAACTTATACTGAAAACTTATCACACCATATCAGCCCTAACCCACCTATGAAAAGACGGTGCTATAAATATTACAGTGGAACCTAGAGAAGTGTTTCCCTAGGTGGTCCTGGAGTACCCCCCCCCCCCCCTTGCCATTCATGTTTTCAGACTATCCACAATGAATCTGCATGAAAAAGATTTGCATGTAATGGAGACAGTATATACAAATCAATGTCATTCGTATCTATTGTGGATATCCTGAAAACCTGACTGGAAGTGGGTACTCCAGGACCAACTTAGGAAACAATGCCATACAACACAAAACTTACCACACCATAACAGCCCTAACCCACCTATGAAAAGACAGTGCTAAATATATTACACTGGGCTCTGGAGCATCAATTAACCTACTATTGGGAAACTGGAACAAACTGCACAGTTACACATTCCTACATAAATGCTACATGCTTGCAGAATCCTTCACCTCAGTCACACATGCAGAACATGAGCAGACCCTCATCTATATAATATAAACCAATGGTCCATCTAGCCCAGTATCCTGTTTCCAACAGTGGCCAACCCAGGTAACAAGCACCTGGCAGAAACCCAAATTGTGACAATATTCCATAATACCAATCTAATACAGAATAGGGAGCTACAAAAAGAAAAAGAAAACATAAAACACTATCACCACCACCAACAAAAATTGAAATAGAGACCCCCCCCCCCCCCCTTCTCTCTGCCCAAGGAAGCCAGACTCTATAAACAGTGCAAGGAAAGCAAGTTTGGGCCAGTGAAGATTAACTCAAAATAACCTGGTCCTTAGCTGGGCCCTAGTATTACCATATTAAAAATGCGACCATACCATGCTTCTGTGGCTATGTTCCACTAATGTTAAACTAACTGGATTTCTTGAAAGGATTATATACATTTAGGATGCATGACTAGGGACACAAACATACACTTATTTATTCAATAGCACAATTCGTTATGTACAGCCACAAAACAACTTTTTAGGGTGGATAGTATTCCTATTATCATCGATCAAATAGAGGTAAGAGTTTTTAGTTTTGGCACAGGATAAGTCATCATCACAAGAATAAAATATAAGAAAACCAATGGACTGCATTAGGGGCTTATAGCCACTACTACTACTACTATTTAGCATTTCTATAGCGCTACAAGGCGTACGCAGCGCTGCACAAACATAGAAGAAAGACAGTCCCTGCTCAAAGAGCTTACAATCTAATAGACAAAAAATAAATAAAGTAAGCAAATCAAATCAATTAATGTGAACGGGAAGGAAGAGAGTAGGGTAGGTGGAGGCAAGTGGTTACAAGTGGTTACGAGTCAAAAGCAATGTTAAAGAGGTGGGCTTTCAGTCTAGATTTAAAGGTGGCCAAGGATGGGGCAAGACGTAGGGGCTCAGGAAGTTTATTCCAGGCGTAGGGTGCAGCGAGACAGAAGGCGCGAAGTCTGGAGTTGGCAGTAGTGGAGAAGGGAACAGATAAGAAGGATTTATTCATGGAGCGGAGTGCACGGGAAGGGGTGTAGGGAAGGACAAGTGTGGAGAGATACTGGGGAGCAGCAGAGTGAGTACATTTATAGGTTAGTAGAAGAAGTTTGAACAGGATGCGAAAACGGATAGGGAGCCAGTGAAGGGTCTTGAGGAGAGGGGTAGTATGAGTAAAGCGACCCTGGCGGAAGACGAGACGGGCAGCAGAGTTTTGAACCGACTGGAGAGGGGAGAGGTGACTAAGTGGGAGGCCAGCAAGAAGCAGATTGCAGTAGTCTAAACGAGAGGTGACAAGGGTGTGGATGAGGGTTTTGGTAGAGTGCTCGGAAAGAAAGGGGCAGATTTTACGGATGTTGTAAAGAAAGAAACGACAGGTCTTGGCAATCTGCTGGATATGAGCTGAGAAGGAGAGAGAAGAGTCAAAGATGACCCCAAGGTTTCGAGCTGAGGAGACAGGGAGAATGAGAGAGCCATCAACAGAAATAGAAAACTGGGGGAGCGGGGAGGTGGGTTTGGGGGGGGGGGGGAAATGAGAAGCTCGGTTTTGGTCATATTTAATTTCAGGTGGCGTTGAGACATCCAGACAGCAATGTCAGACAAGCACGCTGAAACTTTGGTTTGGATGCAAGGTGAGATATCAGGGGTAGAAAGGTAGATTTGGGAGTCATCAGCATAGAGATGGTAGGAAAAGCCATGGGATGAGATTAATGAACCAAGGGAAGAAGTGTAGATAGAAAAGAGAAGGGGACCAAGAACAGAACCCTGAGGTATGCCGACAGGCAGAGGGATAGAAGTAAAAGAGGATCCACCAGAGTGAACACTAAAGGTGCGGAGGGAGAGGTAGGAAGAGAACCAGGAAAGGGCAGAGCCCTGGAATTCAAGTGAGGACAGGGTATCGAGAAGTATGCTGTGATCGACAGTGTCAAAAGCAGCGGAAAGATCAAGAAGAATGAGGATGGAATATAGCCCATTTATGTTTAAGCAAAAGAGATCTGCAGGAAACAAAATATTTAATTTTATTTTGACTTATAAACCACTTGTCACTGAAACATGCACAAACAACAGAATAATCCATTTGTGTACCTAAAAGGCTGCGCGGGGGAGTGAAAACAAAGTAATCAAACTGTCTGGCTTCCTTGCATACAGTGGCTCACTTTCAGTTTGATCTAATAATCAAAATTGGCCAGCTTTTTCTCCCTTCTCCACCCCCCCCCCCCCCCACGACTTACATCTTTCTCCACTGCCCCGCATCTTACACCTCTCTCCCTCTCTTCAGCTCGCTCTCTCCCATCTGCAAGGTCATTTTGACTGAAGCGTTCTTCTTCTACCGCTGGCGATTGACACAGCCAGCCAGCCAGCGTTGGGGCCTCTCCTGAGGCACGTCCCGCCTACTGTAATGCAACTTCCTGTTTCCGCAGAGGTGGGATGCGCCTCAGGAGAGGCCCCGACGCTGGCTGGCTGGCTGGCTGTGTCAATCGCCGGCGGTAGAAGAAGAACGCTTCAGTCAAAATGACCATGCAGACGGGAGAGAGCGAGCGGCAGAAGAGACAGAAGATGCACGACTCGCGTGGGAGGGGGCAGAGAAGATATTGGTTTGCATGTGGCATAGGCACCATTTTTCGTAAAAATCTGTTTAGGGGAGCAACCGCTCCCCCTGCGCCCCACCTAGCTACGCCACTGCCTTGGATGTATACCATATGGTCCAGGTGATTTACTACACTTTAGTTTGTCAATTTGGCTCAGTACATCTTCCAGGTTCACCATGATTTCTTTCCATTCCTCCACATCTTAACCATTGAAAACTATTTCCAGGCAGATCTCTTACATCTTCTTCCGTAAAGACAGAAGCAAAGAATTCATTCAGTTTCTCTGTTATGGGCTTGTCCTCCCTGAGCACCCCTTTTGTTCCTTCATGATCTAAGGATCCCATGGACTCCTTTGCAGGCTTTCTGCTCCTGATGTACCTGAAAAAGTTGTTACTGTGAGTTTTAGCTTCTGCGGCAAATTTCTCTTCATATTCTCTTTTAACCTTCTTTATTAATGCTTTGCAACGGACTTGCCAGTGCTTATGCTGCTTCTTATTTTCTTCATTTGGGTCCTTTTTCCATTCTTTGAAGAATAATCTTTTGGCTTTAATAGCCTCTTTTACTTCACCTTTTAGTCATTCTGGCTAATGTTTTCTCTTCTTTCCAGCTTTGTAAGTACGTGGAATGCATCTGGACTGGGCATCCAAGATGGTATTTTTGAATAACGCCCACGCCTGATTTAGTGTCCTAACCTTTGCAGCCAATCATTTTTGTTAAAAGAATTTTAATTAACATACTCACAAATATCATTAAACCAAGTCAGGCTTTATTTACTTGCAAGGAGACAGATCCAACTGCAGTCAGAAGGTTGTCTGACTCTAAATAATCCCTCCCCTGCTCTTATACATTTTTCTACGTGCAGGGATACAAAGGAAGCTTAGTGCCTGTGTGTCTATCATCACCTTCATATTTGAACATGTTACATTTCCAGGCTACTAGACAGCTTGTCTGGTTCTCAAGCAAGTTATCTAGCCACATCCCGTTCTATAGCTCATGTACACAAGGTCAGAGAATCTACAGTTCAGAGAATATACAATTATTTTAAAAGTGTAAGAATGATTAACCCTATGTTAGCAAAACATTTATTTTTACATTTCCCTCCTGTTTATCATTATTACATATTTTACTCAAGTCTCTAAAGCAGGGGCGTAGCCAGACACCCAAATTTGGGTGGGTCTGGGCCCAAGATGGGTGGGCAGAAGTACTCCGCCTTGTCCCACAAGTGATTTCGTCTCTCCCTCTCTTGTCTGCATCCATATGGTCTCTCAAACATCGGCCCTTCCCTGAATACCTTTTAAATAGCAGCGAGCAGCAACTAATATACATTGCTCATGTTGGCCCCACAGCCTTTCCTCTGATGTAACTTCCTGTTTCCACAAAGGCGAGAATACATCAGTGGGAAGGCTACAGGGCCGGTGCGAACAGTATGTATCAGTCGCTGCTTGCTGCAGGCAAAGATCTGCTATTTAAAAGGTATGCAGGAGGGACAGTTGGGAGTATTCGGCTGGTGGGACTTGGGAATCCCTGCCAGCCACATTATAGATGTGCTGCTACTGAGTGGGCCTGAACCCAAAGTGGATGGGCCTGGGCCCACCCAAGCCCACCCTTGGCTACGCCACTGCTCTAAAGTAGATTCCTCTCCAAGACTCCGTCTTCCAGTCCTGGAAATTCATGTAGTCTTGAGATTGTTATATACCAATGGAGGCTACATAGTCTTTATCAGGGTCACATCAATAAGTCTTTGGAATAGGCCGCGTGCAGCCACAGCAACAGAAGTCAATACTGAAGAAATCAGGCCGCTCCAATTTCCAAACCAATCTTCCATCTATTTGGTAAATGGGTCATCAAAGCCTGAATTCTCTGCCATTTCTTTTGGTAAGGCTGTCAGTCCGGCCAATGCCTTTGGTAATACTTCCATTGGGGGTATTGTTCAGAATATATATACAACAAATTTCTCCAACATCTGGCAAACTTTGCCTTTTTGCCCCCCAGTAATATGTCCAGTGCTAATCAATTCTACCATGCCATCATTTAAGTGGCTTCCAGCTGTTCAGCAATCTCTTTCATCAACAAACCTCTGTTGGTTATAGTAGATGTGACAAATGATCTGTCAGGTGTTACTGCCCTCCATTTTGTGTGGAATTGATTCTGGCAGTTCCAGTGTTAACATACGAGAGCATAACAACTTGTACTAATACACACTCCCTGTGCCACGCTTGTGGAAGATGGAGTCTGAAGGAGGTTTCCACACATCCACCAAACATCAGCTCCTCCTTCTGGAACTAATCAAGATGGTATTTAGGGTTCTGTTTTTCTTCCATAGTCAGATTTTCAAATCTGATCACTTTAGGCAGGGAAAGTTCAAAGTCTTTTCAAGAAATATTTTATCTCCAGTCCTGCATTCGATTGAAGTGGTCTTGGGAATTATTCTTTTTTTCTGGTCTCCAGAATTAGATGTCCTTTTCACTGCGTCTATGACCTGGAGCAGGAGGATAATAAGGGCTATACCACAAATTGCTCCTAGGACCAACCTGACTGTCCTCTGTCAGTTAAGGTCCTAATTGCTCTCCTCCCTTCCAGTCATCCGAAAGGACTCCACACTGTTGTCTCAGGCAACTGTTCACATGAGTCATCTGGATCAGATGTAGAGGCCTCCATTTTGACCCTAAATTCTCGCTTGAGTTATTATTTTCTTCACCGGTGTTGAGGTTAGGGTTCCTATTGAAGCACCTCCCCTTTGTAGCCTGGCTTACCCTTACGAGAAGTTGGTCTACTCTGGTTGCCTAATCTCAGCTCCTGGTTCCGCTACCTCCTTGCAGTGTGACAGGTGTTCAGCAAGTTGTTCAGCAGTGGGGGACTCAGGAGTACTTGGTATGGACCTTGCCAGCGAGGTTAAGCCCAATTTTTCTCTTGATGACCTTACTTAGGCCCTCGTCTCCTGCTTGGACCCATCCAAGCTCAATAAGTTCAGGATCTGTGGACTGAAGAGCCCTACTGACCAACGACAGAAAATAAAACAGTCAGAATGGAGGCGGTAAGGGCTAGCCCCCCAATGGGTTTGTGTGTGAACAATTTCAAACAACTAACAGTGCTTTCACAAATGTTGGAGTAATACAAAATAAACCCTATTTTTATCAACAAACCTGTTGCTAGCAAGGCAGTGAGAATAATGACAAAGGTGAAATTATAAATGAAAATTCTACAACTGTAAGTCCCTAGTCATCAATATGAAGGGGCATACACAATATCACAACAGTTAGTAAGAAGTATGGCTTTACAGGTAGCAGACTTCAGATATCTAAAGCAGGAAGTATGATTCCAAGTTTTGTGTGTGCAGAGTCTTCAAACTGACCTGGAAGGCTATTAGACAGAAAAACATCTTTGTTAGTTAACATTTTCTTCATATATGTTGTTAGTGATTTCTCTGCCCCCTCATGACTCTTTTCCAATGAGGCAAGCTGAGGGATCACATACTGCTTTTCTAACAAAACTTCAAAGGGAGTTAATTTCTGCCATTATCTTTCTCAATCTGCTTTTGAAAATTCCACTGTGTTTTTCCACCAACCCTGATGACTGGGGGGTAGTAGGCACCATGGTTCCTCAAGTCAATGGCCAATTGTTTCCCTAACAGAGAAACAATGGAGTTTACAAAATGGGGACCATTGTCACTATAAATTCTCTCTGAAATGCCATACCGTAGTATGATTTCTTGTATCAAAACTTTAGCCACCGCCAGGACATCAGCTGTTTTACCTGGGAAAGTTTTCTACCCATTTGGAAAACATATTTACAAAGAAATTTTTTTACAGTAACAGTATTATAAACAAAACCCACATGCTGTTAAACCCTTTTACAGTAAAAGTATTATAAACAAAACCCACAAACCCACATGCTGTTCCCTCCTGTTGAGACATGGCTTGGCCCATGGCTCATTATTATATAAGCAATAAAAACTATGACAGCTATGGGTGTGTCTGAGGATATATTCAAGGGAAAGGGACTGGTATTGCCCCTATGGTCCAGGAGGACTGTGTGTTAATCCGAATAAGGTTAAACAACTCAATTACTTGATTCCCCCTTTTCCTAAGAAAGTACCAAGGTTGCCAACCTCTCTGGATAACCAGGTTTAAGCGTCCACCCCAAATCATGAGAGAGGCACATTTCATTTATGGAGAGAAATTAGAACAAAGATGATTTCAGCAAAGTAGGCAGGTGTTCTATAGCAGCACAAAGCATTCTTATTCAAGGTACATAAAAATGTTAACACTTCTTAATCTGAACATTCGGCTAGATTCCTTTACCCTGGAGGGGGGGCAATATCTCTGGAGTCTCAATTACCCAAGGTAAAGTAACACAGATATATGTTTATCACAAGCATGATGAATTAAACACATTAAGTAGTTTAGTAGACAAATGGATCCTTGCATAAATCACATTATCAAAACAAAAGTCTGTAAGAATCCATTCCCTTCCAGTGTTGCCATTGTAATAGGCTATCAGGACTTCGGGAACTCCTATTATGAGGAACTGCACTGTCAAGGTACAGCTGATAATATGGTACAAAACTTTATTACAAAGATAAACAAGGCAAATCCAATACAGGAGAACATTAGAATATTAACTCTTTCCTGCTACAAATATCACAATAAAATGCAAAGATATATAAAAGCTTATGACAATATAAAAGTGCTCCTTCAAAGAAGAAGCACCATGCTGTAAAAGAAAATATTAATGCAATACCACAGGGTATAAAGATTTAAAAAAAAATTCCAATAAGGCTCACAATCGCCAAACAGTTGTTGGATAGCTTAATTTGAGAAAGAGGTCCTGGAAAGCACAAATTAAAGTTTTTTACCACGTAAACTTGTGCATGTGATACACACAAGGGTCAGCAGAGGGAGCAAGTCATCAATATAAGAAAGAAGAGTGACATCATCCGGCAAGGATCAGAGGGGAAAAAACACTGTTAGCAGCAAATTCCATCTGCTGGACAATAGCCATGAGGTAGTAATACATTGATGACAAGCATGCAACTGAATACTGAAATAATGAAAATCCAACCAGGAAGTACCCATTTCAGGCAAGGCACATGAAACCTAAAATGTATTTCTCTGAAATCTCAATTACCTGGGGTACAGAACATACATAGATAGACACGTTGGATATTTCACTAGACAAACATTTATTGTACAAATCTTAATGAGGTAGATACAGAGATTTTGGCAAGAAATAGTCTGCAAGTCTTATGAATAACTTGGGAAATTGCATCCTGTGATTTGCACAGCCGGCAAGAACCATAAGACTTGCATAAGGTTCTTAAAACACTAATCGTTATTGTAATTAATCAAAGGCAAAGGAATCATGGCTACAGGCAGCTGATATGTCCCTGAAGAAAAGCACAGACTTGACCTTTTTCACACCCACACATAGAGGAACACAATGTCTGTTTCCGTGCCCAGAAACGAGGAGAGGGGAAAAAGTTCTATCTCTCTTGCTTAGTTACACACAGAGACAGACTGCCTATGATTGAAAGATAGAGCGCCAATTCTGTCAGGCAGAGCTATACATGAGCTGTGCAAAAACCTTTTCCATCCCAATACAATTTCAAACTATGCACTAATTCCCTACTCACAGAGGATGGGCCATTTGTAATTGGATCCAGACTATGCATTGGATACAATTACTTGGCACATAGTGCGCTTACCACTTTCAGGCTGAAAAACTTTTATTACTCTTCCTTTAATAATTTCTTGACCATGAGGGTTATCTGAGGCAAGACATGGTCCTTGATATAAATGTAATTCTAATACAAGCCAATTTAATGCTTGGACAAGGACAGCGTCATCACAGTTCAGTGGTCTGTTGTTGCCAATCTCCACTGATAAGGCACCAATCAGGCCAAGAATTTGCCTTAGAGCTCTTTCTATTTCCACCCCATTTACCCGGTAACTTTGACATAAATTACAAATCTGAGTTTCAAAATCCAATGATTTAACTTTTAGGGTGTGGGATACCTTCTGTGGCTTTCTTTACATCATTTAGGGACTATGGTCGGTAAATGAACATGATATCATTCTGACCCTGTTTGAATGGGGACTTTTACTTTGCCACTCTTCCCATGATTAATAACATGGGTGGTGTAAGTCCCTGAATTCCTATTTTGTTATAAACCTCACAGTAAAATTACAGCAGATGCAATATGCTTTGCATGCTTTCTTATAGCAGAAAAGTGAGCTATAAGAATACAAATTTAAATCCAATGTAATAAAAGAGAAGCAAAGTGAGGCAACCCAGGCAGTTGCCTAGAAAGGCACTGGGACAGCACAAAATCCTGGTATGCAAGGAATATAAAAATTGTAATAACTACACAATCATATTTATTTTTTCCTTCTTTCCCATATAAACCTCAGAAAATGCTGTCATGCACCTTTCAGTAAATCACACAATTGAAATTCCTACCAAGGCTGCATTCCTAATGGGAGTTTTTTTTCCTTTCTCTCTGAAGGAAAAGAACCTTCAGGAATGCAAAGTATTTAAACTTAGTAATACTATGCCCATAAGAATTAAAGATAAGAATGAATTGTCAACATAATAGGAATAAGTGACATACCTTTTTAAACAACAAATTCAAGAAAAATAAACAATATTATCCCCAACAATGAAATTCAGGTGCTGCATATACAAAGCTTTTTATAAAACAGGGACAGTGTTAAACAAAAGTTTAAATGATTAAAAATAACTCAAGCACAGTGCACTGTTTGCTATAGAATGTATAGTTCTTCTTTTGTAGAAAAACAAAAATGACATGTCTTCACTTGATTATTTGTTTCCCCTTTTAAGATTGTAGGAAACAGTCTTGGGCTTATTAGGGTTAGTGATCTCATAATTTCTTATATCTTGTAATAACTTCTAACATGATGCAACAGTTACTTTCCCATCAAATCCAAACTTCTTTTTCCATTTCTTTAAGTACACACAGTATCTGGATTACGTTTATGCATAAACTTAGGATCTCCACAGAGAATCCCTTGCCTTGGGGATCTTGTAAAACAACAACAAAGACACGAACAACACCCTATCTTACAACACAAATTTCCCATGGTTATGTCACTCTTTTAACGTGCACACGGAATAGTTTATTCAAGTAACCTTCTCACAATGGCTATGGTCTTTGAGCGGGTCCCAGACCACGGACTTCTTTTTCACTCTATAGCAGTCTGAGACAGCAATAACAAGAGCCCGCACTCCTCAGCGAGCGGGTCCCAGACCGTGGACTTCCCTTAAACTATAGTGAAAGAGTCCTCGCTCCAAATCTCAGTTACCAATTTAAAAGACACACTAATTCAAAAGACAAACAAGACACAACATAACCTTAAGTTGGTCCCATGAGATTCGTGAAATTCATGATAAGCACAAAAAGACCGTCACTCTTTCCAAGTGTCAGAAGAACTGGCCCCTATTGACAGGCAATATTTAGCCTGGGGGACTTTGACTGAAAGGGTTTAATCAAAATTCATGTGCACAACAGTTTCTGACACAAGGGAGGAGTGTGGTAGCCGTGTTAGTCCACTCTTAAGGTTATCAATAGAAATCAAACAAAATAAAACATGGAAAAGAAAATAAGATGATACCTTTTTTATTGGACATAACTTAATACATTTCTTGATTAGCTTTCGAAGGTTGCCCTTCTTCCTCAGATCGGAAATAAGCTACCACACTCCTCTACTTAAGATGGAAGATACCGCATACAGCCGCATGAAAAAGCAAATGAACAAACTTTAGCACATTTGCTTATTTCCGATCTGAGGAAGAAGGGCAACCTTCGAAAGCTAATCAAGAAATGTATTAAGTTATGTCCAATAAAAAAGGTATCATCTTATTTTCTTTTCCATGTTTTATTTTGTTTGATTTCTATTGATGACACAAGGGAAAAAGATGTTGGTTCCAGCTCTTCGAAGGACCAATCTGTTAAAATATTTTTTTAATTAACATACTCACGAATATCATTAAACCAAGTCAGGCTTTATTTACTTGCAAGGAGACAGATCCAACTGCAGTCAGAAGGTTGTCTGACGCCAAATAATCCCTCCCCTGCTCTTATACATTTTTCTACATGCAGGGATACAAAGGAAGCTTAGAGTCAGTGTGTCTATCATCACCTTCATATTTGAACATGTTACATTTCCAGGCTACTAGACAGCTTGTCTGGTTCTCAAGCAAGTTATCTAGGCACATCCCATTCTATAGCTCATGTACACAAGGTCAGAGAATCTACAGTTCAGAGAATCTACAATTATTTTAAAAGTGTAAGAATGATTAACTCTATGTTAGCAAAACATTTTTTTTACAATTTTAGTTTCTTTTTAACCATTTCCCTCATTTTATTATAGTCTCCCTTTCGAAAATTAAATTAAGCTACAGTAGATTTCCTTTGTGGGTTCATCCCAGATAGTAGCTCAAACTTGATCATGTTATGATCACTGTTTCCCAGGGGACCCAACACCACCACCTCTCACACTATGTCCTGCACGCCACCAAGGGAAAGATCCAAAATGGCTCCCTCACTTGTGGGTTCCTGGACCATTTGCTCCAAGAAGCAGTCATTTATTACATCTAGAAATTTTATCTCCCTGGCACTCTTTGATGTAACATTTATCCAGTCAATATTGGGGTAATTGAAATCAACTAACCATGGGTGCAGCCTGTTCGCCTACCATCGCAAATTTATTCATGGAACATTTTGAACGTCTATGGGTATACAAATCAAGATGGAATCAGTGGTTGAAAAGTTGGTGGAGGTACATAGACGATATTTTTGTCCTATGGGATGGCACTTCCACTGAATTACATGAATTTGTGACATACTTAAATGGGTGCCATGAAACGATTAAATTTGAATATGCCCATAGTGATGTCTCTATTTCTTTTTTGGATGTACAGGTTAATATCGTTCAGAGAACACTGGAAACGTCTGTGTTTGTCAAACCGACTGATCGGAACACTACATTACATTTTCAAAGTATGCACCCTAGTCATTGCACAACGAATATTCCTTTTGCTCAATTTTTGCGATATCGCAAAATCTGTTCGACTACTGAGAGATATTTTCAACAGACATCTCATTTACAACAAAAATTACAGGATAGAGGTTATCCTAAGTCCCTGGTATCCCGAGCAAGAAAACGGGCTTCTTTTAATCACAAAAAATGGCTGCTCAATCCTGATATAAATACAGCGGAGCAACAAGAGGTGGTGACTTTTGTAACAAAATATAATACACATACAAATAGAATGGTGAAGATTATTAAAAAACATATGGCAATGTTGCACATTTATCCTTGTTTCCGTGATTTAAGGATTTTGTTTGCTTATCAAAGACAGAGCAATTTGAATGACTTGCTATGTGCTGCTGACACATGGAATCGTGAGAACAACAGGGTTGCCAGAATAGGACAACATAAAGCATGTGGGCAGTGTTCGGTGTGTCATAATATGCTGGAAGTGGATAAATTCATGGATGCACACACGGGCAAGTCTTATCATTTAAAGACTTTGACGGATTGTCAATCAAAGAATGTGATTTATTTATTAAAATGTACTTGCAATTTATATTATGTGGGACAAACCTCTAGGATGTTGAAAACAAGGTTAATTGAACACAGACATTGCATACAAGCCAAGAAGACATATGAACCTTTGGTTTCCCATTGCCTTTTGAAACAACATGATTTTTGCGATTTGCAATGTGTAGTTCTGGAGCAAATTCAGGTTTCAGAACGTAGAGGTGATATAAGGAAGAAGCTAAGACAGAGAGAACAAAGATGGATATACATGCTGCAGACCGTAATCCCTAAGGGATTGAACATTTCAATTGAGTGGAAAGCTTTTTTGTAGGTTGTGCTTGTGCCAATAAAGTTGTTGCTGTGGATTCATTACGTCAGGGAAGAAGGATATGACGTATATATAGAGAAAGGAAGCGGGGTTCGCGTTTAGGACGCCGATGAGAGGCAGTTCAATGCGGTGAAGTCTGAAAGATGGAAGATAGCTGTCTGGATTAGAGTTCTGGCCCTTGAAACAGCCTAATTGTGGCGAAACAGGGTCTCCTGTTGGGCTTCGTGAATGCTGTATGCTGCTGAAGACAGTTTCGGATTGACAGCTTTAAGAATATTTAAGTTAAGTAACATTGATTCACCGGATGTATATAATTAGTGGCCTTCACCATTGAGTATTGTGGAAGGTGTATGTGCATGTATTACATGAATAAGAAGAGTGGAGTTTTTTTTGTGAAGACTAGTGATTGAAGAACAGGAGTACTCGAAAATTGAAAGGTGGTTTCCACATAAGGAGTATTCTCCAGGGTTTCTGAAGTCTTTTTTTCTCCACATTTCATATATACTAGCGATTGCACACCTCCAATACCCGGTTATATCTTAGTAGAATTGTTTTGTTATAAGAATTGGTAATTGAAATCACCCATTATTATAACATTACCCAATTTGCCAGCTTTCCTAATCTCATTTCTTCATCTGTATGTTCGTTCTGTCCCAGTGGATGGTAGTACAACCCTATAAGAATACTCTTTCCCTTCACACATGGAATTTTTATCCATAATGATTCCACGTTGCTATCTGTGTCATGTAGAATGTTTATTTTATTTGACTCAATTCCCTCTTTAACATATAGCGCAACCCCCCCCCTCCAGTTTGATCCTCTCTATCATTTAGATACAATTTGTACCCTGTTAACACAGTGTCCCATTGATTGTCCTCTTTCCACCAAGTCTCTGAGATGCCTATTATATCTACCTCATCATTTAGTGCTATATATTCTAACTCTCCCATCTTATTTTTTAAGCTTCTAGCATTTGTTTACAGACACTTCAAATTGTGTTTTTTCCTTGGATCTACAAGCTGCTTAGAAGTTGAAGGGGATAATATGTATCCTTTATCCTGCTCCCTCATTAAGCACACCTGGCTTACTTTCAGCATTGTTGAAACCTCTCTACTGAGATTCCCTAAATGTCCTGTTTCAGTAGTATCCTTCAAGGATACTGTACACCGAATCATGTTCTCCTGGTGACTGTCAGCTTTCCCCTACATTCTAGTTTAAAAGCTGCTCTATCTTCTTTTTAAAAGTTAGCGCCGGCAGTCTGGTTCCATCCTGGTTAAGGTGGAGCCCATTCTTTTGGAACAGTCTCCCCCTTTCCCAGAATGTGGCCCAGTTCCTAACAAATCTAAATCCCTCATCCCTGCACCATCGTTTCAACCACGCATTGAGACTTCAGAGCTCTGCCTGCCTTTTGGGTCCTGCACATTGAACAGGGAGCATCTCTGAAAATGCTACCCTGTAGGATCTGGACTTTAGCTTTCTACCTAAAAGCCTAAATTTGGCTTCCAGAACCTCCCTCCCACATTTTCCTATGTCATTGATATCCAAATGTACCAACACAGCCAGCACCTCCCCAGCACTATCTAAGATCCTGTCCAGGTAATGTGTGAGGTTCACCACCCTTGCACAATGCATGCAAGTCACCAGGTGATCTTCATGTCCACCAGCCACCCAGCTATTTATATGCCTAATGATTGAATCACAAACTACAACAGCTATCCTAAACCTTCCCACCTGGTCAAAAGTTCTTGGAGTCATATCCTCAGTGTGAGAGTATAGTACATCCCCTGGTGAGCAGGTCTTGGCTACAGGAGTACTTCCTACTTCACTAGGATGATGCTGTCCTTCTAGGAGACCTCCCTTCTCCAACGCAGCACAAGGGCTGCCAGACTGGAGGTGGGACTTCTCTACAGTGTCCCTGTAGGTCTTCTCTACGTACATCTCTGTCTCCCTCGGCTCCACCAAGTCTGCTACTCTAGCCTCAAGTCTCTGAGAGCTAGGAGCTCTTTGCATCGGGCAGACACATATAACCACTCACCACCTGGGAGATAATCATACATGTGACACTCAGTGCAAAAGACTGGATAGCACCCCTCTCGCTGCTGGACTGCTATCTCCATCTTAGTATTTTTCAATTTTTCAATAATTTAAAACTTGGTAAGGTATTAAGGATTTTAAAATGTCTTTAGCTTCGGCGGGAGGGGGGTTCAGAGCCCGAGGTGAGGGGGCTGATCTGCAAGGCTTCGTTCTGTGAGTCTGACGTCCTGCACGTACAACGTGCAGGACGTCAGAAACAGAAGGAAATCTTTTGCGAGGAGGACCTTGGCTGGCGGGGGGTTGGGGTCCCCAGCCAGCAAAGGTAGGCGACGGTGGGTTGGCAGCAGGGGGGGGGGGGTCGAGAGGGTCATCGGCAAGGGGGTCCAGGGCCAAATCCACGGGGCCCAGGGCCCCCAGGCCCCATGTAGCTACGCCACTGGTACATTGTGTGGTTAATTTAGTGTTTTCTTCTTAGAAAGTAATGAAATGAAAATTAAAACTCTGTAAGAGCTCTCCTCACTTATTATCCTAATTACAATAACTGACTATAATCGAAGAGTTTTGCTAGGGGTGGGCGGGTGTTGGGGAGGGTGGGTAGGATGAAGACTAAACTAGGTCCGCTGGAACTGTAAGCATTTCCATTCCCTGAATGTGCAAGTGGTTTGTGTTGCTAACATGCAAATCCTGAATGTGGTAGCCAGGTTCTCATGGTCTACCCATAATTCCTATATCCTGTGTCACTCTGCCTTGTTCCAGCAATTTGATGAGGGCAGGTTTGGCCATGGTTGGCTACTAGGTAAGTTGAATGGTGAACATTTATAAACAAGTAGTACTGCTCTGGCATATTTATTTATTTATTTATTTATTTATTTATTGTTTGCATTTGTATCCCACATTTTCCCACCTCTTTGCGGGCTCAGTGTGGCTTACAATAAGATAAGAATAAT
Organism: Microcaecilia unicolor; assembly: GCF_901765095.1. NCBI lineage: Eukaryota > Metazoa > Chordata > Amphibia > Gymnophiona > Siphonopidae > Microcaecilia > Microcaecilia unicolor. Next base: position 71,733,895 of record NC_044039.1, on the reverse strand, counting down.
GAAAATACATTTGTTATAACTTGGTTATGGGTTATATTGTACAAATTATGCGAGATAATCGAATTATCATTAGGAATATCACAATGGGATGTCAACATGAAGCTTAAGGGCAGTGTTAAGACACAAAGGCATATGGTGTACATATTTCTGTGAGTAAGTGTATGAGTAGTGTTGAGTTATAGGGGATGGGAGATCATAAGTGGATGTATGATGCATTGATGAACAGTGAGTGTGGACTCTATGTGTTTTGGTTCTTTCCGTAAATTGATTCAAATAGATTTACGGAAAGAACCAAAACACATAGAGTCCACACTCACTGTTCATCAATGCATCATACATCCACTTATGATCTCCCATCCCCTATAACTCAACACTACTCATACACTTACTCACAGAAATATGTACACCATATCTGCTTAGTGCTTAGTGTGTCATACCTGTTTTTTTATCCTCCTATATTATTGTGTCTATTATAGTTATGAAACTTTGAGTGCCAGTTTGTTTCAAATGGGGGAGAATGGTCTAGGTCAGGAGGTTGCCATTAATGACCTGTGCCATTATGGGTCTCTGACGTTTAATGTGAGTAAGTGCAAGGTGATGCATGTGGGAAAAAAGAACCCGAATTATAGCTACGTCATGCAAGGTTCCATGTTAGGAGTTACGGACCAAGAAAGGGATCGATAATACGCTGAAACCTTCTGCTCAGTGTGCTGCTGCGACTAGGAAAGCGAATAGAATGTTGGGTATTATTAGGAAAGGTATGGAAAACAGGTGTGAGGATGTTATAATGCCGTTGTATCGCTCCATGGTGCGACCGCACCTTGAGTATTGTGTTCAATTCTGGTCGCCGCATCTCAAGAAAGATATAGTAGAATTGGAAAAGGTGCAGCGAAGGGCGACTAAAATGATAGCGGGATTGGGACGACTTCCCTATGAAGAAAGATTAAGGAGGTTAGGGCTATTCAGCTTGGAGAAGAGACGGCTAAGGGGAGACATGATAGAGGTATATAAAATAATGAGTGGAGTGGAACAGGTGGATGTGAAGCGTCTGTTCACGCTTTCCAAAAATACTAGGACTAGGGGGCATGCGATGAAACTACAGTGTAGTAAATTTAAAACAAATCGGAGAAAATTTTTCTTCACCCAACGTATAAACTCTGGAATTCGTTGCCGGAGAAAGTGGTGAAGGTGGTTAGCTTAGCAGAGTTTAAAAAGGGGTTGGACGGTTTCCTAAAGGACAAGTCCATAAACCGCTACTAAATGGACTGGGGAAAAATCCACAATTCCAGGAATAACATGTATAGAATGTTTGTACGTTTGGGAAGCTTGCCAGGAGCCTTTGGCCTGGATTGGCCGCTGTTGTGGACAGGATGCTGGGCTCGATGGACCCTTGGTCTTTTCCCAGTGTGGCATTACTTATGTACTTATGTACTGACCCACATGCAGTGAAGAAACAGTGAGAGTGTGACCATAAACTCAAGAGTAATCTTGAATATGAAACCAATTTATTGCTCAAAGACTCAACACAGTAACTGTGTTTTGGCCACAGGCCTGCTTCAGAAGTTTTTTTATTGGCTGTATTATATGTCTTCAGTTCGGCCATCTGATCATGTACTCCCCTATGGCTATCTATTGCACTCTACAACGGTCTTTTTCAAGGCCATTTTTTGTGCCATCTATTATGTTACTCACAATATTGAAGACACACTGAGTAGATATGCCAGAGCAGTACTACTTGTTTATAAATCTTCACCATTCAACTTACCTGCTGCCAACTGAAAAAACAGCAACGCACGTCCAGTAAGCTGACAGCGACACAATATGGTTTTCCAATAAACTTTGTTTGTGGCTGAACTTGAGCTCTTCTCTGCTCTGGACTCTCTCTGCTTTGTTTTGTTTGCTTATGGTGTTTGTACAGAGAGTTCTGCTTCTGTTTTGGTTGATCCTATAATGTTAGACGTAAGCCATCTACAATAGTGTGTAGCAGCCTGCAGCATTTTCTAAGCTTGAAAGTTGACCAGTACACAGACTTTGGCCACAGACTCACTTTGAACTCAACAGGCTAAGGAAATGAGGTGGTTGGAAAGAAGACATGCTTTGAGATAGTACTAATGAAGTGTGGATGTATATCACCCAAAATATTGGCTCCTATACTGGATCAGACAGCAGTGATTCTGCATATGTCAGTCATGCTTTACCATAGCTATTTGTACATTTCCTAGCTTATCAAAATGTGGACATCCAACATTCAAAGACACACTACTATTGAGGATGCTCACACTAATCTAGAGGAGACCTTTGGACATAGTGTATTGCTGTGACAGGTGATTTGCTGTGTGAACATTATAGCCTGGTAGTTGCTATCTGGAGGGGAACTTCCAGATAACATTAATTTAACCCTTTAGTGTCCAATGTTCCCGTAATATGCCATATGGGAACAGATTGATGGGAAAATTGGACACTAAAGAGGAGTAATTGGAGCTGTAAATGAGTGGATTTCTGGAACACTAATGATTTCTACTACCACAGAAAGATCACCATCTTAATTTAGACCCTTGAAATCAGGGTTAAGTGAATATACTTTCACAGGAACACTGAAATCCACAGTGGGATTTGAACCTAAAACCCTAGGATGTTAAACCTAGTGAGATAGAATTTGACAGGTAGCTAAAACGTATAAAGAAGGAGAAGGGTGAGAGAGATGGTGAAATTCTAGTGAACAGAGAGGTAGAAAGAAAAAAGAGAGGAAAGAGCTAAAAAGGAAAGACCAATACTTTAAAGGCAGGTTTACTTAGGGAATGGAACAAGACAGGAGAGAGGAGAAAAGACAAATGGACAGCTACCGCTTGAAGAAGAATTAGCAGAGGACAGACAAGAAAGCAGAAAAGAGAAACTGGAACCAAGATGATGGAAAAATAAAATGTCCAGACAACAAAGGTAGACAAAAGGATTTTATTGTTAATTTATTAACTGAATTATGCTAGCTTTGGTAAATGCACTAGAAAAGGAAATGTATTTCCCTTTTTATTTCTCCAGTATTACAGTAGATGCTGTTTAACTTCTTGGGGCTCCCAGTTCAATTTTTGTCTGTGTGTTTTTATTTCTAATTTGTGATCCCTTCTTCTGTATTTGGTGAGGGTATGTCAATGGGATAGTACGGGCATGTGGGGAGGTCAGAAAGGAGGCAAGGAGAGGATCCTGGGGGCCCCCTCCTTTATTTTCTGACCTGGGCTTGTTTTTGAAAATGGCTCTAGTTGGTTCTTCCGTGCCTGCATTTTCAAAAACAGCCCTACCATTTAGACCCTGAAGCAGTGGCACGAAACGCTGGCCATCGTCGGCTAGTGGCGAGGGGGAGAAGGAACTAGCTCCAGCAAAAGAAGTTATAAGTGCTGGTAGCAAGTGCGACTGAAAGATAAGTTTTCTTTCAGTTTTGAATTACCAATTTTTTTGTAGTCATAGTTGTTGAAATATCTGATGCAGCAGCATTGAAATTAGAATTGTGTAGCAATAGAGGCTATAGCAGCAACTAGCGACTAGACATCAAGATCAAAGGTTTTTGGGGGGGCTGATGATGAACAGAGGATTATTTAACATCCGTTTTAGCTCTATTAGATTGTGTTGATCTAGGAGCTCTGTGAGGCCTTTTTTCCTTTGTTAGATGCACTAACTTATATTAGAGTGGATTTAGTTGCATTTTCGTAACATGGAATCAATTTTTAGTTTAGATCCACAAGCATCACCAGCTGAGGACCTCCTCCAAAGATGGCCAGAACTATTTTCTACCAAGCTCTGCAGTTGGCAGCAGCATCTTTAGGCCATTATCAACTAAGCATGTGTGAGGTGCTGCCATCAATGGCGCATGGATATTTCTGCTGTCTGCCAAGCTTGATAAAAGGAAGTTCTGGCCACCTTCAGAGGAAGTCTTCAGCTGACAGACATTGGGGATCCTCATTAGTTCAAGTATATCTTGAGTTGGGAGGTGCCAGAGAAGGGGGTGGAGAGTGGGGGGGAGGTGGAGGCTGACAGAAAATTTTGCACCCACCCAGTTGAGCTCAGCCCCACCCAAAATTGACTGTCTAGCTATGACATGCCACCAGATGGATAACAATATAAAAGTACCATCACATATGACAGATATGTTTTCTGAAGAAAGTGGGAGGACCAGTGGTGTAGCTACGTGGGGCCTGAGGGGGCCTGGGCCCCCTCAGATTTGGCCCTGGACCCCTCCCCCAGTGTTGCCAACCCTCCGCCGTCGCCATCGCCGTTGCCATCGCCGTCAAGTACCTGTGCTGGCGGGGGTCCCCAATCCCCACCAGCCGAAGTTCTGTGTCTTCAGCCCATCTCTGGGCCAGCGCGTTGCTGCAGCCAACGCGCTGGTCCAGAGATGGGCTGAAGACACAGAACTTCGGCTGGCAAGGATTGGGGACCCCCGCCAGCACAGGTACTCGACAGCGATGGTGATGGCGACGGGGGAGGGTTGGCGACGCAGGGGGAGGAGTCAAAGATGGCGTCGGCAGGGGGGTCAAAAATGGTGGCGCGTGCGGGGGGGGGTCGGCGGGGGGGCATGTGCCCCCTCACCTTGGGCTCTGGCCCCCCTCCCGCCGAAGTCTGGGTACACCCCTGGGGAGGACAACCAAGGATGCCAAAGACTGAGAAGATGTATAATATAGAAAAGTTTATTAAAGTGAAGAGACTCGACACAACGCTGTGTTTCGGCCATTAGGCCTGCATCAGGAGTCTTATCTGTAGACTTCTGAACAAGTTGCTAGTTCACAGAAAAAGTTATTCCACATTATGAAACGCTTGACAACTACGACTAGTGAAAATAGAGAATCTCCTGCTCTTGATTCCGAAACTCTGGCAAAGTTTTTCAGCACTAAAATTGAGAATCTAAGAGCTCAATTCTCAAAGGTATCAGGGATCAGTCATATTGACAACTCCTCAAATTCACAACTAACTGTACCCTGGCAAGACTTTGAACTCCCATCTGTGGAATCACTGCACACTTTAGTTGCAGGTCTTTCACCCACTTACAGTTCCTTGGATCCCATACCATCAGCATGGTTGAAAAACCACACGCTAGAAATCCAACAGTTTATGTATTTAATCATCGTACGGAGTCTTTCTGAAGGGGTAGTCCCTGCTACTCTAAAAGAGGCGCTAGTAAAGCCTATTCTGAAGAAGCCCTCATTAGATCCTATAACACCCAACAATTATAGACCAGTTTCTAATCTTCCGTTCCTATCCAAAGTGATAGAGACAATAGTGTTTAGACAATTGCAAACTTATGTGGATTCCAAAAATTTGCTACATCCTAGACAATCGGGCTTTAGGAAAGGCCATAGCACAGAGACTATCCTGACTTCGATGTTAAGTGAGATTCATGCAAAACTAGAGCATGGCTATATTGCCTTGGTTGTTTCACTTGATCTATCTGCAGCTTTTGATTTAATTAATCATAAACTACTTCTTGATAGATTAGGTGAGATTGGTCTTTCAGGGACAATTATGAAATGGTTTATATCTTTTCTTACCGAACGTTCATTTAAAGTAGTTCAGCAGCAATCGTCTTCTACAGAATACAATCTACCATGTGGGGTTCCACAGGGATCGGTCCTGTCCCCATTACTGTTTAATCTATATGTCAGTCCCTTGGCACTTCTCATTCAAACAATGGGTATTAGTTTTTATTCTTATGCGGACGATTTTCTTCTTATTCATTATGTTAAACCATCTAATATGGATCTTACACCACTACAAATTTGTCTGGATAAAGTGGCAGATTGGCTCACAACATATCAATTAGTATTAAATCCAGATAAGACTATAACATCTTGGATAGTAGGACAGGGCACATGTCAAGCAGTGGTACCTATGCTATTTGGCAAGAACATCCCTACAGTTAAATCTTTTAGATACCTTGGGGTTATAATTGATTCTGCTCTGACTTTCGAGGAACAAATATCTGACGTAGTGAAAAAATCTTTTTTCCATCTTAGGAGACTTCGGTCAGTTAGGAATTCAATTAGTAAGGATTCCCTTAAAACGCTGACATCTGCTTATATTACCTCACGCTTAGACTATTGTAATATCATATATTCAGGGATCACTCAAGCTAGCTTGAAGCGACTACAAAGAATACAGAATACTGCAGCACGTATGATTTGTAGGGCCCGGAGGGATGACAGAGTAACACCTTTGCTACATCAACTGCACTGGCTTCCGGTTGAAGCAAGAGTTAAGTTTAAAGCTTTAGTTTTGACCCATAAGGCTTTTTATACACTAAATCCTGACTATCTGTCAAATCTAACTATTCCTTACACTGCCACACGAACCCTTAGATCCCTGACAGACAACAGGTTAGTGATTCCTCCTCTCACTAGGGCTAGATGGGAATCTACACGGAATTCGGCTTTTTTCTATTTGTCTCCCTCTCTTTGGAATGGCCTTCCAAAAGAGATCAGACTTGAGAAATCTTACTTTCATTTTCGGAAACTTTTGAAAACCTTCTACTTTATCGAGTATGTAGATCAGAATTTAGAATAATGGAAGAAAGGTTATAAATTGGGCATCTGTAATATATACTAAGTCAAAACTGTATTATCTGTCTGTGTAGATTATATTATGTATTTAATTTTGTATTTGCGGTGTTCTCCTGTGTACTAATCATGAGTTATATTGTTCTCATCTTATGTAGCTAGTTTGTGGGTTTGCTGTGCTTTCCTGTAATGATTGGAGTTCTAATGTTTGTCCAATTTGTACTTATTGTATTGCTTCTTTTTATAAATTGTAAACCGTTCTGTCTTGCAGTAGCAATAAGATACGGTATATAAATTGACGTAAATAAATAAATAAATAAATAAGTAATGATAGCAAAATATTTTGCTTTGAGTGTGCAGTACGAGATACACGAGCAAGCCTACTCCTACAACGGTCTTTTTAAAGACCATTTTTTCCTGAAGATTTTGCCATCATTAGTCATTCAGAAGTCTGCAGAAGACTCCTGATGCAGGCCTAATGGCCGAAACACAACATTGTGTCGAGTCTCTTCACTTTAATAAACTTTTCTATATTATACATCTTCTCAGTCTTTGGCATCCTTGGTCGTCCTCCCACTTTTATTTTATATTGTTGTTTTCCGTGGGGTGTCTTGAGTTCTCCGTGTTTTGGCGGATTTTTTCTTGTTCTGAAGAAAGTGGCAACATTCTCATCCATGCAGCTTTGTACATTCCATAATCCACCCCTAACCCCAAAGATGAGGGTGTTTGCTAATGTATATCATAGCCCCCTATGTAAGCAAGATTCCACATGACTATCTGAGCTGTGTTCACCTTCTATTCTCTGGCTGAAGTGATCCCAGCTCCTCCCCATTAAACAGAATGTGTACTACGCTGAGTTCATGTACTTCTCATTTTCCCTAGAGGGATAAAATGCATATGTGCTATGCCATGCCACCAGATGGATAACAATATAAAAGTACCATCACATATGACAGATATGTTTTCTGAAGAAAGTGGGAGGACCAGTGGCGTAGCTACATGGGGCCAGGCCCCCTCAGATTTGGCCCTGGACCCCTCCCCCAGTGTCGCCAACCCTCCCCCATCGCCATCGCCGTCAAGTACCTGTGCTGGCGGGGGTCCCCAATCCCCGCCAGCCGAAGTTAAGATGTGATCAGTGATATTTCCCTGCCTTACCACTGGTGAATTCCTGCTGTGCAATTTTGACACACCTTTGGACTATCACCTAAGCTGAACCGATATCTCCCCCAGTTAGTAGAAGAGGAATGTTGAACCAATCCATAACTGTTGCTACACTGGTATCCACCCTAGCCTATTCTTCCAAAGATAATTCCTACCTCAATAAACAGAAGTCACCTCACCAACCCAACTAAAACATAGGACAATCAACTACCACAGGTATGGCAATAAACAGATGCTGGGAAATATGCAGCCTATATCTTCTGTAGAGATATTTCATTCATCACTTCTCTGTGGCATGTCCAAACAGTTTACAACCTACAAACAAGACATTTCTTTATCCCTAGCTGACTCACAATCTAACAGCAGGTATGTAGGTCAAAGAAAAGTTCACAGTTATGGTAAGTCAACAGAAATTGCAATGGAACATGAGCCTGAGTGCTCAAGTGAAGGGAAATCTTACATAAGTACATAAGTATTACCATACTGGGACAGACCGAAGGTCCATCAAGCCCAGCATCTTGTTTCCAACAGTGGCCAATCCAGGTCACAAGTACCTGGCAAGATCCCAAAACAGTCAGTGCTTTTTTTGTGCCGGTACGCAGCGGTACGACGTACCGGCACCTTTTTTTGCCCGCCCCGCCCCCCGCGACACTCCGGGCGAGTCCTGCACTTAGGTTTTTTTTTTTAAGACTCAGAACGCGCGAACGATGCAGCCGGCAGCGATTGAAAGAGGCTGTTTGGGCTGGCGTCTGCGTCGGAGCTTCCCTCACCCTCTGCGAGTCCCGCGAAACAGGAAGTTGTAACAACGAAGGCGGGACTCGCAGAGGGTGAGGGAAGCTCTGACGCAGATGCCAGCCCAGACAGCCTCTTTCAATCGCTGCCGGCTGCATCGTTCGCACGTTCTGAGTCTTAAAAAAAAAAACTAAGTGCAGGACTCGCCTGGAGTGTCGCGGGGGGGGGGGGGGGGAAGGATTGGGGAGAGAAAGAGGGAAACCAACAGAGGGAAGGATTGGGGAGAGAGGGAAACCAACAGAGGGAAGGATTGGGGAGAGAGGGAAAGAGGGAAACCAACAGAGGGAAGGATTGGGGAGAGAGAGAAAGAGGGAAACCAACAGAGGGAAGGATTGGGGAGAGAGGGAAAGAGGGAAACCAACAAAGGGAAGGATTGGGGAGAGAGGGAAACCAACAGAGGGAAGGATTGGGGAGAGAGGGAAAGAGGGAAACCAACAGAGGGAAGGATTGGGGAGAGAGGGAAACCAACAGAGGGAAGGATTGGGGAGAGAGGGAAAGAGGGAAAACAACAGAGGGAAGGATTGGGGAGAGAGGGAAAGAGGGAAACCAACAGAGGGAAGGATTGGGGAGAGAGAGAAAGAGGGAAACCAACAGAGGGAAGGATTGGGGAGAGAGGGAAACCAACAGAGTGAAGGATTGGGGAGAGAGGGAAACCAACAGAGGGAAGGATTGGGGAGAGAGAGGGAAACCAACAGAGGGAAGGATTGGGGAGAGAGAGGGAAGAACAGATGGAAGGATTGGGGAGAGAGGGGAAAAACAGATGGAAGGATTGGGGAGAGGGGAAAACAGATGGAAGGATGGGGAGAGAGGGGAAAAACAGATGGAAGGATGGGGAGAGAGAGGGAAAACACAGATGGAAGGATTGGGGAGAGAGGGAAAAACAGATGGAAGGATGGGGAGAGAGAGGGAAAACAGATGGAAGGATGGGGAGAGAGAGGAGAAAACAGATGGAAGGATGGGGAGAGAGAGGGGGAAACAGATGGAAGGATGGGGAGAGAGAGAGGGAAAACGGAAGGATGGGGAGAGGAAGAGGGAAGACGCTGGATGGAAGAATGCAGAAAGAAATAGGGGAGACACTGGAAGGATGGGGAGAGAAAGCAGAGCTGCCGGATGGAAAAGGGGAATAGAGAAAGACTGGAGAATAAGAGGAAGGGGCATGGGGAGAACAAGGGTGAGGAAAAGATGAAAAGCCACAGGTAGATGAAGGAAATTAAAGAATGGATAGTAAGAATGAATTAAATCTGGACAGAGGGAGAGCCTGAAAAATATTGAAGAAAGCAAAGAAAAAGGAGACAAAAATGACAAATGGCACAGAAGAGTTAAGCGAAAACAAAGGAAAGCAGAATCACAGACTGGGACCAATATGGAAAGAAAAACAGTCACCAGACAACAAAGGTAGAAAAAAATCATTTTAGTTTCATTTTAGTGTTTGTAATATGTCCAATTTGAGAATTTACATTGGCTGTCTTATTTTGCACTGGGTATACTGGAGCTGTAAGAGCTTACAGAGATTATTTATCATGAAAAAAAATCACGTTATTTTTTTCTCCTATAGTACTATAATATTTTCAATGATGTCTGTTTATATGCGCCATGGCTGGTATAGGGTGTGTGGTTAATGTGGGTGTGGCTATCATAGGGGTGGAGCCATATGTGGTGACCCCGCCCATAATGAGTACCGGCACCTTTTTTTGTACAAAAAAAGCACTGAAAACAGTACAATACATTTTATGCTGCTTATCCTAGAAATAAGCAGTGGATTTTTTCCTCCAAGTCCATTTTAATAATGGTCTATGGACTTTTCCTTTAGGAAGCCATCCAAACCTTTTATAAACTCTGCTAAGCTAACTGCTTTTACTACATTCTCTGGCAACAAATTCCAGAGCTTCATTTCAAATTGAGTGAAGAAACATTTTCTCTGATTAATTTTAAATTTACTAATTTGTAGCTTCATTTCATGCCCCCTAGTCCTAGTATTTTTGGAAAGAGTAAACAAGCAATTGACATCTACCCGTTCCACTCCATTTGTTATTTTATAGACCTCTATCATATCTCCCCTCAGTCATCTTTTCTTCAAGCTGAAGAGCCCTAGCCGCTTTAGCCTTTCTTCATAGGGAAGTTGTCTCATCCCTTTTATCATTTTCATCTTCCTTCTCTGTACCTTTTTTAATTCCACTATATCTTTTTTTAAGATGAGGTGACCAGAATTTATTTTTTATTTTATTTTTATTGCATTTGTATCCCACATTTTCCCACCTATTTGCGGACTCAGTGTGGCTTACAATACATTGTGAATGACGGAAATACGTGTTACAGTACGATTATGGGTTACATTGTGAGGAGTTATGGGAAGACAAAGTCAAGTCAAAACATCGTTAGGGGCGTAGAAACAATGGAATGTTACAATGGGGAAAAGATAGGGCGATAGAACAATAGCAAGAGAACATTAGGGTATATCAATTTTATATGTGGGTGGAGTTTTAAGTGTGGTGAAAATACGGGGTAAGAGAATTCAGAAGAGAGTGTATTGATGCATTTTTATTGGTGTGTATGGACTTCATGTGTTGTGATCCTTGCAATAAATTTTCTCAAAGAGATAAGTCTTCAATCGTTTGCGGAAGTCAGTTAATTCGTAGATTGTTTTCAGGTTGCGTGGTAGTGTATTCCAGAGTTGCGTGCTCATATAAGAGAAGGTTGATACATGTAGTACTTTGTATTTTATGCCTTTGCAGTTAGGGAAGTGGAGATTGAGGAAAGTTCGGGATGATCTTTTAGCGTTTCTGGGTGGCAGGTCTATTAAATCAGACATGTATGCAGGGGCTTCACCGTGAATGATTTTGTGAACTAAGGTGCATACTTTAAAGGTGATACGTTCCTTGAGTGGGAGCCAGTGTAGTTTCTCACGTAAGGGTTTTGCACTTTCGTATTTTGGTTTTCCGAAGATGAGTCTGGCTGCTGTATTCTGGGCAGTTTGAAGTTTCCTCAGTATTTGTTCTTTGCAGCCTGCGTATAGTGAGTTACAGTAGTCCAGATGACTGAGTACGAGTGATTGTACTAGGCTTCGGAAGACAGATCTTGGAAAGAATGGTCTTATTCTTTTCAGTTTCCACATGGAGTATAACATCTTTTTGGTTGTGTTGTTCGCGTGAGTCTCAAGTGTTAGGTGGCGGTCGATAGTGACTCCAAGGATTTTTAAGGTTTCAGAGATTGGCAGATTTAGTTTAGGTGTGTTAATAGCGGTAAATTTATTTGTGTTGTATTGGGAGGTAAGTATGAGGCATTGAGTTTTTTCTGCATTAAGTTTCAATCGGAATGCATCTGCCCAGGTATTCATAATGTGTAGACTTTGGTTGATTTCGTTGGAGATTTCGTTAATGTCTTGTTTGAAAGGAATATATATCGTTACATCATCTGCATATATGTAAGGGTTAAGGTTACGATTTGATAAAAGTTTTGCCAAGGGGATCATCATTAGGTTGAAAATAGTTGGCAAGAGGGGGGATCCCTGCGGTACTCCACTTTCAGGTGTCCATGCAGCAGACATAGTTGAATTTGATGTGACTTGATATGAGCGCAAGGTTAGGAACCCCTTGAACCAGTTTAGGACATTGCCTCCGATGCCAAAATATTCAAGTATGTGTAATAGGATTCCGTGGTCAACCATGTCAAAGGCACTTGACATGTCAAATTGTAAGAGGAGTATGTTGGTGCCAGTAGCAATCATTTGTTTGAATTTGGTCATTAGGGTACTGTTTCTGTGCTGTGTTTTGACCGGAATCCTGATTGGGCATCATGCAGTATTGAGAACTTGTTGAGATAATTTGTGAGTTGTTTGGTTACTATCCCTTCGGTTATTTTGGTTATTAGTGGAATAGATGCTACTGGTCTGTAGTTAGTTATTTCGCTTGCGTTTTTCTTTGTGTCTTTGGGTATTGGGGTGAGTAAAATTTTTCCTTTTTCCTTTGGGAAAAGTCCGTTTTGTAGCATGAAATTCACGTGGTTCGTTAGGTCTATTATGAATTGTTGAGGAGCTGATTTCATGAGGTTGTTTGGGCAGATATCTAGTTTGCAATGGGATTTGGCGAATCTTTTGAGCGTTTTAGAGATGAGGTCCTCTGACAGTAATTCGAATTTGGTCCAGATCCTGTCTGCTGGGTATATTCCGTCTTCTGGGTCTAGACAGTTTAGGAGTGTGGCGTATTCAATAGGGCTGGTGGGTATTTTAAGTCGTAATTGTATAATTTTTTCCTTGAAGAATTTCGCGAGGTCGTCGACCCCTGGTGTATCATTGCTATTGTTTGTAACTGGTGTGGTGTCTAGCAATTTATTTACAAGGTAGAAGAGTTTGTGTGTGTCTTTGTAGTTTGGTCCAATCATTGTTTTGTAGTGTAGTCTTTTAGTCTGTTTTATGGTATATTTGTATTTCCTCCGAAGTGATTTCCAGGCATTCAGTGTGTGTTCATCTTTCTTTTTTGTTCCATGCGCGTTCTAGCTTTCTGACTTGTGTTTTGAGTTTTTTCAGCTCTTCGGTGAACCATGGAGTTGATTTTTTCCTACGTGATGTTCTGGTTTGGATTGGGGCAATTGTGTCTAATGTTGTTTTGCATATGTCATCCCATTCTTGGAGGAATTGAATGGAGTCTGTATTTGTTGACCATTCATTTTGGTAGACCTGTTGCCAGAATGTTATGGGGTTTATTTTTCCTCTCGTAGTGTATGTTGTTCGTTCATGTATGTTGACTGCGTTTTTGTGTGTTTTTCGCCAGTGGAGGGAGACATATGCTTTATGGTGATCTGTCCATGGTGTGGGTGTCCATCTTGTGTCTGTAAGTAGGAGAGTTGAGTCTGAGTTGAATTTGTGTGTAATGATGTCTAGTGTGTGTCCCTTTATGTGTGTTGGTTGAGTATTAGGTACGTGTAAATCCCAGAGTTTTAAGAATTCTTTGCATTCTTGTGTGCCTGTTGAGGTGTCGTCTTCGAGGTGTAGGTTGATATCTCCTATTATGAGGATGTTTGAGGCAGAGACACATGTGTTCGAGATGAAGTCCATGAGTTGCGTTTGGGAGTCTTTCCATTTTCCTGGTGGTCTGTAGAATAGGATTGCGCTGAGGTGTCCTTGTAGGTTCGGATGAGTGATTCTTGTCGAGGCGATCTCGAGTTGTGGTGAGGTGGATTCGCCAGTTGTTGTGATGGTGAACTCGGATTTGTAAATTATGGCTATTCCGCCACCTCTTTTTCCATTTCTTGTCCAGTGGGTGATTTTGTATTCTGGAGGGCATGTCTCTATGATGGCGGGGTCTGTAGGGCTGTGGAACCATGTTTCCGTGATGAATAAAAGGTCTAGATTCTCTGTGGTGATCCAGTCTAGTATGTCTACTGAGTTGCTTACTGCTGATCTAGCGTTGATGTATGGTTCTGTAGGGAGGTTAGATGTGTTTATTTTTTTTAATTGTCTGTTTCCTCAGCGGTTGAATTTGTCGTTGTTGTTTTTCTTTTTCTCTTTCTGTTGGTGGTGTTCATATGTGGGGGGGTTTTCTTTAGGTTGGTTATTGTATTTTTGGTCTGGTGCGTTGTTAGTAGGTTGTACATAGAGTTGGTGAATTGTGGTTGGGTTGGGTTGTTGTTGATGTTGGGGGTGGTCCATGCATGATAGATTATGGGAATGAGGTATATTATTATCAGTAGCTTATTAGTGTTCATGTTTATAATGCAATGCACTTAGAAACAGTTGTAATCAGGCATTGAAAGCAAATGTCCTCAAGCAGAGCAAGCTAGTTCTGTTTTGCTGCAGCACTAATTAGAACAGCATGAGCGTGCATTAGGCATATAGTAATAATTAGGTCAGTTAGAATATGAGCTGGTCAATAGTTAGATCAATAATATGAACTTTACCTATCATTTAGACCTTACATGGCATTCAGGCAGAGCAAGGATGCAAAACGGCATATAGACGAGAACAAATAAATTGCCTATCATTGTGACCTTACATGGCATTCAGGAAGAGCAAGGATGCAAAACGGCATATAGACGAGAACAAATAAATTGCAAGTGTGCTCTGGGTCGTTGAAGCAGTGCCCTACAAATAAAGCAGTGCCTTACAAATAGAGAGTAGAGCAGCGATATTTAGGTCAATGATTAGATCAATAAAAATATGAACTTTACTTATCATTGTGATCTTACATGGCATTCAGGCAGAGCAAGCATTCAGACAGGCAAATAGACAAGAACAGATAAATTGCAAGTGTGCTCTGGGTCGCTGAAGCAGTGTCCGAGCAGGGTTCCAGCAGTAGTAATCTTCATCGGTAGCCTAGCAGCAATAGTTTCCTTCGGGTCTCCGTGTGACCCTCATCCCAGAGCACCCAGAGTGAGGGATCAGAATGGCATGCATCTTGGCAGCACGCAAGCAGCAAGTTCGCAAGCAGCTCAACAGCAACAAAATTCCCTGGGTACTTGGCTCGAGTTCTCCCGCACTGGAACACTGTGTTCGGGTGGTCCCCTGGTAGTTCCCGTTTGCCTAGGGCTTGCGATCCTGTGCGTGGCCGATCATGCAGCACTCCTTCCACTTCGGATTGATTTGGTGTCTCCTCACGTCGTGCACCTCCCGGGCGCGTGCGAATCTCTGAGGGCTTTCCTCAGCACTCCGACACGGACCCGGGTGGTCGGACTCGCAATGGTCTCCCGCGAAGGTCGTCAGCTGGCAAGGTCGGCCAATCCCGGCACGGCTAGGCCTCGTCCAGTCAGGGCCTGCCGTATCCACAAGGTAGGCCGACGGCCGCGGCTCTCCCTAGATCGCTCGGGCTGGAGCTTCAGCAAGATCTTCCCGGTCCGCCGGTCCGCTGGTACTTCACCAGTCGGATTCAGCACTTCGACTCGGACCAGGGTGGTCAGACTTGCACCGGTCTCCCGCGAAGGTCGTCGGATGGCGAGGTTGGCCGATCCCTGCACGGCCTGGCCTCGTCCAGTCGGGACCCGCCGTGACCACGAGATAGGCCGACGGCCGCGGTTCGCCCTAGATCGTGTGCTCGGGCTGGAGCTCAGCAATCTTCCCGGTCTGGCGGTGTTTCACCAGTCGGCTCCCCCTCAACTTCGGTCCACTCCGGTTCAGTCATGGGAGGTCTTGGATGGCTCAGACAGGTCTTCTTCCTCAGGGTCTCGGAGCTCGCTCCGGAGCTCCTTACCTGTCGGCCATCTTTTTCAATCTTTTCAATCTTTTTCAATTGAACACAATATTCAAGGTGCGCCATGGAGCAATACAAAGGCATTATAACATCCTCATTTTTGTTTTCCATTACTTTGTCCTAATAATACCTAACATTCTATTTGCTTTCTTAGCCGCCACCGTACATTGAGCAGAGGGTTTCAATGTATCATCAATGATGACGCCTAGTTCCCTTTCCTGGTCGGTGATCCTTAATGTGGAACCTTGCATTATGTAGCTATAATTCAGGTTCCTCATTCCCACATGCATCACTTTGCACTCGACTGAATAGCAGCACTTTCGCTTATTTCCATCCATCTCAAATTTAAAATATGCAGAAGTAGGTAGAAATACATCTCACCTCCGTCACAGTTGGACCATGGAAGTTCATTCTTGCAACTGCCAGGCTGTTTCCGTTACAGCCTACTTCGTATTATCAAGTACTTTTCATTAATGTATCAGTTTTTGGAGGCAGGTTATTACCGTGTAAAAAGCAATCATGCACATTAGTGGTGCACATATAATCAATGTTCTACTGTAGTAAATTTTAAAACTTTACTACCAATATCCAAAGGGGTATTCTGGCCTCAAATAATAGTCCTCCTGGGTAGGCACCTCAATCTCTGGTGGCCTAGTGAGCTCCAAAGCCTGTCCCCATGGTGGCTGCCCAGATCTTCCCCTTTCCCCATCCCTTCTCCTTTCAGCCCCTGAACCATTCCCCTCTTTCTTGTGCTCTGGACCACCACATCTGGAAATGGCAGTGTCCAACCTCTAGTGGTACAAATGTAACATGACACTAGGGCAGTGCTTCTCAACCCTCTCCTGGGAGGCACAACTAGTCAAGACAGGGTTTCAAGATTACCATGAGGAATATGTAAGACATACATTTGCATATAGCAAGGATTCATTATGTAGAAATCTGTCTCATGTATATTCATTGTGGTGATCCTGAAAACCTGGCTGGCTAGATGCGTCTCCAGGAGAAAGTTGAAAAGTACTGCACTAGGGGTCAGCCTGCCAACTAAGGGACAACACCCATTATATAAGGGAGCATTCTCACCGAATCAGGAGATTTTGATGATGTACTTGTGTAAACAGTGTATTTACTTTGCTTCACATTAGAATTTCACAGATATATGCCAGTTCTCAAATACTTCTTAAATTTTCAAGTTACATTTTCAGTATATTTTAAAGTTTATAATAGCAGTGAAGTTTTAAATAATCAGGCACATGTAAGAACGGACCTTTGGAAGGAAGTGCATGAAATATAGGGAAAGACATCAAATAAAGATTGTATAGTCCCATTTAATTATTGCAGACCCCACTTTATTGCTAGCTTTATCTTCACTTTCCCACCACTAAATATCCCATGTGCTTGCACCATGCCTCCTTTTATTATCTAAAATGAAAACACACTTTGTTGGTCTTTTACTAAAGATTAGCATGTTATCTGCTAAGGATCCATTTTATTGCTACGGACCCTGCTAAAGATAACACGCTCTAATATTTAGTATAATGACAGTCAGTGTTACACAGGGACCCTTTTACTAAAGTGTGGTAAGCTTTTGCACTGACCATGTGTTAAGAAAAATTAATGCACAATAAGTGCAAAGCCTGTGTGGTAAATGTAGGGGTTATGCCCAGCATCTGCCCTGCATTTACTGCACAGGGCACAGTCATAATGCACAGCACCATGTTACATGCAGTGTCAGACAGCCTGAGATACCTGGCACCGCAGATATCACGGTGCGGCCCATGCTAAAATACGTAATTAATACCACAGCCAAATACTGCAGTGGTGCTCCTCACACATTCCCCCCATCAGATACCTTTTGTTGCCCCCACCATCCAATCCCATTCTCCCCACCACACACACACACACACACACACATCCAAATCCCCACCCGGCACTCCCCTGATCCAAGTCCCCATACACCTAATCCCCCCCCCCCCCCCCCCGATTACTTTCTATCCCTACCACCCAATTGCATACCCCCTCCGATACCCCTAACCTCCCAAACAGCAAACTCAATAGGCCGCTCCCCTGACCCAAAGCCCCACCCACATATGTCCTTCAAAACTCTCCCTAGCCCTCCTGCCCCCCCCCCCCCCCCATCAGCTCTGGGCCTTACCTATAGGTGATCAATGGTGGTAAAGAGGACGGGGCAAGAGTGGTCTCCCTCTGCTCCTGGCCGTCCTGGGCTCTCAAAACTGCTGCATTGAACCCTATTGGTAGTCTTCCATTACTACCACTATGTGTCAGCCAAGGGTTGTTAAACCTACACTAGTTGCTTAATACAGCTTAGTAAAAGGGCCTCAATGTTTATAGTTATGGCCTCTGATTTTAGGTGTTTGTAAAATATTAATTTTGTTTATTTTTTAGCTCATGGATTTTTCTAATGCTCAAATATTTTCAGAGTTTTCTTGGATTTTTTTGTATTGCTCTAACGTTCATTGGATTGCTTTTTCATTTATTTTGCAAACACTTATTTATTATAAGTCCTTCTTTGGGACTTCCGGTTATGCAGTGAGCGAAGCGGCAGCAGCTGTCTGAAGCTCCGGGAACCCCCGCTCTAAATCGGATAAATAAAAAGTCACATCGCGTACAAAACGCCCTCCATCGTGAACCTAAGTGACTGGCTGCATGGACAAGTTCGTCCATAAATCCCCCACTGAAATGGCGCAGAAAACCGGCACGAAAACGAGGGGAAAGGTTGGAGGTGGAGAAAACAAAATGGCGGACGGCTCCGCGGTCGTGGCGCCGGCATTCACAGAGATGCAACTGGAACAACTAACAGCAGCGGTGGTTCGCGCGATGGATCCGTGCTGGGATGCACTGTCTAAACGCCTGGAGGCCATTCAAACTGGGCTCGATGGACTGGAGACTAGAGCGGGAGACCTTGAGGTGAGAGTGGCGGCGCTCGAAGATGATACACGTGCACAGGGCCCCGATATTGCTCAACTACAACAGCAGCTGGCGGAACATGCCGCTAAGCTGGAAGACCTAGAAAACAGGTCCAGGAGGAACAACATAAGGATAGTGGGGATCCCGGAGCGGATACAGGATAGAAACTTGTCGGACTGGCTGGAGAACTGGCTTTCAAAAGAACTAGCCCTGACTGATTCCACAGGCCACTTGGTTATCGAGAGGGCCCACAGAGTAGGGTGCCGAATGGAAAATTCCCAGCGCCCCAGAGTAGTAGTGGCAAAACTCATGAATTTTCGGCACAAAGTGGAAATACTACAAGGATTCCGCCAGAAAAGAGAGTCTTTACGCTTTGAAGGGCAGAAGATAATGATTTTTCAAGACTTCTCTCAGAAAGTACAAGAACAGAGGCGGGCGTTCCACCCGCTATGTGCGGAATTGGCACAAAAGAATGTAAAATTCGCGTTGATGTATCCCGTGCATTTGAAGATACGACATCAGGACACGTGGAAGCACTTTCAGAACGTGGCAGAGGCTCAGGCCTTTACAACTGACCAAAAACTTGGTAAAAAGTCATGAGCGACATCAATGGAGGGCTGAAGAAAAAGAAGCAGCACCATATGATTGGACAAAAGGTGACTGGTAATAATTTAATTGTTTGGAGGAGAGTGGGGAATCCCTCTGCAAAATCCGGAATACCAGATCCGTAAGTAGCTTGCGGAACAGAAAGGGGTAGAAGAGAGAAGGGAGACCGAAGGAAGGGGTAGGGGATGGGGGAAAGGGGGGGGAATTCGTCCATGTATTGGTATAGTAGAGAGGGGACCTGGTTGTGGGTAAGAAGAAGTAGATGTAAAAGGGGGGCAATACAAAGCGAAAGACTGAGGTGGCATGGTGGGCTTAGGAGAACAGTAAAGACCATGATACTACATAGAATAGCCCAAGTGATAAAAACCCTGGGCAGGGCTGAGAGCAAATTAAAAAGAAAATCCAGAGAAGGTGACAACCCATTTTATATTAAACAAGCAGCATTATGCCGGTCAGATTAGTGTCCTGGAATGTGGGGGGCATTAGTTCCCCCATAAAAAGATCTAAAATATTGACGGAATTAAAGCGACACAAAGCAGACATAGTGTGCCTACAAGAAACCCGACTCACAGAGGTAGAGCATGCTAAATTAAAGAGATCCTGGGTGGGGGAGAGCTTTGCGGCGACTCCACAAGGTAGGAGAGGGGGAGTAGCAGTATTGTTCAGGAAGGGGCTAAATTATAAAGCTCAAATGTTGGCTAAAGGGGTGCAAGGGAACTACATAATGCTGCAAGTGTGGTTACAAGGCATTGAATTCATCTTGGTGGGAATATATGGACCAACGACACATGACCCACAGTTTTATAAAACAATTATAGGTCACTGTTTGGGGAATCACAATAAGCAAATGGTCATAATGGGAGACCTTAACATGGTAGCAGATCCCGAGATTGACTGCACGAACCCCACATCCCAGCATTATGCGGGAAGTAGAGTACAGGAGTTTCGGGCCCTCTCTCAGGCTCTTGACCTCATAGATGTTTGGAGAACATTGCATCCTGGGGAAAAGGATTTTACACATAGGTCCAGAGCTCACGACACATTAGCCCGACTAGACTACATTTTAGTAGAACGCACAATGTTCCCTCAGGTAAGAACTGCAACTATTGGTCCTGAGGTGATTTCTGACCATGCGTTAATATGGATAGACTTGGAAGTATCGGCCAACGGGACGGGAGGGAGGGGATGGCGCTTCCCAGCTCACCTGGCCACGGACTCCCAATTTCAAAAGCATTTAAAAGAAAAATGGGAGGACTATGCAGAGAATAATAAAGTACATGCACATAGCCAACCCACACTGTTTTGGTCTGCCTCGAAGGCAGTACTAAGGGGGGAAATTATCGCCTTTTGTAGCCGTAAGCGGAAGATAAGGGCACAAGCCATACTAAATTTGGAGGAGCAAATGAAAAGAGCCAAACAAAAACATATACAACACCCAACCCGAGTAACGCTAGAAAACTTGAAAGCTGCGCAAGTGGCACTTAATACACTTTTACATGAGAGAGAGAACAAATCTGCACTGTATTACAAATATAAGTTGCAGAGATTCGGGAACCGACCAGGGAGACTATTGGCATGGCTAGTTAAAAACTGGGGGGGACCTAGGTCAGTAGCGGCACTAAAGGACACACGTGGGAACATAATTACAGATAGGAAAGGAATCGGGAAAATGTTCACTGAGTACTTTGCTAAGCTATACTCGGTAGAGCAGGGGCCGGCGAATAAACACCTCTCTGAGTACCTCAAGAATGCAGGACTAGATCAGATACCCCAAGAAGGATTAGATGGGTTAAACAGTCCAATAACATTGTTAGAGATACAGAAGGCAGTGAAATCCCTAAAACGACATTCAGCACCGGGCCCAGATGGGTATTCTGGGGAATACTACAAAATGTTACCCCCAGACGCGCTGGCATCCCTTTTGGAATACCATGAAGAGATAGTAAACACCGGGGAATTTCCCCTACATACAAATACGGCGCTTATCACAATGATCCCCAAACCCGGTAAACCGGCTGATGAAGTGGGCTCTTACAGGCCAATTTCACTGCTAAATTTAGACGTGAAGTTGCTAGCTAAGATTCTGGCTGAGAGATTAGCCCAGTGGCTACCCATGCTTATAGGCCCAGAACAGGTGGGGTTTGTGCGGAGGCGACAGGCAACACATAATGTTAGGAAGTTACTACTTGCAATAGCCTCCTGTCACAACATGGGAGAATCTGCTATGGTGATTAGTTTGGACGCAGAAAAGGCATTTGACCTTGTGAGGTGGGACTTCCTATTCTCAAAAGTATGGGCATACAGGGCTGGTTTGTACAAGCTGTAAAGGCTCTATATTGTAACCCAGGGGCAGTGGCGTAGCTACGTGGGGCCTGAGGGGGCCGGGGCCCCCGCAGATTCACCCCAGGACCCCCCTCCCGGCGAACCCGCCCCCGCCGCCGCCTACCTTTACTTTTGCTGGCGGGGGATCCCACTCCCCGCCAGCCGACGTCTTCTCAGTCCTTCCTGCTCTTCAATTTGTTTGCTGACGTCCTGCACGTAATTGTACGTGCAGGACGTCAGACTCAGAGAACAGTTCTGGCGGGGAGTCGGGATCCCCCGCCAGCAAAAGTAAAGGTAGGCTGCAGCGGCGGCGGGGTCGCGGTGGGAGGGGGGGCGGCAATTTCGGCGGTGGGGGGGGGGCGGCGCCGGGGGGGAGGGCTAAAATGTGCCCCCTCCCCCCGGGCTCTGGACCCCTCACCCACGGAAGGCTGGCTACGCCCCTGCCCAGGGGCGAAGGTGATAGTGAATGGGATCAGTGAAGAGGAGTTTACAATCGAGAAAGGAACACGGCAAGGTTGCCCGTTGTCGCCCTTGCTCTTTATATTGGCGCTGGAACCGCTGTTAAGAGTGGTGAAAGCTGTAAAGAAAATTGAGGGTGTAAAGGTAGCAAATCAGGAGGTGAAGATATTAGCCTATGCAGATGATCTGATGATAACTCTAGCAAATCCAGATCAATCATTGGAAGTGCTGTTGGAAAGCATAGATCAGTATGGCCAGTTATCAGGGTTCAAATTAAACAAAGCTAAGTCCTATGTTCTCACATTAGGCCCAGAAACGCCATCAGTTGTGGGTGGGACCATGCCATTGCAGAGGGCAACAGAAACAATTAAATACTGAGGAGTGCACATTCCCTCAGGCCTCACAAAACTATATGACCAAAACATACGTCGAATGGTCAAAGATACTGAGTTAAGTCTTGCAACTTGGGCTTCATTGCCACTCTCTCTGAGGGGAAGAATCGCATTATATAATATGGTGATTATTCCTAGATGGCTGTATGTATTGCAGACAGTACCAGTATACTTAAGAAGGTCAGATGAGAAAAAATTAAATGCACTGATACAGCGATTCCTGTGGCAGGGAAAGAGGGTGCGCTTTTCAATAGAGTCATTGCAGATCCCGGTGGAACATGGGGGGCTGGGACTGCTTAGTATAAGATATTTCAATGTGGCATGTGGCATGAGACACATAAATGATTGGTTCAGATCTACCCAAGAATATTCCAACACAGAATTGCAATTAATGCCGGGGGTACATTTTAGTAATTACTTGCACGGGACGGGAGCCCGTATTCCAGCCATATTGAGAGAAACTGGTATTGTGCAGACGGCCCGAGCAGCATGGAGATGGGTCTGTCATATGCACAAATTTGCCCCAAAAGCAACCCCATTCCTCCCTATATGTGATAACATGGCATTTATCCCAGGACAGCTGTACTCAGTCTTTCGCAGGTGGGAGAGAAGGGGAATAAAGTATGTATTGCAAGTGGTTACAGAGGAGGGACGCATGAAACCCTTCTCAGTTTTGAAGGAGGAATTTAGATTGCCAGATACAGAGATTTTTTACTATGCTCAGTTAAAACACTATGTGACATCATTACGTTGGAAACATTTGGCAGAGGATGTTCAGGAAGAACTCTCGGCAGCCCTTTCACTGGAGTCACAACAGAAAGTGCCTCTATCCTTTTATCATAAACACATCAGAGATACAATGCCAGAACTAAACTATAAAAAATTGGAGGCTGACTGGCAACAAGACTTGAAAGTTAACATAACGACAGAAACAATTAAGACATTTGTCTTGTCCATTCCCAAACGCTCGGTCTGGGTGGGACACTGGGAACAACAGTATAAATTTGCTTTCCGTCTTTATATACCACCCCGAAGAGCTTTTTATATGGGACTCTTGCCATGGGGAGAATGCCCCAAATGTAGATCAGATGGCGCAACATTGGGCCACATGTTTTGGTCCTGTGAAGGAATCCAAAAATTCTGGAAAAATTTGGTACAGAATATATCCACTTTATGGCGAAAGCAGTGGGAATGTGAACCAATGTTATTATTTGGTCAATTTAAAATTAGACACCCGATTCCAAAAGGATATAAAAACTTCATCAATAAAGCTGTTGTGGTCGCCAGACAAGTCATACTGAAAGAATGGCCGACGCACAAATATCCCACAGTGACACAATGGCGCACGCAGATGATACACTTGATGCGTATGGAACGAATAGGAATCAAGGACATGAACTCGAGTGCAGGCGAAGAATTACAACAGATATGGTCCCCCTTCTGGAACACTTTGTCAGCTCCGGCCAGGAGTTACCTCTTGAACTTATAGAGTCTCAAAACAGAGGACGAGAGGGAGGGAGGGTTAGGGAGGGGGGAAGGGGATGGGGAGGGTTGATATTTGGGGGAGGGAGGGGCTAAAGGGGTAGGTAAGAGAGAAGGTGGGAGGGGGGGTTGGGGAAAGGGGGGAGAGGTTTTTGATAAAGTAAATAGGTAGGCACAAGTCATGTTGTAAAGTTACATTATCTTTATAAGAATAACAACACTGATATGTGGCATAGGGAGGGAGGAAGGGAGGAAATGAAAAAGACAAGAATATCTGCAACTGTGTTTATTTACTGGTATAGTCGTTCGACTGTGTTTGGGTTTTATGCAATGTATTGACAATTGTTCAATTTAAGTCGATGTACATTAATAAAAAAGATTTAAACATAAAACACAATAAAAATATTGGAACTAAAAAAAATAAAAATAATAATAATAAGTCCTTCTTTATTTATTTAGATTTTGCTCATGCCTTTTTCAGTAGTAGCTCAAGGTGAATTACATTCAGGTACTCTGGATATTTCTCTGTCCCAGGAGGAAAATGGAGGGTTAAGTAACTTGCCCTCACCCCCAGCTGTGCTCGAACTCGCAGACATGTTTTTTTTTTCTCACTATCAGTAATACAGGTTGCATGGGCTTCTTTCTCCTTTCAAAAGAAACCAAAAATTGTCAATTTAATTTGATAATGCAAAAGAAATCCTCTCCTCAAAACCCGAATGCCATCCCCGACCTGGCAGTCTGTTTTTGGCGTTAAGGCCAGCGTTAGTTTCTGCACTGTCTGTATATGGAGTGAATAGATAATCACCTGATTTGAATCCATTTCAATGTATTTAAATATAATTTTCACCAGTGGCGTAGCCAGAAGGCAATTTTTGGGTAGGCCAACAACTTGGATGGATGGGCACTAGAGAAACACCTGCCACCTGATATGCCCTGCCCACACCCCTAATCCTACCGCACACCTACCCCACTCCCAATAACTTCAATGGGAGTAGCAGTGCTGGCCTCAGTGGCTGCAGGCCACATTGAGAGCTAGGGGAAATATAAGAGGGTGCACTCTTCATCCTCCACTGAGCTGCGGTCCTCCAACACACATATGCTTTTCCCAAATATGCCCTAAATATTACAGTGGGGCCCTAAAATATCAATACATCTATCAAGAAAACTGAACAAGCCAAAGTACTATAGAATACTACATAGAAAATTGATGCTGACAAAATACTTTGGTCACACACACAGAACACAAATGCCAAATACAGAATAAGTGACCACAAACCATAAACAAATTAAATCAAAATCCCAAGAGGCCAGGCCTTGCATTTAGCATAGCACAGAGAAATACAAAGAGATGTATTTTCTCCTATACTGTGCAAAATGTGATTGTACATGCAAGAGACAGTGTACTGTTAGGGAAGGTACAACTAGGGCAACTGCGTTTGGCCCCCTAGCCAGAAAGAACCCCAGTCCAGCTGGAAGCTGGTGCAGCCTGTTAGTAAGCTTTTGTGTCCCCTCCCAAATTTCTGCCTTGGGCCCCAGCCATATCTAGCAGGATGTACATTTCAAATCTGACATATTCTAGTCACAAAATAGAAAAATAAAATTCTTTTTTCTATCTTTTGTTGTTTGCTCATTTTATTTTTCAAGTCATGTTGGTCCCAGGCTCTGGTTTCTACATGCTTCTGTCTTCTCTTAACTCACTCAACAAGGTCTCATGTCCATTTGATATTTCTACTCTCTCTCCATGTCCACTATCCATCTTCTTCCATCTCTGTACCTCTATCTTCCTCCATGTTTAGTATCTCCCTTTCTCTGTGTCCCTATATTTCATGGTCCAGCTTCTCCCCTCTCTTCGTCCCCATGGCTAATATATCTCTGCCCTTGCATATATCCTTGCATTCACGTGAATGCAAGGATTTCCTCCAACTATGGGACCTACCTGGCCCAATATGCAAGCAACCCACGTCAAAGGCCACACACTTGACCTCATCACACACAAACTGTCCTCAGAATCAAACCTAATACTAACAGACACAAAATGGACAGACATACCATGGTCAGACCACCACAAACTAAACCTAGCACTACAATGGCGAAAAAAAAAGCTTACACCACAAGCAAGAACGCACAACCTACACCACGAGAGGCCAAATTGACCCCGAAACATTCTGGCAACAGATCTACAAGAATGAATGGATAGCACAAACAGACTCCAAACACTATCTCCTAAATTGGGACAACAGATGCAGGAGCATAGTAGACAAAATAGCACCACTAGAAACAAGAACCTCCTAAAGACACAACTCGATACCTTGGTTTAACGAAGAACTGAAAAAATTAAAAACACAAGTCAGATGACTCAAACGAGCATGGAAAAAAATGAAAGATGAATACACACTTAACGCATGGAAACAAATGCAAAGAAAATACAAATATACAATAAGACAAACCAAGAGGTCATTCTACAAAACTAAAATAGGGCCAGACTACAAAGACATGCACAAACGTTTCCAACTTGTGAACAAACTACTAGACACCACATCGGTCACTACAACCAACACAGACACCCCATCAGCAGATAACCTTGCTAACTACTTCAATGAAAAAATCATAAAACTACGAATCACATTACCACCTAATACCACCGATCACGAAATATTCATGGACTGTCTGGACCCATCCTCCGATGAATACCCAGCAGACCGAATTTGGACAAACTTCGATTTACTGACCGACGAAACCATCACCCAATCAACAGATTTGCTAAATCCCACTGCAAACTGGACATCTGTCCCAACAACCTAATAAAATCCGCCCCTCAACGCTTCATAACAGACCTCAAGTCACACCTAGACTACATGTTACAACAGGGATCCTTCCCTAAGGATAAAGGAAATATACTACTCACCCCAATACCTAAAGACCCAAAGAAAAAAGCAAATGACATAACTAACTACCGCCCAGTAGCATCCATCCCACTGGCAGTCAAACTAATGGAAAGTATGGTAATCAAACAACTTACCAACTACTTAAATAAATTCTCAATATTACATGAATCACAATCAGGATTTCGATCCAACCACAGCACCGAAACAGTATTAATCACTCTCCTTACCAAATTCAAACAAACAATTGCAACTGGCAATAGTGTACTTCTCCTACAATTTGACATGTCCAGCGCATTTGACATGGTCAGCCACAAAATACTATTGAGCATCCTAGAATACTTCGGTATTGGAGGAAATGTACTTAGATGGATCAACGGCTTCCTAACCGCAAGAACATACCAAGTAATATCAAATTCGAACAAATCATCACCATGGAAGCCTGAATGCTCTCACCAACCCTTTTTAACCTAATGATGACACCCCTAGCCAAATCATTATCCAATCAAGGCCTCAATCCTTACATCTACACAGACGATGCCATGATCTACATCCAGTTCAAACTTGATCTAACAGAAATCACAACTGAAATCAAACACAGCCTCCAAATAATGAATTCATGGGCAGATGCATTCCAACTAAAGCTCAACGCAGAAAAAACACGATGTCTCATCCTCTCTTCACAATATAACATGAACAAACCTACCACTATAAACACCCCAGAATACACCCTTCCTGTTTTGGACAGCCTGAAAATTCTCTGAGTTACAATCAACTGAAATCTCACACTAGACACTCATGCGAAAAATACAACAAAGAAAATGTTCCACTCAATCTGGAAACTTAAAAGAGTAAAACCTTTCTTCCCAAGGGAAATATTCAGCAGCCTAGTACAATCAATAGTGCTAAGCCACCTAGATTATTGCAATTCCATCTTCACCGGATGCAAAGAACAAATCATTAAGAAACTCCAAACGGCCCAAAACACAGCAGCCAGACTCATATTTGGAAAATAGAAATATGAAAGCACCAAACACCTAAGAGAAAAAGTACACTGGCTCCCACTAAAAGAACGTATTGCGTTCAAAGTCTGCACCTTGGTCCACAAAATTGTTCACGGTGAAGCCCCGATCTACATGTCAGACCTTGTAGATTTGCCAACCAGGAACACAAAAAGGTCAGCACGCACATTTATGAACCTCCATTACCCTAGTAGCAAAGGACTCAAATATAAATCAATCTATGCATCCAGTTTCTCCTACATAAGCGCACAACTATGAAACGCACTGCCTAATGTAATAAAAACAATGCACGACCTAACGATCTTCCGAAAACTACTGAAAACTAACCTGTTCAAAAAGGCATACCACAATGATTTATCCTAAATACCAAACAACGAAATATCAACAAAACTAAACAAAGCCGAACTCCCTACACCAGACTACCTCACTTATTCGGACACGCGTAACGGAAATGAACTTTCTATATTTGACTGTCTAACTACCCTTTAATTTACTCTATCATCTATGAACTTTAATGCAATACCACCTTGTAATTAATTCTATCATCTATGAATAACAATGCTATACCACTTTGTATTTCTCAGATCCGGAAATGGTGACCGCCATTACATCATAATGTAAATTACTCTATCATCAATGAACATTAATGCAATACCACTTTGTAATATACCCTATAATGACAGAAACAAAAAAAAGGCAAAGATCTGCCACAGAAATGGCAAATCAAAAGAAAAAAAGCAGATCAAAAAAGACAAAAAAATAGAACAGGAGGGTAACAGAAGAAGTGGTTTATTACAAGTTACCCGATGGCCACGTCGGGTAACTTGTAATAAACCACTTCTTCTGTTATCCTCCTGTTCTATTTTTTTGTCTTTTTTGATCTGCTTTTTTTCTTTTGATATACCCTATAATGTACATGCTATACCACTTTGTATTTCTCAGATCCGGAAGTGGCGACTGTCACTACGGCATTATGTAAGCCAAATTAAGCCTGCAAATAGGTGGGAAAAAGTGGGATACAAATGCAACAAATAAATAAATACTCTTTCTGACCCTACCCTATCCAGCTTCTCTCCCTCTCACTCCCTCCCCTTTCCAGCATCTGGTTTGGTTGCTTGATTCCCTGCCTGCCCACCGACCCCGCCCTCCCTCCCTCACGCTGTAGGTTTAGTATTTGTTCCCTTTTCCTTCAGCTCCTTGATCTGTTCTCTGTTTCCCTTCCCTCCCTCCTTGTGCTGTACCAGCAGTTTTCTCCCTTCCCTCCACTTCTCCTCCCCCTCTTCCTCCCACATCCAGCAGCTCTCTCCCTTCCATCCAGATCCCTTCCTCCTCTTCCTCCCATGTCCATCAGCTCTCTCCCTTCCATCCAGATCCCCTCCTCCTTTTCCTCCCACCTCTTATAACTCTCTCTCTTCCATTCAGATCCCCTCCTCCTCTTCCTCCCACATCCAGCAGCTCTCTCCCTTCCCTCCAATCCCCTTCCTCCCACAAGTCCAGCAGCACTATCCCTTCCCTCCAGCCCCTATCCCCCCACGTCCAGCATAGTTCTGCCTTCCTGATCCTGCCCCAACCCAACATCCCTCGCTGTCGCTGCCTTTTCTCCCGTGGCTCCAGGTATGGCCATCCGGGAGAGTTCAGTGTTGCCTGCGTGCCTGAAACTCTTCTCCCCTCTGCCACTCTTTCTATCCAGTGTCTCCCCTTTCCCCTTCCATCCAGCATCTCCCCCCTCTCCCCCTTTGCAGCATCTCCCATCTCCCTCATTCATCACCTTCCATCCAGTGTCTCCCCTTCCCTCTAGCATCTTCCCCTTCTATTGTGTTCCCTTTTCCTTTCAGTGTCTCCCCTCCCCCTTTCATCCAGCATCTTGTCTTCTCTCCCTCTTTACGGCATCTCCCATCACTCTTGTTCATCCCCTTCCATCCAATGTCTCCCCTTTCCTCCAGCATCTTCCCCTCTATCTCCCTGCCATTGCCTCCCTTCTCTCTATCTTCTTCCATTTAATGTCTCTCCCTTCCATCTAGAATCTCCTCTCTCACTCCTCCTTCCTTGCTACAGCCATCCAGGATTTCTTGTCCCCCGCCTCGCCTCTCGCTCACTCTATCCAGCCCATTCCCCACCTCTCACTCATTCTCTCCACTCCATCCCCCCTCATGGGCAGGGGCAAGGACATTGATGCCCAACCCAACCACCACTAGCTTCTCCTCCTGGCCACTGCTGTGGCGGCCTTGAGGAATCGCGAGCTTCCATGCTCTGCTCTGCCCTGCCCTTCCCTGCCTCTCTCTCTCCACCACCCCTGCATCCCACTTCAGCTGCAAAAAAAAAAGCAAAATGAAAAATGTGCGCGGGGCTGTAACCCTGCATGCTACCCTTGGTCCCTGCAGCATTCTTTTCTTCACCCGTCGCCGGCAGCGCTGCCATTCATTCACACAGGCAGCTCTGCTCCCCTTTGCCGCATCCATCCGGCCCTCTCTGATGCACTTCCTGTTTACCTAGGGCCAGATGGACGCGGCAGAGGGGAGCAGAGCTGCCTGTGTGAATGAATGGCAGCGCTGCTGGCGACGGGCAAAGAAAAGAATGATGCAGGGACCGATGCCGAGACCAAGGCAGCGCCGGCTGGGAGGACATGCGAGCCTGCGAGGGAATGTTGGGTGGGTGGGCCTGAAGGGAAAGTGGCTGGGCCTGGGCCCATCCAGGCCCGCCCGTGGCTATGTCCCTGACGGGCTGGAGGATTTTGTGCAAGCTGTGCACATTAACATGCACTCTAAGGTAGCAACAGGGTTATGTTTTGATAATTTGTGCCTAAACTCTTAACAGTTGAATGAGGGGCATTATATTGAATTGTTGAAGTGTCTCCTAAAGAGGTGTTAAAAGTATTTGCATTAGAAACTGATCAGACTGCCCATTCTAGAATATAGCCTAAGGAAAACACTGAAGAAAAGGCCCAAAACAACTGTGTCTATTAACATTTGAGATCCTCTATGTGAGACAGAAGCATAGCATTTAGATTACAATGAAGAGAGACACAACCTTTCACAGTCCTTCCTCCCCCTCCCCCCTCTCCCTGCAGACTGGCTAATTGGCTAATTCCCTTTTCTTGTCCTAGCCCTACCAATCTTGTCCCTCCTTACCATGAGGTTGGTGCAGTAAAGTGTGCAGGGCTAGTGCAATTTTGGCTCACAATTATGTGGGTGCACAGATGCAAAAAAGGGTTTTGGTCCATCCAGGTCTTTATCTGCTGTCATTTAATATGTAAATATATGCAGATAACCTAACCTTGCACAAAGCCTTGCATTAGACATGGTAATGAGGCTATCAGCTATTCTGAGCAGATGCAGAGAACTACCCAGAAAACTGAAGGACTAAGCACAATGGTGAAGCTCAAGTCTGGGGACACTAAAAAAGTTAGCTTGTTTTTCTGTTAGTGAGGATTTCATGCCTGTTTCTTCTCTTTACTGTCAGCATATAAGACCAGCAACCTTTTTTTTTGGGATGTGCAAAGAGCATAGTAAAATAAACAAACCAGAACTGAAGGGGTGTGTCCCAGTTCTTCTGTGGTCATGCAGTTCTGCTTTAACAGCAGCTTAAGCTGTGCACAAGTCTGAGTACAAAAAATATTGTAGCAGCCCCTGGAGTTGTGCATATATCTGTGCATTTGCTGCAATGGGATATTGGTACTGCAAAATTTTATGCACAGAATAACATTCCAGCACAAGCACAGATGTGGACGCATGCAAAAGGTGCAGAGAAGGGCGACGAAAATGATAAAGGGAATGAAACGACTTCCCTATGAGGAAAGGCTGAGAAGGTTAGGGCTCTTCAGCTTGGAGAAAAGGCGGCTGAGGGGTGATATGATAAAAGTCTACAAGATAATGAGCGGAGTAGAGCGGACAGATGTTTACACTTTCAAAGAACAACAAAACCAGGGGACACAAAATGAAGCTAGCATATGGTAGATTTAAAACAAATAGGAGAAAGTTTTTCTTTACTCAGCGTCTAGTTAGACTCTGGAACTCTTTGCTGGAGAATGTAGTGACAGCAGTTAGCCTTATGGAATTTAAAGGGGGTTTGGACAGATTCCTGAGGGAAAAGTCCATTTGGGGGGGGGGGGGGGGGGTTGCCGGGTTCTTGAAGCCTGGATTGGCCGCTGTTGGAGACAGGATGCTGGGCTTGATGGACCCTTGGTCTTTTCCCAGTATGGCGGTGCTTATGTGCTTAACTCCAGGTGCTAATACAATTTTTGTTGTGCTCAGACCTATGTGCAAACTCTAGCTGCAGTTAAGCATACAACCATGAGCGCACACATCCAGTGTACTTTCCCAGGTTAGTGCACAAGTTCTGCACATGTACTATTTGCATACAGTTTGGTGCACAAAAATTTGGCATTCCACTTGCATTAGGAAGCCATCTGCTAAGCTGTCAGTGCACAGTTCTAAAACAAACTTGGAGACGATGCTCAAAACTACCGTGAGCGTAAATGTACAGTTAATGCTGGGTTTGAACACGTGATTGTGTGCCGAATGCTCAAGATGGCCACAAATTGTATTGAAATGTATTTAAATAGATATTAATGAGGCCAGTAAGTAGTCCTTCGCAATGCACAGAAGGAAATGATGGCTTATAATGCTGAAAAGTTTTCACCAGGTCAGGGACAGTGTTGAAGGTTTTGAGGAGAAGATTTCTTGTCAGTTTTTCAGACTGAATTGTTGGTTTTGGCTTCTTCCACAAGTGGAAAGAGGTTCCTATAAGTTTTAAAGGCAGATGGAAAGTAATAAACATGTATGCATGTCCAAACAAAATGAAAATAAAAGCACACGTCCACGCCTGCTCTACTGCACCTAAATATGAGCCTCACAAAAATTCCATGTGCTAATAATATTTGTGAGGCTCATATATAGGTGCCGAAGACAAGCTAAGCAAAGGATAGTGAATTTCCTGGAAGCCAATAAGTTGCAAGATCAGAGACAACATGGTTTTACCAAAGGTAAATCGTGCCAAACGAATCTCACTGAATTCTTTGACTGGGTGACCAGAGAATTGAATCAAGGACGTACTATAGGTGTAATCTATTTAGATTTCAGCAAAGCTTTTGACACGGTTCTGTAGGGTGAAAATAAGTAATTAGGGGAAATATTATAAAGAAACCTTGTGCTGGCACCCTGCCAGTGTTTTGTTCTTCGCCAAAAAAAAAAACCCAAAGCCACGTCACAGATGAGAATTGTTATTATTTATTACAGGTAGAAAAATAGACACTCTGCAATAGCTTATATGCCAAAATATCTCTTACTGATATGCACTAACAAAATATATTGTCTAACTACACTCTGATAATCCTGAGACTACGTACAGTAATGATTAGAACAGTACAAATGATATCCTAATGATCCTTATGAAACTTATCACATCTTATGCAAAATACACATTAGCAGCTGTCCCTGACCAAGAGCTGACATAAACCAGTCGTACTTAGATAAAACCACTGCCTATCCCCAGACCAGGAAATATATCACTGTGATCTTACCACGCTGTCCTGATGACGGCTTCGGATAAGACCAGAGCAGAATCTCCCCAGACGCTATCTTAGCTGTCTGTGTCTTATGTAGTGCAGGTATGTCTCAGAAAACACACAGGTTCCAGTCTCTCCTTTGGTTCTCAGAGCCAATATCTCTGCCACAGGTATTTGCACCAGTTATGCAGGTCACAAGGTTGGTATCATACAGTCTCTAGCTCACCCCGAGCCTTGCTGGATTTCTCAGGTCCTTCCCAGGTACTCCTCCTCTGAGGGTCTCCGACAATTTTCTTCTCTCACTCGCTCCGCGTCTTCAGACCTCTCTCGGTGATAGCCTGGACCAATTCTCTAAATAGAGTACAGTGCATGGGTAAGAAGAGTTCTTTGTTTTGTGACCTTGGAGATGGTAACTTCTGGTGCCATGAGTATGACTCCCTTCCCAGCGTCTCAGAGATGGAAGGGGGATGGTTGGAACACAGAACGTTCTTGGCTTCAGCAAGCCTGTCAGTGATTTTCCACAAGCTGAAGCTGGATCTTGCTGAAACAGAGATGTGCAGCAGCCATCTTATTATACCAAGATGTCATAGGCTTGTATAGGCCAAGACCAGCTTAGGATAGATCACAGGGAAATACCCCTACAGATCCCCACAGGAGGCTCTTAAATAAACTGGACAGGCTGAAGATAGGACCCGAAGTGGTGAACTGGATTAGGAACTGGTTGACGGACAGACGCCAGAGGGTGGTGGTTAATGAAATTCACTCGGCTAAGGGAAAGATGAGTAGTGGAGTGCCTCAGGGATCAGTGCTGGGGACGATTCTGTTCAATATATTTGTGAGTCACATTGCCGAAGGGTTAGAAGGTAAAGTTTGCCTTTTTGCAGATTATACTAAGATTTGTAACAGAGTGGACACCCGGGAGGGAGTGGAAAACATGAAAAAGGATCTGCAGAAGCTAGAAGAATGGTCTAAGGTTTGACAATTAAAATTCAATGCGAAGAAATGCAAAGTGATGCACTTAGGGAATAGAAATCCACGGGAGACGTATGTGTTAGGCGGTGAGAGTCTGATATGTACAGACGGGGAGAGGGATCTTGGAGTGATAGTATCTGAGGATCTGAAGGCAATGAAACAGTGTGACAAGGCGGTGGCCATAGCTAGAAGGTTGATAGGCTGTATAGAGAGAGGTGTGACCAGCAGAAGAAAAGAGGTTTTAAAGTTGTTGGTGAGGCCCCACCTGGAGTATTGTGTTCAGTTTTGGAGGCCATATCTTGCTAAGGATGTAAAAAGAATTCAAGCAGTGCAAAGAAAAGCTACAAGAATGGTATGGGATTTGCATTACAAGACGTACGAGGAGAGACTTGCTGACCTGAACATGTATACCCTGGAGGAAGGAAGAAACAGGGGTGATATGATACAGATGTTCAAATATTTGAAAGGTATTAATCCGCAAACGAACCTTTTCCGTAGATGGGAAGGCGGTAGAACTAGAGGACATTAAATTTTTTTTTTGTTACATTTGTACCCCGCGCTTTCCCACTCATGGCAGGCTCAATGCAGCTTACATGGGGCAATGGAGGGTTAAGTGACTTGCCCAGAGTCACAAGGAGCTGCCTGTACCTGAAGTGGGAATCAAACTCAGTTCTTCAGTTCCCCAGGACCAAAGGCAGACTCAAGAAAAATGTCAGGAAGTATTTTTTCATGGAGTGGTGGTTACTTGGAATGCCCTGCCTTGGGAGGTGGTGGAGATGAAAATGGTAATGGAATTCAAAAATTTGTGGGATAAACATAAAGGAATCCTGTTCAGAAGGAATGGATCCTCAGAAGCTTAGTGGAGATTGGGTGGCAGAGCCGGTGGTGGGAGGCGGGGTGGGGCTAGTAGTTGGGAGGCGGGGCTAGTGCTGGGCAGACTTCTACGGTCTGTGGCCTGAAAATGGCAGATACAAATCAAGGTCAGGTATACACAAAAAGTAGCACATATGAGTTTATCTTGTTGGGCAGACTGGATGGACCGTGCAGGTCTTTCTCTGCCGTCATCTACTATGTTACTATGATACTTCTGTTTTTTGACTGGGCATGTGCACAAGAGGTGCACTTGCCAAAAACTCTTTGTGCACCTGTGCCAGGCACATTCTTCCCTCTGCTTTCTGTTTAATAGCATGATTTAACCACGCATAAAATTTCCATACTATTTGCTTCAGGCATTGATTTGCTATTTTTTTGTGTTACTGTTTTGTTGCTGGCCCATCTACACGTGGCTTTGAGCATTGGACCTTTATTGCATTGATCCCCCATTGTCCTATATCTATTTCTATCTTAGTTGATGGTATCTGTCTGCAAACCACATTTCTGTAGCAACAGACAGTATGGAAAATTTTGCACTGTAAAATATCTATTAATTTAATGTTTTCCAACTAGAGAGTTCAAAGCATAATAAATTAACAGAGCTGCCAAGTTACCCAGTTCCAGAAGGGAGACTTTTGGGCCAGTCCTGGTTTTAAATATATTCCAAAGTTATGTGGTGTTTGTAGTCCCTGATTCTACACATTGAAATCAGAGCTGCAGGTTCAATAATACAACAGGATGATGCTGTCAGAAATCCAGGACTGGAACTGGGTAATTTGGAAGTTCTGAATAAATGGCAAGATCTGCAGGTGCATAGATCATATCTCCGCCCATCAAATTTCCCCTTCTCTCATTTTTCCAGCTGTGCTTTAAGTCATGAGATAACTTGTACATACAATCTATTCTTTCTGCAACATATACTCTGTACTCTGCATTCCTCACAATAACATCAACAATGTTTATTAGTACCTTCATTCCTTCAGGTCATGGCATAGCTACATGGGGCCTGAGGGGGCCTGGGCCTCCATAGATTTGGCCCTGGCCCCCCTGCTGACGATCCCCTTGAACCCCCCTCCTGCCACTAACCCTCCCCCGCCGTTGCCGCCCGCCCCGCCGCCACTACATCTGATACTTTGTTTGCTGACGGGGGTCCCTGAACCCCGCCAGCTGAAGAGAGTCTTCTTCAGCGCCGGAGTAGCGCCTTTGTTCAACG
This sequence comes from Microcaecilia unicolor, assembly GCF_901765095.1. Classification (NCBI taxonomy): domain Eukaryota; kingdom Metazoa; phylum Chordata; class Amphibia; order Gymnophiona; family Siphonopidae; genus Microcaecilia; species Microcaecilia unicolor. The sequence continues at coordinate 71,697,574 of NC_044039.1, read as the reverse complement.
AAGTTCCTGGTGTGATCAGCTGTTTCTGATGCCTTACATCCTGCACGGGGCTACATGCAGGGTGCAGGACATAAGGCGTCAGAAACAGCTGATCACACTTGGAACTTCGTTGAACGAAGGTGCTACTCCGGCGCTGAAGAAAACTCTGTTCAGTTGGCGGGGTTCGGGGACTCCCGCCAGCAAACAAGGTATCTGATGCGGCGGCGGTGGGCGGCAATGGCGAGGGAGGGTTGGTGGCGGGAGGGGGGTTCAAGGGGGTCGTCGGCAGGGGGGTCCAATGTGGCAGCGGCGGCGGCTTGGGGGGGGCGGCTAAACAGTGCCCCCCACCTCGGGCTCTGGCCCCCCCTCCCGGCGAGGTCTGGCTACACCCCTGCTTCAGGTGGTCTCACACCTTGTAAGAACCACCTCCTTCTCACGGCTGGATGCACTAAACTCTAGGGAAGAGCCCTTCCCTTACCAATCCCTTAGCAAATCGGTAAGGGAAGGGCATGCATGAAGGAAATCGCATGCAAATGAGCTGCTCACTGTTAGCTCATTTGCAAGCGATTTCCTTAGAAGCCAGTTGGCCAGCTGGACATGCGCAGAGCAGCCAATCGTTATGCTGGCTGCTCTGCACATGCCAAAGACGGCTTCATGTAACAAAAAAAGGTCGTCTCTGACGAGCACTGGACTTTTTTTTTTCTACAGATTTTTTGATGGGCGTCCTTCTTGGACACATTTTTCTTACGACCACCGCCGGAGAGAATCGGGATGTGTGAGGACGTCCAAATCAAACTATTTGGACGTCCCTTTCGATTATGCCCCTCCTCCATGTCTCTCTCAGCCAATCACAGCACGTTTAGCTGTCACTGGTGTCGGCTAAACGCGCTGTGATTGGCTGAGAGAGACCTGGAGGAGGGGCATAATCGAAAGGGACGTCCAAATAGTTTGATTTGGACGTTCTCGCATGACCCGATCCCCGATTCATTAAAAAGCATTGACAGGCTGATTACTGCTGCTGAGCCCGACCTCCTCCAGCCCTCATTACCGGTTCAGCAAACCCCTCTTCTTTCAACAGCATCAATTTGCTTTTGCAATAAATAGCTTGTCCACACCTGATTGGTCATCTGCCCTGGCACCCATCCCACCAGAATACTAATCAGAGGGAGAGCAGGGGCATCTCCACTGGGCTCTGGCTACTGCACTGTTTGTCAGCAGGCAAAGCGCGTGGAGTAGCCTTGGGGGGGGGGGGCTCACAATGGTCCATTAGCCCTCTCAAGGAGCTTCAGCTGGTGATGACGAAGGGGGACAAATCTAAGCTCCTTCGTTCAACTTTTAAAGCAATGATTATAGCTTGTGCGTAACCATTTTGCATGCCAACAAGCGATCTCTGGGTTTTTCTTTCCCTTCCCACCCCAAAAGAAAATAAGTAGTAGCCCTTCACAAAGCTGCAAATGCGGGCCCGCCTTTTTTGTTAAGTGAAGGACGTCCATGTTAGGCACTTTAGAAGGACGTCCCTGACGAGCACTTGGACGTTTTTTTTTCCAGATTGTCGTCCTTCTCAGAAGTGTTTTGGAGCTCGCTAGGTGTTGTTCAGCCCTGCAAGAATTTTCCGGGGAGGTTTGAGCAGGAAAATAACCAAAAAAAAAAAAAAGAGACAGCTGTAAGGTTTGTACGTTTTCTTTTTTCTTCCGATTCCATCACAGCAGCCCCAACGAGAGGTGTAGACCTCCCATTAGGTTTTCCACGGTAAGGGGATCAGAAAACGGTAGTGCATCGCTTCGCATACACATCCTATATAATAAAAAGCACCTCCAACGTTCTGAAGCTGACTCCGTGGCACTGTGGCAGTGTAGGGTTCGTAAGTCTGTAACTCAGCGTTTCATTGGCTCTCACTGTCCTGCAACGTCACAAGAACGAGGAACCAATTAACGGTCTGTAAAAAAACGCCCAACCCGCCTGCCCGGTCCGTCATTGCCACCCAGTGATTCTCCTCTCTCCCCTGCCCCCCCCCCCCTCCAGGCACCCACTGAGTTTCCGTCGCTCCTTTGAAAGCCCTGCCCGTCTGTAGCCTTCCCTTCCAGTTTGTTCCCTCAGAGTCCTGCCCTCGCAGAGAGAAAATGACGTCAGAAGGCGGGACTCAGAGGGAACGAACTGGAAAGGAAGGCTAAAGACAGCCAGGGCTTTCAAAGGAGCGACGGAGACTCAGTGGGTGCCTGGAGAGGGAGGCAGGGGAGAGAAGAGAATCGTTGGGTGGCTGGAGGGGGGGCAGGGGAGACAGGAGAATCGCTGGGTGGCTGGAGAGGGGGGCAGGGGAGAGGAGAATCGCTGGGTGGCTGGAGGGGGGTAGGGGAGAGAGGATAATCACTGGGTGGCTGGAGGGGGGCAGGGGAGAGAGGAGAATCGCTGGGTGGCTGGATGGGGGGGCAGGGGAGAGAAGAGAATCGCTGGGTGGCTACAGGGGGGGCAGGGGACAGAGGAGAATCGCTGGGTGCCTGGATGGGGAGCAGGGGAGAGAGAAGAATCGCTGAGTGGTTGGAGGGGGCAGGGGACAGAAGAGACAGTCTCACTGTCTCTTTGTCACACACACACACACACACACACACACTCTTGCACATTCACTCTCTCGCTCTCACACAGAGTCACTCTGTCAAACATACACACTCCGAGGAAAACCTTGCTAGTGCCCGTTTCATTTCTGTAAGAAACGGGCCTTTTTTACTAGTTATAATACTAATTTGCTCATTTGCATTCCATTTTCGTTAGCTGCTACCGTGACAGGAAAATGGCTCGGAGAACCCTTTTGTGCATGTCCCGGTTTACTACTTGCGTATTAAACTGGCTAGAACCAGTTTAAAAACCACATTGCTGGCTCATTAAGTTTAGTGCATCTGGCCCTCAGTTGTTTCATTCACCCCATGGAATGATATCCCTTTCCACTTGCAAACTGAACTCTCGCTTCTCAGATTTAAAGCTATTCTCAAAGCTCATCTTTTCATTTACCCCTCCCATAACTCTCTCTCTATCACCCCTCCCAGCGAGATCACCTCCTGCACATTTATGTCTCTTGTTTCTTCTTTTTACTCACTCCTCCCCCAAATCATGTTCTTCCCCATGGACCCCATTCACAAAGCCTACCTGGCCAGCAATGTGATTTTTAGACCATTTCCAGCCAGTTTAGCAAGCACGTTATTCAGCTGGAGATGCACAACGGGGCTCTGCAGGATTTTACCATGTGGGGCAGAGACAACGGGAATCCTATGCTAATCTATTTAAATAAGATGTTAAGCATTCAAATGTTCTGTTTTCCGAGTGATGCACAGAAGCAGCCGCTACCTTTTACAGTGACATTTTTAAGGAAGGTCAGGAGCAGTCATTGCATGACTGGCGAAGCCGTCTGCTGTGTATTTCCAGATGAGGAAGATGTGACTGGTTACAGCCATAATGGAAGTACCAATGTTTTGCAAGTCCCATTCAGATTTTCCCTTCTCACCACAGTGAAAAAATCAATAATTTAAAAAATCCTTAGCACCCTGCCCCCTTCTCCCAAAAGAGTCAGGGGGCATCGCACTCCTCTTACCCAGGCAAGCACAATCTAGAATGTGTGGACAGTGGAAGGTCCTTGTTAGAGCCTGGGATACTCCTCCTCTACCACCCGACAGGACTTATTGCAAGCAGCGCGTCACACTGATGCTGTTGCGCAAGGGGGTGGCAGTAGACAGCAGGGGAGACAGCTTGTGGTGGCGAAAGTGATAAAAAAGTTTGAAGACAAAGAAAAGCTACACCCGACTTTCATATATGCAGCTTGTATGTGTGCATGAAAGCCATGTGTAGCACACGCTGAATGAGCATGCACAGAGCAGCCACGCTTAGTGATTGACTGTCCTGACTACACTGCACTGACTACACTGACTACATAGTTTGTTACCTTTAGATTGTAAGCTCTCTTGAGCAGGGACTGTCCTTCCCCATGTTTTAACTTGTACAGCGCTGCGTAACCCTAGTAGCGCTATAGAAATGCTAAGTAGTAGTAGTAGTAGTAGTAGTCCTGTACATGCACAGCTTAGCGATCTCTTTGCCCCTGACTGCTGCTCACTGTTTTTGCGAGCAGCTCATCTGCATTCATTTTATTTTTGAGCATCGCCCACTATTTCCTCCTCTGTAATTTTTATTGAGGTGGAAATAGCATGCAGTGCTTTACAAGGACTTCTGTGCATTGCCCCCTCAGTGACTTGATTAGATTTTAAATGTAATTGAACTCTACTTTTCCTTTATATTTTATCTAATTCCCCCATTATTTATTTATATTTTGCTCACACCTTTTTTACCATGTAACCTAATCTCACCTTTTGTCTTTACTCACTATTCTAATCTTATAATTTTTAATTTGTAAACCACTTTGACTTAGATACTTTTTATTATTTGTGGTATGTTAAATAAAGCTGGACTATGACCTGTGAACTCTGTGTGATATCTTAGTGTGTGGTTTGATTGCATTCGATTAGAAACATGATGAATCAGTTTGAGTGATGGTTTGGAGATTTTAATATTATGTACTATGGATTCTTGTAATCATTGTGATAATTCCAGATATGTGATTTATTGTCTGTAATATGTAGTGATCCACCTTGATTAGCCTGGTGTTATAAAGCAGAACACAAGCCTTAAATTAATTTTGTGTCATGGACTTGTTTCAATAAATCAATTTAAAAGATGTCACCAGCCTGTTTGTCTTGTTTTATTTTCCTTAGATTTCTTTTCCCTTTTAATATTATTTCGATTGTCCTGTTTCCTTAATGGGCTTTACAATATTTTTCAGTGGCATACGTTTTGCCCAATCAGATCTGGGAGCGGATCTTCCCGTGAGTACTTTCTGAAACCATCATTTGAAAACCCCCTAATTTGAAATTGAACTAGTTTTACTTCTTACCCTGCCGTGTTTTCTATTGTATAATTGGCCAGTTTCTCCCTCATATTTCCTAACAGCCTTTCACGATGCATGTTAATTTAAATCTTAATTTTCATAGAGTTCTTCTATATTTATATCCTCAAGCTATCTAGCTGATTATAAGGCACAAATGATCAGAATGGGGCTATATGCTAGGCGGAGAAGGCTGACGTCTGGTGCTGTTGAATAGTTGATTGGCTGTCGTAGCAAGGTGTGGGCGTGGTATTTACAGGTGAAGTGGAGAGCAAACGAATCCTGCTGTTGCTGCTATTGTGTTGTTCCGGTACAGAAAGGCTTCCTTTGAAGCATTTTTCTCTTTTAGGTGTGATCTGTATGATTTTTAGGGGTTTGTGTTTTATTTACTAAGTAAAATGTCTTTGCTATTAAGTTTATTCTTCTTTGGCTTAATGGATCAGTTGTGTACAAGTAAGTAAAGCTGTTAAAGCCCCGTGATCTTCAACGTTCCTGTATGAAAAATAACATAGACTTAAGGGAACGTCTCCCTTTTTCCAAGTGGAATCTGTGGGTATGACCTCAAACTTCAGGTTTTGTCTTTGGGGGTTGTTATTTATTTTTTTTTTTAATATGCTCTTTGGAGGCGGTGGCTTAGATTTAATAGGGTTTGTACTGGAACTGGTTTAATATTGTTTATGTATTTTTCTGTTATGGTAGAGCTATGATCTTTGTAGGGGCTGTTTTTCGCTAATTTGTGTCTAGTCAACTCCTAAAAGCTGCTAATATAGCTAAGGTGAAGGTTATGTATGTATAGGGAAATAGTGAACTACAGTAGTGTGCATGATTGTACTTTGAATGTCTCATTGTATACTTGTATGTCTCATCAGCAGTTCTGAGCTTCTATGCTTCTTTAACTTGATTTGAAGTGGTGAATACTTGGTAATATCAACTCAAACTGGAAGTCCTAAAAATACAAATTCATAGTGGTATAAATGTTGACTAACAAACCTTCCAGAAGTAAGTTTAGCTATCTTCTTCTAGCAGTATGTTGTTTGTGGAATTGTTGGTGCCCCTCTTTCATTAAAATAATGTTAAATCTTATTAGTGGCTCGTACTGTTTTAACATTGTAGGTTTTCCTTAATTTAAAATGTTGTTGTTAGTCTGAAAGCAATGCTAGCTTCTTAAGTGGGCTCTCTAGAAGTTGTTCTAGATAACTGCAAGGAACAGCTTATATAACATAGTAAATAGGTGGGGAGAGAACCTCCAAGCTTCAGATAGAGTAAAAGCTGTCAAAAGTCTTTTTTTAATGTGAGAAGGGAAAGTTAGAATGGGGTAATTAGTAGAAGACTGAACAACCTTGTTCATCCTCTTTTCTGTTTTAAGAAGGATTATGAAAAATGAGGGCTTTATCATAGGAGCTAACTTTTCAAAATTATTGGGGATGCTAATCCCAGTGGAAACCCCTCCCTGGACACATACAAGGGATTTTCTCAATACTGGGGGTGCTCAAGCACCCACAGAGTCGGCTCCTATGGGCTTTATTACCCATGAATGTTGTATGGGAATTCTGCTTGAGGCTTTTTAAGGTGGTATATGCAGTGACTGACTAATGCATTTGCTTCTTTCTTTAAGCACAAATAAAGCCACAGATTGCAAACCGATTGTTTATCACCAATAACCCCACTCTTACTACCATTGCCTTGGAAAAGCCTTTCTGTGTGTTTGGCTCTGATTCATGCAGCGGCTGTAATGTTTATCTGTATGGTGTTGATGTTGGTAAGTACTGTGCCTGTTTTTAATATTGTGCCTCAGTTCCTGGTCCCTCTCATTGTTGGAGGGTGATCTTATTCTTTTGCCTCCATTCTGCCCACATTGGTTGCCAGTGCTCTCGTATAAGGAAAATTCTTCCACAGCTGGAAATGTTTGTCTTTTGCTGAACATTTAATTCTCATATTTCATACCAGTGGCATAGTAGAGCTGACAGTCACAAGTCAGATCATTTTAGCATCAAGTCCCAGAAATGTCTCTCTTCTAGCTTGCTTTGAGGTTTTTAAATAGCTTCTAACCTTTTTATTCTCAAATTCCTGAGACTGCATTATTATCCAAATACCTTTAATAGTCTTGCCATGGTTCTTGTAAGACTATAGGAAGAAAACCAGTGAGGTGAGTCCTTTGTGTCTCAAGATACCTATAAATTCTGAGGCAATGTGAAGTGGGTTTCAAATGTCTGGTAAAAGAATGAGCCTTGCAATACTGAATTTTTTTTACATTGTAGGTGATGATTGTTTTTTTTTTTTAATTGAGTTACCTTAAAGCTAAACTTAGCTTTTAACTTAATCCAATGAAGTTTATAGCTAATCGCATCCATTATCACTTGCAATTGTGTAATGATATGTCCACATAGAAGTGGAAAAACTGCTACAACTATGCTGCTTCTTTATAGGTAAATGTAATACCCATTAGAGTAGCCTAGTGGTTAGTGCAGCAGACTTTGATCCTGGGGAACTGGGTTTGATTCCCACAGCAAGTCACTTAACCATCCATTGCCCCAGGTACAAATAAGTACCTGTATATACTATGTAAACCGCTTTGAATGTAGTTGCAAAAAACACAGACGCAGTATATCAAGTCCATTTCCCTTTCCCTTATCAAGCTTTGTCTTAATGGGAATTAACAGTTAATTATACCTCCCCCCCCCCACCCACTGAATGCTATAGTGCTGCTGAATAGCACTAAATTAAACCTGGATTCAGTTTTTTCTACTTTCATACAACTGGAAAGAAAATGAGCCAATCCTTAGAGAAGATAGATATCTACTTGCTGTCTGTTTAATCATTGTAAAAGTGCCCTGCATTGACTACTTAAATGAACATCTAATATTTGAAACTTAAGCTCTGCCCTAGTAAATAGTAGATTTGAAGGTTTAATAAAACTGTTCCCTCACTGACCAACATTTCTTTGTAAATTTATTTGGATTTTGCTCACACCTTTTTCAGTAGTAGCTCAAGGTGACTTACATTCAGGTACACTGGGTATTTCCCTGTCCCAGAAGGGCTCACAATCTAAGGGTCTTGTTTACTAAACCGACCAATATTTCTCTGCAAATTTATTTATTTGGATTTTGCTCAGACTTTTTTTTAGTAGTAGTACACTGGGTATTTCCCTGTCCTAGGAGGGTTCACAATCTAAGGGCACTGTTTACTAAGCCGTTCTGTAGGCATGCTTTTTAGTGTGTGCTAAAACTTGTTGCACACTAATGATACACATATTCCTATGGGTGTCTCTAGCGTTAAAATAAGCTTGCGCACCTACAGTGCAACTTAGCAAACAGGGGCCCAGATGCATCAACCATACGTAAAAAAATCTAAAACGTTAAAGTCCTTAACGAATTTGAAAAAACGAAGCATGCAGCAAAAAAACAAGTCGCACATGCTCTGTGTGGTATTGAAAAGTACAGTGTGTCAAAGATTTGTAATCCCCGTCGTTAATTGGCCCCTAAAGCATGCGCAGAGCAGCCAAGCGTTATGCTGGCTGCTCTGCGCATGCCACAAACATCCAAAACAGCAACAACAACAAAAAAACCCAAACAGTGGCTCCCCGCTTCCCTCTGCATAAAATAAAAAATGAACACAAAATCAAAAAAGGATTGGGAGGGGGCAAAGGCGCTTGTCAGAAGCATCCTGTATGGCCAGCCTTGCCCCCCCCCCCCCCCGAGGTTGTCAGAGGAGGGCGGGCCCAGGAAGAACAGAGAGAGGAGACGGAGGAGGCAGCAGTGATCGCCGATCAGCTGTTCCATCCCGTGCAGCGCCTTCAAACGGAGGTGAGAGGCGCTGCGCGGGCCGGTAAAGCAGAGAGGGGGAAGCGGCGGCGATGAGCTCAGGGGGCGGGGCACGGGGGCGGAGGATGCCAGGAGTCGGAGCTATGGGAGAAGGAGTACAGAGAGAGACAGGAAGGGAGGGGGACCGCGGCTGCTAAACTTTTTAGTTTTGTTTTAACTTTTTATTTTATACGAGCGGAAGCGGGGAGCAGCGGCAACCTCGGGGGGGGGGGAGGGCAAGGCCGTCCATACTGGACGCTTCTGACGAGCGCCTTTGCCCCCTCCCGATCCTTTTTTAGGTTGTATTCATTTTTTATTTTATGCAGAGGGAAGCAGGGAGCCAAGTGTTTTTTTTTTTTTTTTAATCTCACTTTTGTTTTTAAACATACCAGCTTGGATTTTCATGGTGCAGGGGGGAGCGGGGAGATGACAGCTCAGGCCTTAACGACAGGTCTGAGCTGACGTTAAATTTCTCACGGAAAATGACTCTTTGCAATCGTCTGTGTGGTTAGTGCAATCCAAATTGTCCACATTTCAATGGTAGTTTCTCGTTTGCATTCCGTTTTCGTTAGCTGCTAGCGTCATCGGAAAATGGCCTTTAATGCATGCTATGTTTCAAATTTTCCTCGTTAAAGGGTCGTTAAAGTTTTGTGCATCTGGGCCAGGGTCCTAAGTTTGTACCTGAGGCAATGGAAGGTTAAGTGACTTGCTCAAGAATACAAAGAGCAGCAGTTTGAATCAAACTAGGCATCTCTGGATGTCAAGACCAGTGCTCTAACCACTAGGCCTCCACTCCACACATTTAGAGTTCTTATTGTAGAAAGGGTTGAACTTTTGCATACAAAAGTGGTTTAATGCATACTATTACTTTGTTGTAGTAAGCTAGCAGTGTACTATATTTAATTGAAATGAAACTGTTCCTGGGGGCATGTGGCTATCTATTGAAGGAATTTTTTTTTTTTTTTAGATCTTCATGTTTTTAAAGCAAGTTCTGAAGCTAAATAAGAGTTCACACCACTTTGATTTTTCTTGAAAACATCAAGAACTACTTGAACTATGTATGTGTCTGAGATTTAATTCTGGTGCTTGTAATAGTAGTTTAATCCTGGGCCCAGTCTTCAGGACACACTTTAGCCAATCAAGTTTTCACAATGCCCATGAATAAAAAAATATGCATACAAATTTCTCATACATCAGCCATTCTCAACTTTTTGGATCTGCTACTTTAGTCACCTTTTTCCAGAGACTCGCATTCATTGTGGATGTCCTGAAAACCTGACTGTTTTAGATGTTTTCATGGCCTGTGCTGGGCTTTGAAGTACTTGTATAATTTATAGCAGGGTAAATCCAGCCAGTCAAGTTTTCAGGATATCTGCAATGAATATGCATGAGAGATTTGCATGCACTGCTGCCTTATGAAAATTTATCATGCATTTTCATTCAGGATGTCCTAAAAATCTGGACTGGGTTGAGAACCACTGGCTTATAGCAAGAACCTTGTGTGTCTTTTCGTCTTCTTCTTCTTCAAAACCCCATTTAATTGCCACAGTTCTAGACTGAACTAGCAGAATATTGTGCTGGTCATACCCATACATAGAGAGCTGAGATTGCAGCAGATGCATACTGTTCTTAAATATAAAATCCTCTTAATCAGGTTTCTTCCCTCCCTGTAGATTTCCAGAACATCATGAAATGATGGTCCTGCTAATCTAGAAATCTGACTTTTTTTTTTTTTTTTCTTATGACTAAACTAGCTGGGAACTGATAGTAAAATTTTAAACTTGAATATGGTGGTAGAATATTTTAAAATTGCTCAGCTTCAGTTGTTTTGATACAGTTTACTCTTTTTCAGACAGGTTAGCCCATGGGAAGAAGTAAACTTGTTCTATGTAGTTATGTAGTTTTATTTATTTTAATTTTAACAGCCAGTTCAGGTTTGGCGGTGGTTGATGACAACGGTGTACCTCTGAACTCTAATTTCCAAAGAACAAATGGAGGGAGACTGGCACCTTACAAAGTTGCATCATTTGGGCTACCCAACTGTAAATCTCCTCCTCAATTTGACAATGCTCAGGATCTCACTCAAATTGCAAATATTCTGGATAAGTACCTTGTTCGAATTGGAGACAATGTAACTTGTTTAACTGACCCAAATTATCTAGGAATCTGCAATCCACCACTTTCAGAAGGAACAACTTACAGGTATGTTAAAGCTCTCTCCTAAATGCATATCTCTGTCTCTTAATATTTAAGGAGATGCAAATTAATCTACTGCCCACATGACTTGTCCAGCTTCATTGCACTGAGGACTTTTTGTTATGAACAGATCTGAGGAAAATCTTGTAAGTCTTCAAAAATGGGACAAGTCATTGGGAGCAGGAAACCTATAGTTTTGAGTACCTGCCTTTATAAAACTGATGTTTTTATGGCAGTAATCTGTTTGGTAAATCTTGGTCTTGTTGGGTACTAGAATGAGTAATCTGTTTTTAAAATTTAAAAAAAAAAAATTGTATCTGATGCTACATAGGGTTGGCCCTGAATATTAGTCCTAACATTGTGGGCCCTGTTTACTAACCCGCACTAGAGGCACATTAGTATGTGCTAACTGTGGACGCCTACACAGTGCATGCTAATTTTGTGCATGCGCTAGCGCACCTTAGTAAACAGGGCCCTGAGTGACTTGCACATGGTTTGCTTTTCCATTGACTTTGTGCAGGGGGCCTCATTTGCTTTAGCCATGGGCTGTCCCTGCAAATGTGTGAGCCAAGTATGGGCGTGCAAGTGGCAGATGAAGTTCAATGTTGACAAGTGCAAAGTGATGCATGTGGGTAAGAGGAACCCGAATTATAGCTACGTCTTGCAAGGTTCCACGTTAGGAGTTACGGATCAAGAAAGGGATCTGGGTGTCGTCGTCGATGATACGCTGAAACCTTCTGCTCAGTGTGCTGCTGCGGCTAGGAAAGCGAATAGAATGTTGGGTGTTATTAGGAAGGGTATGGAGTCCAGGTGTGCGGATGTTATAATGCCGTTGTATCGCTCCATGGTGCGATCGCACCTGGAGTATTGTGTTCAGTACTGGTCTCCGTATCTCAAAAAAGATATAGTAGAATTGGAAAAGGTACAGCGAAGGGCGACGAAAATGATAGTGGGGATGGGACGACTTTCCTATGAAGAGAGGCTGAGAAGGCTAGGGCTTTTCAGCTTGGAGAAGAGACGGCTGAGGGGAGATATGATAGAAGTGTATAAAATAATGAGTGGAATGGATCGGGTGGATGTGAAGCGACTGTTCACGCTATCCAAAAATACTAGGACTAGAGGGCATGAGTTGAAGCTACAGTGTGGTAAATTTAAAACGAATCGGAGAAAATTTTTCTTCACCCAACGTGTAATTAGACTCTGGAATTCGTTGCCGGAGAACGTGGTACGGGCAGTTAGCTTGACGGAGTTTAAAAAGGGGTTAGATAGATTCCTAAAGGACAAGTCCATAGACCGCTATTAAATGGACTTGGAAAAATTCCGCATTTTTAGGTATAACTTGTCTGGAATGTTTTTACGTTTGGGGAGCGTGCCAGGTGCCCTTGACCTGGATTGGCCACTGTCGGTGACAGGATGCTGGGCTAGATGGACCTTTGGTCTTTCCCAGTATGGCACTACTTATGTACTTATGTAAGTAGTCAAACTTTCAATGCATATGATGGGGGTTTGATGGATTACTATTACTCCAGTTTAAAAACAGTTCTGCTCTGAATGCTGAACTGAAAGGCAAGGTTTTGGCATCCATGAAACGTTAACTCTATCTAGTACTGTTTTACCATCTGTTTTCTAGGTTGTCAAAACATTTTTGTTCAGAAAGGGCACATCAGACTTGGCACAAGACGAGTAAATTCTGTGGTGGGAATATGGAGTTGGTCTGATCCACTGAATGTTTAACAGTGTTAGGGAAGAAATCCTGTAACCTGATTTCAGATTTTATTTTAACACTGGCACATACCAACAGAATATCTGGAATCCAACACCATTGGTTGGGAAGACCAAACCTTTAGCTTCAGTTCAGCAAATATTGCTACATGCTGAAATCTCGGGGGGGGGGGGGGGAGAGGGGAGCCCTTGTGACTTCTCTAAAATTCCAAGACCCCATTCTAATGACAGTATGCTTGCTTATCTGTCAATACCACTAAGGCTTTTTCATGATGGTGGATAGGGTATAGCAAAAAGAAATAGTAATCCACTGAAGATGAAACCAGTAATGTAACCAAAAGAGAGAAACAAAATTCTTACAAAAAAGGGAAGGAAAATCTTCAAAGTAGCTCCAAACACGCAGATTTTGAAGAGCTAAGGCAGTCTAAAGACTTCATTGACAACCTTCCCACAAAAACTGTCTTCATTCAAAATACACAAAATAGTGACTTAGAACAAATGTGTAGTGCTCAGAACGCATCTGGTGGAAGTCTTAGGACATGTCCGCATCCTAAGACTTCCGCCAGATGCGTTTTGAGTGCTACGTATTCGTTCTGAGAAGTCATTTTGTGTATTTTGAATGAAGACACTTTTTTGGGAAGGTTTTTTGTCAATGATGAAGTAAGTCTTTAGACTGCCTTAGCTCTTCAAAGTCTGTGTGTTTGGAGCTACTTTTTCCGTTTTGTATGAATTTTGTTTCTCTTTTGGTTACATTACTGGTTTCATCTTCAGTAGATTACTATTTGTTTTTGCTATATTGCATATGTAATACCACACCCATTTCTTACTAGTTGGTGGATAGGGTATGCCACAAAATTGCATAAGAATTGTTAACTGGCTATCTGTGATTATTATTTTAAAACACTAAAAGCAGTGATCAAACAGTTAAGACAGAACCTTCCTGTGCTCAAAATATACCTAGTAACATGAATATAGAATTTCAGCACCTCAAAGTAGTTTGTAATGCATACTTTTTGTAAAGTAATTTCTTGGTAATTTGGGAATGTCTTCTAAATATTAACTGTTAACTGTTCATAACAATGGTCTTGGATGGGAAACAAAGTACTGTAGTTAAACTTAAGCTGCTTTGGGTTTTTTTTTTTTTAATATAAACTGTTTTATCCATTTAGAGCTAACAAGCAGGAACTTACTATTCAGTCACTCCACTGTTGATTGCATTACTTTCAGAAGCACACTTGATATTTTAAAGATTTCACTTGGTTTTGGTACATGCATTTCAGGATAGTGCTGTATATCATCTGAGATGGTTATCTAGTCTTGAACTATGTTGCGTGTATACTAGATGTTGTAAGATAACTACTTTATTGTTCCCTTGCCAGATTTAGGTACATCTTGGTAAACAGCACTGGAAAAATGGCAGACCAAACTCTTTGGTCTGATTCAATTACAACAAGAACAGGTAAATAAAAATGTAGATGTGTTAAACCCTCTCAAGTTGTTTGTACACAGTGGTTATAACATAGCTCCAGATCAGTAGTGGTTCTGGAGGTTTATTTATTTTTTTTTTTTTTGGGGGGGGGGTTAATATCCTACATTAAGTGAAATGGCATTTTGACAAAGAATCAAATCTCCAATACAGTATGTCACTAATGCCTTAGAGATACAGCAGGTGGTAATGGTCAGTTAGTTCAGAGACCTGTTGTATTATTCATATGAGCTGACACATAAAATTGCTTGCTTTGCCCAGCCTCTTGCATATAGGTTGCAAACATCACAAAGTAGGTAGTGGTTTTAAATTGCCCATATCAGTGGAGCTGATTTCCACAGACCCACTGCATGCATTCAGGGGTATAGTACATTATGCAAGTCCCTTATGCTGCTTTGGTTTGTTTAATTTTTCAGGAAGGTATTTGGTGCTTACTAGTTGACATCATCTTCAGGATGGCTGCATTTCTTAACTCTAAAACCTCCAAAGAGGCTTGTCATAAGTTAAAACATACCTGCTTCAGTATGCTTGTTTGCAAAGGGTCTCCAAATCTGAAGAAACTCTGGCATCCAGTTTTCCTTAGGATAGTATGATGTGGTGTTGGTGCACTACTAAATCCAAACACTGGGGGACACTATAAATAACCTGGGGGGTGGGGGATAATGTTCTTGCACAAGCCTTAAATCGTATATATACTAACCTACCAAATTGTGTTTTCTGCTAAGCTCAATCCTCAGTTGTGTGTGTCAGAGAATGACTGTGGGGATGGGGCCAGAGCTTGCACGGCGGGGATGGGGGACAGTGCCCACGAGGACAGGGACAAACTTTGTCCCTGTCATTTTCTACTTTGAAGGCTGTTAATGGAATGGGACTGTTGTTTGTTTGAGTGATGCAGAAAATGATATTTTGATTTTTGTGCAAAAACAAGCAAACATGCTGGCCACAACTAGTAAAACTTGCATGGGAGATTCCTGTACATCCTGCTAACAAGACATCTTCTATTGCAGGAAAGGATTGTGGGAGACAGGAGAGCTAGACCGAAACCTGAGATTGTTGATGACTTCTTAGTCATCCACAGATTTAAAAAAATCATAAGTGCTTCATAGGGCATATTTCTCCCCTCTAGAGCACGCAGAACGCGTTGTATTTTGTACCCCTGGACATTTTAACAGGGTAGATTAGGATTCCTTGGGGTAGTAGAAATCGGCTATTGTTGGGGCTGGAAGGGTAGAGGGCGGAGTTGAGGAGGGTTATTATAGCTGTTCGCTGCTGTTATTGTTTTATATTTGTAACTTATACACAATAGTTACAAGGCATATTCCTTTTTATACTTTAATAAAAAGATTTAAATATAAAAGAGTAGCAACATTCCATGCTACCAATCCCAGGGCAAGCAGCGACTTTCCCCATGTCTTTCTGTCTTTCTTTGTTACATTTGTACCCCACATTTTCCCACCTATTTGCAGGCTCAATGTGGCTTATATCAGTGGCGTAGCCAGACCTGAGATTTTGGGTGGCCCAGAGCTAATATGGGTGGGCACGCATTGTCTATATAAGTTTGAGTAGCGTCTCTTGGGATCCTACAAAATAATGCCTTAGAATTCACTTGATGCCCAACAGCTGCCCTGCATCAGTATAACCACATACATACTTAATGGAAAAATTGATATTTTTAAATATAATTACATTATCCCACAATCTCTCCATTGCAAAATGCTATACACAAACTTGTGCAAAAACACACTCATATCCTTACTAAACCATAACAGCACTAATTCCAAGGACAGGACGAGCTACAACCTTATGCTTGAAAAGGCAGAACTGTAATTACACTAGGCTCTAAAACACCAATACACTACTTCGTGAAAAAAAAAAAAGCAAAACAAAAAGGGCTGCAAATACTACATGCTAGCAGAATACTGCACCTTGATCACACATGAAAAACACATGACACAACAGACATGACACAAGGAACTAGAAATCAAAAAATATGAAGGCAAAATACTGAACTGGAAAGTTAACTCAAGAAGTCAGACTCAGCATGCAGCAATACCAGAAAAATTGAAACTTGCATGCAAAATATCACAGATTCACATTTCCAAAAGCTGACATATTCCAATTAATAAATTCTGAATAAAATACTTTTTTCTACCTTTGTTGTCTGATCCTTTAGTTTTTCTATTCGCTTTGGTCCCAGTGTCTTCTGTTTTATGCAGTGTCTTCTTTCCATCTGATATTTTTTCTCTCACCATGTCCACCATCCTCCTGTGTCCTATGTGTCCTGTCTACCATCTGTAGCCCTGTCCCTATCCTTCCTCGAGTTTCAGTATCTGCCCTCAACGTGTTCCAAACCAGCCCTTAAACTCAGCAGTTTTCCCTCCATCCATATCCAGCATTTCTCCTTACTCCCCTCCATCCATGTGCTTCTACTTCCTTTGTCTTCCCTCCCCTCCATCCTTGTCCAACATTTTTCCTTCTCTTCCCTGCCCTCCACTCCATCCATGTCCAGCATTTCTCCTCTCTTCCCTCCCCTCCATCCATGCGCATCTCCTCCCTGACTTCTCTCCCTTCCCTCCATCCATCAACTCTCCATTCTCCCCTGCCCTCTCCTTCATCCAACCATACCCAGCAAATTTCCTGTCTCCCCTTTTCCCTCCATCCATCCATGTCCAGGAATTCTCCTCCTTCCCCTGCCCTCCGCTCCGTCCAGCAACTCTCCATTCTCCCCTGCCCTCTCCTCCATCCATCCATCTCCAGCCAATTTCCTCTCTCCCCTTTTCCCTCCATCTAGCCATGTCCAGCAATTCTCCTCCTTCCCCTTCCCCTGCCCTCCGCTCCGTCCAGCAACTCTCCATTCTCCCCTTCCATCTCCAGCAAATTTCCTATCTCCCTTGCCCCCTCCATCAATCCCTGTTGTCCGGCAATTCTCCTCTCTCCCCTGCCCCCCCCCCCCCTCAAAAGAATGACAATGTGGATGCAGCAGCTCACAGGTTTGCTTGCCCTGTGTTTTGAGCGAACGGCGATGGCTGCGCGGAGGAGTGGAAACCAAATCGCTTCTTTCTGGCTGGCTCACTTCCACTCCTGAAGTTGCAGCGTGCAAGCAGCGAGCCAGTCTCGACTCCCTCCTTCGCTTCCTGCCCTCTCACTGTGCCGTCCCACCTTCCTCTGATGTCATTTCCTTTCAGGCGGGCGGGACGTTGAGAGGGCAGGAAGCGAAGGACGCGGAGTCGAGACTGGCTCGCTGCTTTTACGCCCGCTGGCCGCTGCGGGCAAAAAAACGAAGTCATCGTCGTGGTAGGTGAGGGTCCCAAAAGACTGGACGGGCCCAGGCCGAGATTGGGTGGGCCTGGGCCCACCCAGGCCCACCCGTAGCTACGCCCCTGGCTTATATAGTACAGTGAGGCGTTAGCCAACTCCGGTGATGAAACAAATACAAGGTGATGTTATTGTCGAAAGAGGTTCATGTGTTACAGACACATTAGGAAATCGTAGAGAAGGGAGTTCTTTACGGGCTTTGGATTCGTTGTGTTGCTGGGTTCAGGCACTTAAGTTGGGTCAGTAGGGTCTGCCTTTTCGAACAGGTTGGTCGAGTGATTTTCAGAAGTTTAAGGTCCGTAGTCTTAATAACAGGCTATGGACTTTTTCTCCAGGAACTTGTCCAACCTTTTTTAAACCCAGATAATAACCGCTATTATCCCATCCTCTGGCAACAAGTTCCAGAGCTTAGCTATTCAGTGAGTGAAAAATATTTATTTCCTCCTATGTTTAAAAAAAAAAAAAATCACTTGTGTCCCCTGGTCTTTTCACTGTTTGAAAGAGTGAAAAGTCTATTTGATTATACCCATACTATACCACTCAAGATTCTGTAGACCATCATTTCTTCTCCACCCCCCCCCCCCCCCCCCCAAGAGCTTTGAATACCTTTTCCCACTTGGCTGACTTGGTACCAATGGTGGGAAGTTCTTTCAAGCATACAGCCAGCTCTGTGGGTGCTTGAGCACACAACAAATTCCTTGTTCCTTGTCATCAGCAGCAGATGAATCCATTAATTGATGGGTTGTATCCGCCTACCAGCAGGTGGAGATAGAGAACACTGAAAAACCATAATGCTTCTTGGCCAGCTAGCCCCCAACTGCCTAAAGTATTTTTCTATCTCCCAGCAGGTGTGGACGTAGCTTGATCAGCTCCTGGATTTCAGATTGCCTGGGGTGGCTCCTGTGCTTGCCAGTTGAGCAGGGGTGTTGTGGCTGGTGGTGCCCACTTTAAAGGCATATAGGTTCACCCTTTCCCTGCCTTACCCCCGCCTCCCAGAATCCCTCTGTTGCTGCCTGCCTCCAACTTTCCTCACAGCTTTAAAAAAAAAAAAAGACTTTTTCCAGAGATTGACTGGAGCTCATTGACTCGGTCCTCTAAGGTGAGAGTGGTGCCCAGCTCCTCCGGGGAGGTCCCGTGTACACCGTTCCAATCGGGGTAAGTTTGGGCGGGGACGATGGCTGCTGAAGCAGTTAAGCGCTGCTCCCGTTGTGGTAAACTCAGATCAGCAGCGGGGCTATGTAAAATGTGCTCCTTGGGCACTCACGATAGTATGAGCATGGCGAGCAATGTTTCTTCCCGCTCGATGGAGCTGGCAGCGGGTGCCATTTTGGAAGCGCCACATGTCTCGACCCTCGCAGTTGCGGAGGAGTCTGAGTGCAGGGGGACGCCTCGATTTGAGGCTGCCAGAGGAGTTCCTACATCCGTTTCTCCTAATTCCGAGGCGGAGGGTCAGGGTGAGTTTTTCTCCCCTGAGTTTGTGCTTTTAATGCATAAGGCTTTCATGCTGAAAAGAGCTCTGCTGCAGGTGTCTGACACTGCATTGCCTCCTGGCTTCCCTCCTGGTGTTGATGCCCCAAGGATGACTTCAAAGGTTATTTCCTCCCCCGAGCGTTGGAAACACGCTAAACATCGACGGATGAATTTCCCATCTGAAAGTGGCGCATATCCTTCCCCCCCCCGTGGTCGGGCTGTGGAGAGTGGAGGGATCTGGCAGGCCTTCAGGGACGGATGATCCAGAGGAGGGTGCCTGTTTACCACTGGATTTGGATGATCCCAAAGTGGTACGGATTTTCCACTGTGACGAGCTGCCAGCTCTCATTACTGACGCCTTGCAGGCCCTCTCGATTGATGATCCTGCTGAAGGCGATGCCTCCTCTGTTAATCTTAGGATGGCGAGTACTAAGAAGCCTACTCGGGCCTTTCCTGTGCATGACTCCATCCAAGAGCTTATTACAGCTCAATGGTCTGACCCCGATGGGCCTTTGAAAGTGGCCAGGGCTATGGGGCAGCTTTACCCCTCTGCGTGAGGAGTACTTGGCCCCTTTTGGGGATGTCCAAAGTGGATGCATTGGTCACGGTGGTGACAAAGAAGACCACTCTCCCAGTAGAGGGAGGGGTCGCTTTGAAAGACATGCAGGATCGGCGACTGGAGGTCGTGCTGAAGCAGTCCTTTGAAATTGCGGGCCTTGCCTTGAGGGGTCTATTTGCAGTTCCTGTGCAGCCCGGGCATGTCTTTCCTGTCTACAGCAGGCGGTGGAACAGCCCGCCGATTGTGCAGGCCCCCTTTCTGAGGTTGCCCCGCGGATGGAGTCGGCCCTGTCATTTTTGGCTGACGCCCTTTATGATCTGGTTAGAGCTTCGGCTAAACAGATGTCTGTGGCGGTGTCCGCCCACCGCCGCCTTTGGCTACGGCATTGGGCGGCTGACATGGCTTCTAAGCAAAGGCTGGTGAGGCTACCCTTTCGGGGCCTCCTGGGTTATTTGGAGAGGAATTGGAGAAGATTGTGAAAGACCTGGGAGAATCTAAACCCCAGCGGTTACCTGAGGATAGGCCGAGGCCTTCTTCCAAGGGTTCTGTGTTTCCCTCCTCTTCCAGACCTCGCTTCCGTGAAGCTCGAAGGTATCGCCCGGGGCGCTCTGCTGGGTTTTCTCAACGTGCCCGTTTTCAGCAGAGGAACTCCATTCTCTCTGACAACCATTCTGCAGGGGCCAGTTCAAGGCCAGGAGTTCAGGGGTGCCCTCCACAATGATGGGACGCCGGTCCACTTCTTGCCTGCCATAGGAGGATGTCTTCCCCTCTTTCTAGAGGAGTGGACCAAGATTATCTCAGATCAGTGGGACCTGATCAGAGAAGGTTACCGACTGGAATTCGGTGCCCCGGTGAGAGATGTTTGTGGAGTCCTGGTGCGGCACTGCCGTAAAACGGGCGTAGAGGAGACCTTACAAGTCTTGCTGCATCTCGGAGCGGTGATCCCTGTGCCTCCTGCCGAACGCGGCCGCTACACCATTAATTTTGTCATGCCTCGAAAAGGCGGGTCATTCAGACCGATCCTCGACTTACGAAGAGTCAACGAGGCTCTGAGTACAACATTTCCGCATGGAAACCCTGCGCTTCGTCATTGCAGCGGTACAACCAGGAGAGTTTCTCACATCTCTGGACCTAAAAGAAACTTATTTGCACATTCCTATCTGGTCTCCACACCAGCGGTTCCTCCGCTTTGCGGTGTTGGGGGAAAGCATTTCCAGTTTCAGGCCTTGCCTTTCAGCCTAGCCACAGCTCCCCATACCTTTTTCCAAGGTAATGGTGGGTGTAGCTGCCTGTCTCAGGCAAGAGGGTATCAGAGTTCACCCTTATCTCGACAACTGGCTCATCAGAGCGGATTCAGCAACTGAAAGTCATCTTGCCACGGCCAGAGTGGTGACAGTCCTGCAGATGCTAGGCTGGGTGGTCAATATACTCAAAAGTCACCTGACCCCCCTCTCAATCTCTCGAGTATTTGGGGGGTCCAGTTTGACACGGCCTCGGGGTTTGTCTTTCTCCCCGACCAAAGGCGGTGCAAGCTTCAGAATCGGGTCCGTCTGCTCCTGCGGATGCCTCGCCCGCGAACTTGGGACTTGGTCCAGCTGCTGGGGTCGATGACGGCCACCTTGGAGGTGGTTCCTTGGGTAAGAGCGCATATGAGGCCTCTGCAGATTGTCCTGCTTCAACAATGGTCTCCAATGTCCCAGGAATATCAACACAGACTAACGTTGCTCCCTGCGGCCTGGCTCAGTCTGGAGTGGTGGCTCTCCGACAGGATGCTGCGCTAAGGAATGCCTGTGCTTCCTTCTTGGTGCCTGGTGATAACAGATGCCAGCCTTGTCGGTTGGGGAGCGCATTGCCAGGGAAGCTATGCTCAGGGTCTGTGGACATCCGTGGAAGTGGGGTGGTCCATCAATCGCTTGGAACTGAGAGTGATATTTCAGGCTCTAATGGCCTTTCAAAGGACTCTGAAGGGGCTTGCTGTCCGGGTTCTGTCAGACAACACGACAGCGGTGGCATACATCAGGGCGGCACACGGTGCAAGGGCCCTGGCCGCGGAGGCAGCTCAGATTTGCCCCTGGGACGAGCTACACCTGCAGCTTCTGTCGGCTACTCACATAGCAGGTCAGAGCAATGTGCAAGCCAATTTTCTCAGCAGCCATCAAATCGACCCGGTGGAATGGGAACTGGCAGAAGTTTTTCTTCAGATCTGTGCCAAATGGGGGACTCCCGGAATGGATCTAATGGCATCAAGTGCAAAACGCCAAAGTACCTTGCTTTTTCAGCAGAAAGAGAGATCCTCACTCGGCGGGGTTGGATGCTTTTGCTCAACCCTGGCCCTCAGGCCTCCTGTATGTGTTCCCTCCTTGGCCCTTGATAGGGCGAGTCCTTCTGCGGATTTGTCAGCACCGAGGTCTGGTGATTCTCATTGCTCCAGATTGGCCAAGGCGTCCGTGGTATGCGGATCTCCGCCGGATGTTGGTGGATGCTCCGGTGCATTTGCCCCTGGTGCCGAACCTGTTGGTGCAGGGTCTGGTGTCTATGGAGGATCCCTGCCAATTTGGTCTTACGGCCTGGCTATTGAGAGGGCGCAATTGAGAAGGGCTACTCTAACAAGGTCATCTCCACTCGCAGGCCTTCAAGCGGTCCACCTCCGCAGCTTATGCTCGGATCTGGTGCGCATTTGAGGTGTGGGGTGTTTCAAAGGCGATCACACCCACGCGGGCTACAGTCTCGACAGTGCTGGACTTTTTGCAGGAGGGCTTACGGAAAGGCCTGGCTTACAATTCCCTGCGCGTACAAGCGGCGGCAGCATCATGCTATTGAGGGAAAGTCGCTGGATTGTCCCTGGCTGCTCATCCGGACATTGCCCGATTTCTCAAGAGGGGTGCTTCGGCTCGGTCGTCCTGTCCAGCCTGGAACCTGGGGCTGGTGTTGAAGGCAGTGTTCGCCCTGCGAGCTTCGGAGAAGGATGTGACTCTCAAGACAGTCTTTCTGGTGGCCATGACATCGGCTAGACGTGTGTCTGAGCTGCAGGCGCTGTCCTGTCGGGACCCTTTTCTGCAATTCTCGGAGTCCAGAGTGACGGTACGTACAGTTCCTTCCTTCCTGCCTAAAGTGGTTTCAGCGTTTCACCTGAACCAGCCTATTTTTCTTACTTCCTTTTCTAGGGAAGAGTTCCCGGACTCCTTTGGGCAGTTACATCTTTTGGATGTCCGCAGAGCGCTGTTGCAGTATCTTCAGATGTCAAATGACTTCAGGACTTCTGATTACCTTTTTTTTTTCTTGTTGTCAGGGCCTCGGCATGGAGGTCCAGCGTCTAAGGTCACTATAACCCGTTGGCTCAAGGAAGTAATTTTTTCTGCATATCTGCTTTCAGGTCGGTCTCCGCCTGAAGCGTTTAAGGCGCATTCCACGAGAGCCATTTCCTCCTCGTGGGCTGAAACGGGTGCACTCTGTCTTCAAGAGAGATGTAGTGCGGCTGCTTGGGCTTCTCAGCTCTCTTTTGCCCGGCATTACAGGCTGGATGTTGCAGTGAAGCAGGACACTATTTTTGGAGCTCAAGTTTTGGCTCGTGGTGTGGCCTGTTCTCACCCTAAGTAGGGATTGCTTTTGTACATCCCATGAATTAATGGATTCATCTGCTGCTGATGACAAGGAAGGGAAAATTAGGTTCTTAGCTTGGTAATTTTCTTTCCTTTAGTCACAGCAGATGAATCCATGATCCCTCCCTGTCTGACTTTGTTTATTGTTCGGATCTTTCATGCAGATATAAATCACATTGGGAGAAGTTGGAAAACAGTTCTCAGAATTTCTACATGCTGTTCTACTACAGGAGGTTGAGATCGTCCCTCCTTTGTTGCTCCTGTTCTGGGGCAGTTGTTCGCTGTGAGGAAAGTTTGTTATACCTTTATGGTTCACTCTGCATTGGAAATCTCAAATACTGAAGGCAGTTGGGGGCTAGCCATCCAAGAGGCACTATGGTTTTTCAGTGTTCTCTAGCTCCACCTGCTGGTAGGCGGATACAACCCATCAGTTAATGGATTCATCTGCTGTGACTAAAGGAAAGAAAATTACCAAGGTAAGAACCTAATTTTCCCACTTTCCAGGGAGAGGCAACTTCTGTTGGGTTTAGCACACCAAATAATTTTGAAAAGTTGGCTCCCCCACTTGCAGGGCTCTGATCGCCATCAAAGATCTGGCTGCAGCCAGCCTGATGTTGAGGGAGGTAAAGGATTGATGTCGGTTTCTGGGTACAAATATGCATAGTGGCAAGCGCTTTTTTTTTTTTTTTTTTAAACGTTCTTTGATCCTGGCTCCTCTAAATCCTAAGTTATTCAGAGTCAAATGTTGTAAGGCCTGCTTCTATTGGTCCTGAAGATAGGCAGCCATGAATTAGATGACCCCTGTCAGATAATGCAGTGCCACAACTGACTTCTCTGATCAGGTCACACAATAGGTATGAACTGAACTTGTCTTGAGGTAGAACTGAGCCAAATCCTAATTAAACAACTCTTAGGTGCTGGAATGCAGTCTTCTGCAGGAGGAACACATTAAAAACAGTTTCTCTTGGCGCTGGTTATCCACACAGCTACCTAATGGCAATTAATCTGATTCCACTAACCACTTGTAGTAAGTACACATAGGGGGGAATTGTATATATGGTGCCAAACATTAGGCACTGCTTGTGCAGCAAAGCTTTTTTTTTCATGCCAAGAATTTCTAATGGATGCAAAGTGGCAAAACAGGACAGTTCTGCGTGAAACCATGTTATTCTATAAACAGGCATGTAAGCATTCCATGTGGATCTATAGAGTAGGCTTGACCATAGGAGGAGCATAGGTGGGCCAGGGCTGTTCCCTTAAAGCACACAGTGCTAGAATCATAGGATCTGTGCCCTATGTTTAGTAGTAGTACTTGGTTTTTAATTGGTAACGCCTCACGTCCAATGCTGAGCATGAAATGGTGCATGGTGCTACACATGCTATTCTATAAAGGACACCAATCCTGGAATGCTTGTTTAACATTTAGCACCCCCTCCCCCCCCAGCACCATTTCATAGAATTTCCCCCATAGTATTATGCTTTTATAAGTCACTTAACCTCTAATTTATTGACATTTTGGATTGTCCCTACACATGCTAAATTAACTCTAAATATTTTGGTTAAGCTTGCTTCTGGTGATATTATATACTTTGAATGCCACTATGGCATTTTAAAATTGTACATATAAACTTCTATCCCATCTTATTTTTTTCTTCCAGTCACTTAATTGGCCAAAGTTGGTTAATATGACAACTTGTGTGAATTGTGTATACTGGGGGGGGGGGGGGGGTTATTTTATTTACTTATTTCCAACTTGCCATACCGCTGTTAACTAACAAAGCAGGACACTGTGGTTTACAATCTAAATAACATAAATTAAAAACTACAAAATCATGATAAAGGATCTATTCGTGCCAACAAAAGAAGTTTACATGGGACACAGTAGGCTGCAATCCTTAAAGACCACCTATCCATTTGAGTGAGCCTGATTAAAGAGCCAGTCTTAAACTTTTTTGATGGACAGTTTGCCCCAGAATGTCAAAGGCAACATGTTCCAGAGCAGGAGCAGTGAAAAAAAGCCTGATGACATGTAGTTTTGTAATGAGCCTTAAATGTAAGAAGTGAAATCTTGAACTTAACCATGAACTTAAGTGGCAGCTGATGATTTTTAAGCAATGGCGTTATGTTATCAAACCGACTTTTGTGATAGGAGTCTTTTTATAGCACAGTTTTGACGTCTGCAGTTTCTTCAGAAGTGAGTGGGGAAATACCTATTTGTCTGCTTCCTATGTTTCTAAAGCAAATGGATGCTTGTGTTATGTACTTGGTAAATTTGGTATTTCCCAATCTCTACAAACTGCGCAAGGAGAAGGGAATGAAAGGATCAGATTCCAGCACTGTCTGTAAGACCAAGAACAAAAAAACCCAGACTACAAGGCTGAAACCTTAGTGCAAAAGAGCTGATAATCAAAAAAATTACCAAGGTACTGAAAGAAAAGAATCAACCGGAGTAATTGAGGTACCCAAAGACACAAATCTGAAGAGTGGGACAGAGATCTTGTAAGCCAACAAGCAATGGTCTTAGGGTTTAAAACAAGATTGTTGTCAACAACCAATGGGGTGATTTTTATCTAGGCAAATCTGTAATGATAGTGTTGGAGTTGGTCAGGTTTGTGATATATGTGAACAATATTCACCTGTATGTGAAAGGAAACAAGAAGATTCCTGAAAAGTTGCTAACAACTTCTGGCAGTTGGGGTAGGAGAGAGTAAAGGTCCAGTTGCAAAGGAAAGATTGGAACCAAGATAGAGCAGTGCCTGACACACCAAGATCAGAAAGTTGGGTGAGCAAAAGCAAATGATCAACTAACTCAAAAGTGGCTGATTAAGTCTAATGAGATGGCAAGAGTTATGTGATTGTAAATGTTCATGAAACTTATTAAGAACTGTGAGGATATTTAACGACAGTCTTAATATCTACAACTGTCAAACCAACCCCCACCAGCACCTTGGTGGTCTAGGTGGCCAACTCCACTGCACTGGGCAGGGTGCAGCCATTTTGAAGGCAGCACTGGGAGGAAGTCATACTCCTGCCTCCAACACAGAGGTACCAGTGGGGAGGGGGGGGGAGAGAGAGGAGTTGGCTGCTAGACACAGCAGGAGCTTCTTTGGAAAGGACTTAGATCCTGGGGAACTGGGTTCAATTTCCACCGCAGCCCCTTGTGACTCTGGGCAAGTCACTTAACACTCCATTGCCCCGGGTACAAACAAGTACCTGTATATACTGCTTTGAATGTAGTTGCAAAAACAACTGAAAGGCACTATATAAGTCCAATTCCCTTTTCCTTGCTTCACTAGGCAGCATAAAGCAACTACTGTAGTCAGCATCTTGTGGTACTGAACTCTTTGACAACATTGGATATGCCAGAGAGCACAGCTCAGAGTGCTAATTTTGAAATAGATGTCTCTTAATCTCTTGCTTGCCCCTTCATTAAGGTGCAAAACATCCCTTAACTTTTAACATTTTAGTATTTTAGATGAATGATGAAGTAAATAGGCAAAATTTATTTTCTAGTGAAGGATATGTCAAGGATCGATACTTGGCCAGGCAGGAGAAGTGGAGGAATGATAGTCATCACATCCATTCTAAGTGTTCTTGTCTTTCTCCTATTGGCTGCGTTTGCTGCTGCAGTGCTAACATCTATGATGTAAGTATTTTCACTATTTGTAAACTGCAGGTTCGGTTAGGTGATTGATCCTTTAAAATAGGAAGGCAAGAACTGGCTCTCCTGTCATCATACATGCTATACGTACAAGTTATGGATGTAGGATATGGTTACTATATCTCTTTCAAGCTGTTTCTGGAGTACCCCATCTGCTTTTCATGATATCCATTATGAATATGCATTATTATTTTGATTTATTTAGATTTTGCTCACACCTTTTTTCAGTAGTAGCTCAAGGTGAGTTACATTCAGGTACACTGGATATTTCTGTGTCCCAGGAGAGCTCACAATCTAAGTTTGTACATGAGGCAATGGAGGAGCAGCTGGATTTGATATGAAAACTGAATTGCATATCTAGGATCAGTCTTGATTGTTTTTTAGAAAACAACTTGCCATGAAACATTAAATTAGAAATCAAACTGAAAAATGTGCATACACTCCTAAGGTTAATTCTGCTCTTCCCCTGTTCAGCCCATACTGTCATTTGTATTGTGGCCCTTAAATGGGTGGTATCCAAATGGAAGCACTTAAAAGAATTGCCCTTGTTATGTGGAGTCGCATAAATGGACCCAACATTCCTATTAATGAGGTCTACAGTTTCTAAATTTTACTGAATTTAATCTTATTGTACAGTTGCTTCCACAAAATGTCACAGTTCATACTACAGTATAGTGTGAGGTTTCTTTTAAAAGCATAACCAGTGTTTAGGGAACTTTCTAGGTGATTCTCCCCTTCCTGAGCCCAGTATTGACTGTTCTAATGGTAATGTAACCTTGGTCCTATGACGCGGGGTGTTCGCACACTAAGGGTTGCTATAGGAGCCCTGGTGGGAGGGGGTAAGACAGAACCAGGATCCTGATATATTTATTCCCTTTTTTTCTGTGTGCCTTAAACTAGTTATTAACTACTCCTTGAAACAATGCGCAACCCATGGTTTCAACCTATCCAAAGCTTTTCTGTTTTCTTCCACGAGGGAGCTCAGTTTTTATAGTTCTCCCCAAAATAACTGAGCACCCATTTGGACATCTTAGCCTTGGTCAATTACTTGCCCTAAAATAATAGGTCCAGAAGGTTTTCTCATTCTTAAAATTGGGGAAGGTTGGGGGGGGGGGGGGGCTCTGAATGTGTGTTAGGACACAGTCAGTGAGCCCAGCATATTCCGAATTCCAAGGCATTGCTATCTATTTAAACTTTGTGGCTTGGGTATGAGATCTGTTGGCCTTTTTGAGTGCTGTGCTTTAAAAATAAGCATTTAACTTGCAGGATCACAACTCTGGTGAGTGAGTAGAAACAAGTGATTATTGTAACTTTTTTATGTTGCTTTTTCTAACAAAAAATTTAAGATTTAGCTAATACAAAACTCACCACAGTATTTTGTCACAAATTCCAGATTTGACAGCATACCTCTGCTGAAACTTCTGCATTGGCTTCCTGTAGCTGCTAAAAATGGAGTTCAAAATCTTATGTCTAGCTGTTTAAAATTTTATAGGGCTGGCTTCTTTGCAGATAGGCTCCTGTTCTAGGAGGTTGATTCACAAACAAGCTTTCTTTGCCTCCATCTTCTTTGAGACTTACTTCCAGTTGAAACTACTACAAAATTAAATGGCTTCATACATATGGAATTCAATGCCATCGCATCTAAGGGCCCAATGCACGAAGCTTACCATGCTTGCAACACTTACTTTAGACCAGTTGTAGCCGGTCTAAAGCAAATGTTTAGCATCTAATGCAGAAAGGGGTTCTACTACTATTTCTTTCTATAGCGCTACTGTGGCCCTTTTTACCATTGGCCATAGCAGTAGCTGATAACCCTATGTAAATGTATTATAACAAGCTCACCGGTATTAAAATGAGCATTCCAACCAATGTATAGACATTCTGTGTGCACTGAACGTCTACCTTATAACCTGCAAAACTTAACAGTAGGTCTGGAGCTGTCGTTATGGGGAGCAGTCTGCTTGCACTGTAATACAAGCAAACTGGACCCCCAACCTTTAAAACTCCCTTGTACTCCAGTGGACCCCCTCATGAGACCCCAGCTCAAAAATCTCTGTGGTGGCCTATTGACCTCCACATACCTTGTGAGAGTTGGAGACAGGAGGACAGGATCAATGCCTATTCCTGCTTCTGGGCCTGCCCTTAAAGTGGCAGTGCCCAGCCCCTACCCAGGGCATCTTGGGATGCACTGGCAGGGGCTAAGCACCATATAGTGTATCCCAGGATGCACCAGTCAGGGGTTGGGCCAAGAAGGTTTAATAACAGATGGCATGTCAGTCTCCACCAAGGAGTTTTTTTAATTCTTCCCAGTGCAGCTATCGCTATCTTGGTACACCCAAAACAACAAAATTGATAACGTGACAAGGTCTGCCTGCTGGTTTCAGCCCACATGATGGACCAGATAGGAGCCTGTTATCAAACCTCCTTGGGATAGGCACTGCCTTTTGAGAAATGCAGGCCCAGAATCAGGAGCGAGTAGGCATTGCTCCTGCCCTCCTGCCTCATCTCTCAGAAGATATGTGGAGGGGGGGGTCACTAGACCACCATGGAGGTTTTTTGAGTTGCTCTAGGGGGAAGTCTGGCCCACCAGGTATTTTTTTTTTGGTTGGGGGGTTCTACTGGACCACCAGGGAGACTTAAAGATTAGGGGGATGTTGAAAGGGGTCCCTATCATCTCTGGACATGCCCCCATGAGATGTGCCTACCACACAACTTTTGTGGGCATGTGCCAAGAATGCTCAGACTCTTCATTATAAAATTTAATATACTGCCTAGCTAATCCATGTCAAGGTGGTTAACAATACAATAAAATCACAAAGCGTAAATAGAAAGGAATGCCAGTTAATTCAGAGAAAAGACCTAACATTTTCTCAAGATAAAAACATGCAAAGTGTTACTGTTCTCTCTCAGAATACAGAAATGTTAATAGATTTTTAATCCTTCCTGTCCTGTAAGACTAAATACTTATCTAAATTTTTAACATGATCTTAAATTTAGCTAAATTCATCGCTGCATGAATTTCTTTGGGAATGATATTCCATAAAGGTGCCATACCATCTAAAAATCTTTGATCTAAGCATCCCCTTCCCTGGGATGTATGGAATACCATGTGATTGGTTGGGAGCGGTTGTGGTATTTCCTTGTATTCTCTGAGAGACCAGCAGGTGTTGTAGTACATGGATTAGCTTTCTTCTACAAGACTCCTGATACAGGCCTAGCGGCCGAAACACAATGTTTGTGTCAAGTCCTTCTTTTTTAATAAACGTTTTTTTAATGGTTTTTTGTTTTTTTAAGTCCATTTTTTTCCAGTCTTTGGTATCCGTGGTCAACCTCCCACCCTTTTCTTTTACATTTTGTGGTTCTCTGTGGGACGTTCGAGTTCTCCATCTTGGCGGATTCTCTTGAACAAATAAAGGACTAACATGATTGAATTTACAAATTCAAACACTTTTAATAGCTATGTCTTGCAGGGTTTGACATGTTTAACTTGCTACTTAATAAATCCACAAATCACATTAGCATAATGTAAGTTTGAAATTATAAGGCATGAATTAAGGTAGTTAAGGTTTCATTATTAAACATTTTGACTAATCTTTTCAACACAATAAAACCTGGTTATCATATAATTTGTATTCTGTTAGCGTCAAGCATTAGTTGATAATTCTGACTCTGTGTTGAGTTGGACACACACCCACACACCCATGCTGGTCTCTGACAAAAGGAAAGTAGCAGTTTTGCCCCTTTCCCCTGTCCTCCATGCTACCTACAGAAGAAAAGTTGGAAAGCAGTTATGTTCTGCCCTGTGGTTCAGATAAGGGTAGCAGTCCCAATGCCCAGTGACACAACTGCCCTGTACATCTCTCATACCTTTACTCACAGAAAGATATATACCATATGTCCTCATGCCTTTTTATCGCCCTCCAAGCTCCCAGTGTTTCCTTCCAAAGTTTCAATGTTTATGTTCCATTGTTACATTCCCTAACGACACCTCAATTGTTTCGCATAACTCTGCACAATGTAATCCATAACCAATCTGTAACAAATTG
Organism: Microcaecilia unicolor; assembly: GCF_901765095.1. Classification (NCBI taxonomy): domain Eukaryota; kingdom Metazoa; phylum Chordata; class Amphibia; order Gymnophiona; family Siphonopidae; genus Microcaecilia; species Microcaecilia unicolor. Next base: position 71,666,820 of record NC_044039.1, on the reverse strand, counting down.
TATTTCTAACATTTAACTCGTATTGTAAGCCACACTGAACCCGCAAAAAGGTGGGAAAATGTGGGATACAAATGCAATAAATAAATACTAATATTTACAACTTGTAATTTGACTGCTAAAATTTTTAGTATATAATTTTATCTAATTATATCTTTATGCCATCACGTTTCTATGTAGGGGAGGATCACCAACTGGTGCCAATGCTACCATGCATGAGAGTCGGACCACTCAGCAAGCCAGTTCTGAAGCATATTCAGGTGTACTGAGAGGATCTTCTTTAGAAAGAGAACGCTATGTTCCTAAGCCCCAAGCTTGAGTTCACACGTATGTATCCTTAAAAACATGGAAATTTTGCTTCATAAATTAAGAGTAGTGTAAAGTCTGTTCTAAAGGACTTCAGTCTAATCACATGTGAAACTTTAGGATTTAAGCTCACAAGTGTGTACTAGCCTACGTTATCACCCTGTAAATTCAAATATAAATGTCAGCCTAATAGCTGAATATCTTTTGTAAACAGCTGAAGCGTCTGGTGATCTGCGATGTAGAAAGTGTGTAGCTCCTTGTGGTCTTGGGCAAGTCACTTTACCCTCCATTGCCTCAGGTACAAACTTAGATTGTGAGCCCTCCTGGGCCAGAGAATATCCAGTGTACCTGATTGTAACTCACCTTGAGCTACTGCTGAAAAAGGTGTGAGCAAATCCAAACAAAAAAAATATATATTTGTGTGTATATGTATATAGTAACAGTGCAGCAATATCTGCATTTTTAAATGGGTGAAATGTACCTTATGGCAGGACACATGCATAGTACAGATGTTAGAACAGTTCTTCATAGACTTTTCATTGTTATCCCTACTTGGACACATTGCAGTTAGGTGCCTGTCGGTTAACTAATTTAGATCCCCTCTTCAAATTAATAATCTCATTTGAATCAACCCTGAAAAATGTATCTACTAGGAAGCATACTAACTTTTAATATTTTTCAAATTGTAGTTTTGACATGGGCCTTGAGTAAGTAAATAGTAAATGCTACCTCCATAAAGAGAAGGCATTTATAATGTTTTGCTGAAAAATTAATTCGTTTTGTTTGAGACTAACTTTGTTTTGATTTTGTTTTTTAGGACTAAACTTTTGAAATGAAGCAAACATTATCACAGAAGACTTAATAGCCAATGGAAACGAGAGAGGGGAAACTCTCTCTAGAAGATGAGATCTGTATCCATATAGGCTTGTTCAATAGGAAATGGAATGTGAATTAACCAGTTTCACTATCTAGGTACCAAAGCTGGAACAACCTTATATTACTACTGCAAGCTTAGTGCTGTAGCTTCCGGAGAGATATAGGAAGTGTATTCAGAATGTAGTATTTTTTTTTTTTTTGCTAGTATGTCTAATGGCTAGAACTGAAATGAGCTCCACATCAGCTTGCTCAGCTTTTACAGCTGCAGTACAGTAGGCAGCACTGACATTTGGTTGTCTGTAGTGTTTGCTGTTTAATCCATAGTCATCTTAAGACCTGATGGTGCTTCTAGGAAAAAGGGTAATGTCACCACTTCGTGACTGACTAGTACCCAGTTGCATGGCATAAAATTTAGAATGGCCACTGGTTTTAACTTTTTCTGTATTAAACTGTCTTCCATTGAGCTGTTTGAGCAATGATTTATTTATGCTTCATGCTTTGTAAACTCATGTTCAACTTTATAAAGGTTACAGATTTGATATTGCAGTAATTTATTCAGACATACAAATAACAATGTAGAACAAGCAAACTCTCTCTGTTGCCTAGATAACCATTTGATAAGTAGAGGAAAAGACTTCAGAAACTTCAACAGCTGGTCCTAATTATGACAGGACCGCTGATTGCTCTGCTCTGCGTGGCCAATTATTCAGCTCATGCTGGCGGGGATCCTTATCAGTCCAAACCGTCTAACGTATTAGCACTAGCAGTAATCTTTTACATTTCTTTCAATTTTCTTATACACGCTGTGCAGTACACTATGAAAAGAATACTTAGCTGTGGCTGTGCTGGAATAGTAGTGAATAGCCACACCAACACAGAGCGCTGCCAGTTGCAGATAAGCAGCAGAAGAACAGACAAAGATGGAGCCGGAGGGCAGCAGCGTAGCGGTGCTGTGAAAAGATGTAAGGTCCGGCCCCTTAGAAGCGTAGAGCGAAACAGGGGCTCGCTGTTGGGTGCGGATATTCGCTACTATTGCAGCACAGCCACAGCTAAGTATTCTTTTCATATGTACTGCACAGCGTGTATAAGAAAAATTGAAAAAAATGTAAAAAGTTTACTGCTAGTGCTAATACGTTAGAGGGTTTGGACTGATGAGGATCCCCGCCAGCGTGAGCTGAATAATTGGCCACGCAGAGCAGAGCAATCAGCGGTCCTGTCATAATTAGGACCAGCTGTTGGGAGTTTCTGAAGTCTTTTCCTCTACTTATCAAATGGTTATCTAGGCAACAGTTTGCTTGTTCTACACTGTTATTTGTATGTTTAAACAAAGACAAGCACCAAGAATATAGTTTAGTAATTTATTCAGACAAGTTTATGTAGACTCTGTCATAGGTATAAACTGGGTCATTTGATTTGAAAATTAGCTGCTTCTTGGGATAGCTCAATCTTGTTTTCATCAAGTAGCACCTGAGCTGTACTAACCATTAGGAAGGAAGTCATCTAGGACAGGAGCTGCTAGGGGTGGGTGGGGTATCAAAAGAGCAACTTCAGCCAACAGCAAATAGTACTGACTACACATCACAAAGAAAGTAAGTCAAGCTTCCTGTTTTTATGCATATTATTCTGGGAGGGGTGGTTTTGGGTAGTTATGATTGGGGAGGTGGGGGAACCTAAGGGTTCTGGTGCTATCTTTGTCCTGGCTTGCCCAAGATCACAAGGAGCACAGTGAGCTTTAAATTGGGGCACCTCTGGATGTCAAGACCAGTGTTCTAATGACATGGCCACTACTCAGACTAGCCAAATAAGCACTTGTGAAAATCAGCATGCTTCAAGCCGTTTTCCTAGAAACTGCATGTGTGTGTATGTCCAGTTTGCCTGGTTGCTGGACTGTAGAAGAATTGGATCCAAACAGCAATAGCTGTATCTACCAGAAGCGCTTTGACAACATAGCAGGGGTGTTCACTTAACTCTCCTTGCAGGGGTTTACATGTTTATACTGCCTTCCTTGATAAAAGTGGAAGCAGTTTGCATTTTTAAATCATTGATATAATTAACCAACATTCTGCAAAGTAGGGGGGGGGGGGGGGGGGGGGGGGGACAGGTCCTACAGTACCCAGAGCCTTACCCACAAGGTCCTAAAGAGATAATCCCACCCCACTACAGCAATACATACAGCATGCTTGGTTGGCCCTTCTAGAAAGGGTAACCCCCTTCAGAGACAATTAGCTATCTCACTGGTCATGAACTTTTGAGGCCCAGTACTGATAGTATTGTATAGCATAAATTAGCCAGTCCGGCTTTCCTGTTGCTAGGGCCATAGAATAAGAGATGAACAGAGCAGTTACGTCCCCACCAGAGTTCGCTATATAATGTCTGCTCCTGAACTTATTTAGGCCCAACTTGTCTAGACAAACTAAAGGAGGTTGCAGGCCTAGTGAAAGCCACAAGTGGGTGAATCTCTTTATAAAGGCAGTTTACAATTATACCTTCCTATATTTTTATTAAGTGTTGCTTAATACTAGACATGATAAAGGGATAACTTACCTTGTAGCCACCCTCTGCTCTAGTGACCCTCCTTGGACTGACCCAGAGATGGTGTATTGCTGCAGGATAAGACATGGTATCCAGGCTGTCTGGCTAACTTTCCAGGAATTAGCATGTATGTATAACATACTTTTATTCCCTGAATATGGAAGGGGTACTTTCCTAAAGGTCTTTCCATTTCACAAAAAAAAGTATGTGTTAACATTATAGATGTAATCTTGTGTACCTTTCACAATAAGTAGGTTAGGAATTAATAGGAAGAATCGCTTTGGTCCTTCCAGCCTTTTTTTTTTTCCTTCAAAAGATTGTTTTTTGGGGTTTTTTTTTGTATAATCCAACCAAAAGCACAACCAAAATAGAAATGATCCAAATTGAAGTGATCTACAATTTTACACTTTTTGCTTTCCCCTCCCTCAGGACCAACCTACCCTGCTCCATCCATCTGAAAGCAAATACTAGACCTTCCATTTCTTATCTTAGGCAAGTCCCTTTATTTTCCATTGCTTCACAATACAAATAGAGATGGCTAAATTAGATGATTAGGTCTGCCTGTGTAAAAGTAGGCCGATATTCTGTAAGAGTTGGCAAGTACTAAGCTTTTTATAAAATACATAGAGCAGTGCCACTGATGTACATTTAGCAATGCACACGAAATACAGCTATATATATTAAACACACATGCATGAAACCAAAACAAAGTACATGCCCATAATTTTATAAATAGCTACAGCATAACAAATTAGACTATGACCCCACTAGGGATGAGAGAAAGGATCTATATATAATATGTAAGCCGTTGCCCATAGAAAAGTGGCATATCAATGCATGACCCTTACTGTACACACACATATGGCACTGCTACTATGTGGCAGTTTTATAAACTTTTACATAGGTTTCTTTCTTATCTTGGAAAGGCACATTTTGCCCAGTAAAATGGATCTGGTCCTTGGGCAATATTTTGCACACATCCCCCATTAAGCTGTTCAAGACTTGGGTCCCACTGACAAGCTTAAATATCAATGGGCAAAAAATACACTGCTGTTATATAATATGGAACACATATGTGGATGGGACCACCCAGAACATACATCCTTTCTATATGGAGAAAATCCTGTGTTCCACTATCTATACATATAAGTAGCACTTTTGTATAAAACTGCTACTTACATGCCAATTCACACATACAACTATTTTCATAGATGTAAATTGGTGCTTAAGATTTCTAAAATTAACTCATAGACCTTCTGAGAAAGAATGGAGGGACTATGAAGATCTCTCAATTTTAGATTAGTTGTTCAGCGTGTGGTGATACCATGTTTTGGCTATTGCAATGGCTTATTAGAGATAGGAAAATGGGATTTGATATACCACCTTTCTGAGGTTTTTGCAACTACATTCAAAATGGTTTACTTATTTCAGGTACTTATTTTGTACCAGGGGCAATGGAGGGTTTAAGTGACTTGCCCAGAATAACAAGGAACTGCAGTGGGAGTCGAACTCAGTTCCCCAGGATCAAAGTCCACTGCACTAACCCCTAGGCTAGAGGATTAAGTAAGAGTTAGCTGAAAGCTTTACAGATAGCACAGATTACTGCGGCAATAATTGTTACTGGTTTTTCACAGTTCTGTCATATCACACCAGTATTGAATAACCTTTATTGGCTTCTGATAGAACAGAGAACTATATTTAAATTTTTATTATTTTAAATAATTTGGTTTCCCTGATTATTGCTTCATATATAGGACTTTATCACCTGTTAGGTCACTTAAATCTTCCAATTTAAATTTGCTGGCAATACTATATTTATAAATGATAAAACTAAAAGGTGGTTGTTCCAAAATTCTGGAATGGTTTACCATTTTCATTGAGATTATTACAGAATTGTGTAAAGTTTAAACAGTGTTTGAAAAACCCTACTGTTCAAGCAAGCTTTTGAAACCTAGCTCAAAGAACATAAGGGCCCTTTTACTAAGGCACACCTGAAAGTGGCCTGTGCTGGTGTAGGTGCGTGTTTGGATGTTGGGGAAAAAAAGGATAAAGAGGCAGAGGGCTCAGAATAGAGTGAGATACAAAGGAAGGGGGCAAAGTCTTTGGAGGAGTGAGAGAAGATGGAAATGAGGAAATAAAGGGAGAAATGGAAGCCTGTTTAAGGGGATAAGACATAAGCAATGGACTGAGGTGCAGAGGAGATGAGTGACAGGGAAGAAATGAGGTGGATGAGAGGTGCAGGTAGATGAGACTGAGTAGGCTACGAGTACAGAGAGTGGAAACAAGGAGTTAAAAGTGGTTGAAAGACAGGAATAGGAGACAAGGAAATGGAAGGACTAGAAAAGTAAGTATATGCAGGGGAAAATGGAAATAAAGTCTAGCTTAAAGAAGAATAAAAAGACAATGTCAGGAAAAGATGAGGGGATAAGTATAGAGAATGGAAATGAAGGACTAGGATAAGGAGTACATTAAATATTAAAGGGGTATAGGACAGAGAGAAACCAGAGACATTGAGAGCTCTGGAGAAGGGGTGGGAGATAAAGGTAGAAGGTGAGTGAACAATGAAAAGATGAGGTAGAAAAAAGAAAATGAGGGTAAAATAAGATATGAGTAGAGAGGGAGATGTAGAAAAATAGAGAAAAAAGGAGCCATTTCAGACATGTGGAGGAAGCATGGAAAAAAACAGTAGGAGAGAAGAAAATGAAAGGAACCCTGAAAAGAACCTAGAAGGCTAACAAGAAAAATGGTGAACAGAGAAATAAGATGACGAGACAACAAAGGTACAAAAGAAAAAAATTTTCATTTTTAGAGACATCAGCTTGGGATTTGTGCACATATGGGTTTTGTTTTTTTTTTTATAGATTGCAAAATCCAGGAAGAAATGCATTTTCAGTTTTTCTTTTTTCCAGTACTACACTTCTCAGTCTAGCTTTTTGGGGAGTTCTATTTAAGTTTTTGTCTGCATTTTCTGTTTCTAATTTGTGATCTTAGTCTGTAATAGATGAGGGTGACTCAAGCTGTAGTCACCATTTCTCTGCATCCTTTTTACTTGTGCTTTTTGGCACGTGGAGGGGCATAATTGAACGGCGCCGGCCATCTTTGGGGCCGGCGCTGTAAGTGGGCGGAGCCAACCATATCGAAAAAGATGGGGGGCACTCTCTAAAAATAAAAAAAAAAGCTCCCAGGTGCATAGCTCCTTCCCTTGGTTGTTTAGCCCCCCCCCCCAAATCTCCCCCAAAACCACTCCCCACAACTCTACACCATTACCATAGCCCTAAGGGGGTGAAGGGGGGGCACCTACATGTGGGTACAGTGAGTTTTGGAGGGTTTCCCATTTACCACCACAAGTGTAACAGGTAGTTGGGGGGTGGAACCTGGGTTCACCTGTCCTGAAGTGCACTGCACCCACTAAAAACTGCTCCAGGGACCTGCATACTGCTGTCATGGAGCTGCTTATGACATTTGAGGCTGGCAAAAAAAATTTTTGTTATTATTTTTGGGTTGGAGGGGGGTTGGTGACCACTGGGGAGTAAGGGAGGTCATCCCCGATTCCCTCTAGTGGTCAGTTGGGGCTCCTTTTTGAAGCTTGGTCGTGAAAAAAAGGGAGCAAGTAAAAGCTGTCGAAAGCCTTGTCAAGCCTGGCTTTTTTTTCCATTATCAGGTGAAGCTGGCCATCTTGTGAGCATGCCCCTGTCCCGCCTTCACTTCCCTACCGACAGCCCCCTTGCTGTTTCACCAGCTCCGTGATGGAAGCAGTTGAACCCGGCCACTTTCGATTATACCGATTTGGCCAGGTTCAGGAGATTGCCGGCCATCTCCCGATTTGTGTCGGAAGATGGCCGGCGATCACTTTCGAAAATGAGCTGGATAATGATCCTTTTGCACATTTCGCATTAGTTAAACTCTGGAATTCACTGCCGGAAAAGGTGGTTAAGGCGGTTAACTTAGCAGACTTCAAAAAAGGGTTGGACGGCTTCCTGGAGGAAAAAGCCATAGAATGTTATTGAATGGATGAGGGAATACAGTATTTCTGGGATGGGCGGGACAAATTGCTTGTTCATTTGGCCCGCTGTCGGTGACAGGGTGCTGGGCTCGATAGACCCTTGGTCTGTCCCAGCATGGCGATGCTTATGTACTTGTTATTATTATGACTATAATATTCATCTTGCTTAGCAATTGTATACTTTAATGTCTGTTTTGTTTTCACACGTTTCACTACCTTTAGCAATAATATAAATCTTTTGAATTGCAATACTTACGAGATTACAAATTGTATCTCTTAACGTAAAGAGTTTTAAGAACACGACTAAAGAGGTTATCTAAAGATTTCTCTGATATAAGTTCTTCCAAGAGACCCATCTTACAAATTTTGGATCTGCCAAATTGCAAATGAGATGGTCCCATATGCCTTTATTTCTCGTCTGCTGTTAAAAAGTGTGGCATAGCTACTTCACTTAGGAAACATTCTGCTTTAGTTATAATATCCCATACTGCTGATGCTGCGGGTCGATGGGTCAAAGTAATACTTAACTCAACAATGTACCTATCACCCTTAATATATATGCCCCAAACTTAGCCTGCCCAGAATTATTCTTTTCCATTGCAGATATCATAAATCATAAGACATAAGATAGCCATACTGGGTCAGACCACTGGTCCATCTAGCCCAGTATCCTGTTTTCCAAACAGTGGCCAAGCCAGGTCACAAGTACCTGGCAGAAACCCAAATCGTGGCAACACTCCATACTACAAATCCCAGGGCAAGCAGTTGCTTCCCATGTCTGTCTCAATAGCAGACTGTGAACTTTTCCCCCAGTAATTTGTCCAAACCTTTTTTAAACCCAGATATGCTAACTGCTGTTACCACCTCCTCTGGCAAAGAGTGCAGAGCTTAACTATTCGTTGAGTGAAAAAATATTTCCTCCTATCTGTTTTAAAAGTATTTCCATGTAACTTCCTTGAGTGTTCCCTAGTCTTTGTCCTTTTGTAATGAGTAAAAAATCAATTTACTTCTACTTGTTCTACACCACTCAGGATTTTGTAGTCCTCAATCATATCTCCACTCAGCCATCTCTTTTCCAAGCTGAAGAGCCCTAACCTCTTTAGCCTTTCCTCATATGAGAGGAGTTCCATCCCCTTTATCATTTTAGTTGCTCTTCTTTGAACCTTTTTTAATTCCGCTATATCTTTTTTGAGATACGGCGACCAGAACTGAACGCAATACTAAGAAAGCAAATAGAATGTTATTAGGAAAGGAATGGAAAACAAAAGTGAGGACATTATAATGCCTTTGTATCGGTCCATGGTGCGACCGCACCTCGAATATTGTGTTCAATTCTGGTCACCGCATCTCAAAAAAGATAGTGGAATTAAAAAAGGTACAGAGAAGGGTGACGAAAATGATAAAGGGGATGGGATGACTTCCCTAAGAGGAAAGGCTGAAGGATCTAGGGCTCTTCAGCTTGGAAAAAAGTTGACTGAGGAGAGATATGATAGAGGTCTATAAATTAATGAGTGGAGTGGAACAGGTAGACATGAATCGTTTGTTTACTTTTTCCAACAATACTAAGACTAGGGGGCATGCACTGAAGCTACAAAGCAGTAAATTTAATACAAATTTTTCTTCACTCAACGTGTAATTAAACTCTGGAATTCATTGGCAGAGAATGGGGTAAAGGAGGTTGAATGGTGCTATGAAATAATACTGGTTCTTTTTCTAGTTTATCTTCCTGGAAGAGCAGAAGCATGAGATCTGAAATGCACAGCAGATTTCACAACTAGGGAATGATGGGGTCTTTTTTGTAAAGGAGAAAAGGATAGTGATAGGAGTGTACTACCGTCCACCTGGCCAGGATGAACAGACAGATGTAGAAATAGAAATGTTATCAGAAATTAGGGAGGCTAACTGGGCAACATAATAATAATGGATAATTTCAATTACCCTGATAATGACTGGATTAATGTAACATCAGTACACAATAGGGAGGTAAAATTGCTTAAACTCAACGATTGCTTTATGGAGCAGCTGGTTCAGGAACCAACAAGAGGGTTCCAGAAATAAGCCAGGAAATTATAGACTGGTGAGCCTGATATTTGGGCCGAGCAAATTGGTAGGGCCTATTATAAAGAACAAAATTACAGAGCGTGTATGTGTGTATATGTATATATATATAGTAATATCTGTAATCCCGGTAGCAAACCTTCAGGCGTGGTAGGCTCCCTTCAGCAGTCCACAAACAAAGTCCTTCCAGACAACACAGCTTTTAGTTCCAAACAGTTTATTTCCCCTCCGCCACAAAATCTCAGTTCAAGGGGTTAAAGTCCCATTCAGTTTCCAAAATAAAGCAACAAGAAAAAAACTTCCCTTTAAATCCAAGTTCTCCCCCAGTTCAACAGCCTGGGTTTCAGTTTTAAAAGTCTTTCCGCTTGGGTGGTTGCAGAATGGCAGTACACCGCCCACAACACAGCTAATTGACTCCTGTGACCACCCACTGCCTTCAGTCCCTGCAACTCTGCCCCAAAGTACAATTACAGTCCATGTCAACTGGCTCCTCCAAACCTGGTGTGTTGGTCTCTCTACCCTCTCCTTCCTCCAAGCACTCCATTAACTCTCCTTCTCTGCTAGGCTGTTGGTTGGAGACCTCCTCCCCCTCCCAAGTGGAAGGAATCTTGAACTGATTTCTAACCCAAAGGTATTGAGTTTTGTCATCCCTGCTCCCCCTTCTGGCCCTTGCCTGCCATAGCAGCTGCTCTTTCCAGTCCTTTTCCCCCTCCCTTCCATGTGGGGGCCATACTTCTCTCAGGGCCTTGTGGGGAATGTAGTCTGGCCCCCATACCTCCTCCTGAGCTGCTTAGACCCTCCAACCTCCTTACACCCCCCTCCCCTTCAAATAATTGCGACTCCCTGCTTCCTCCAGGCTACTTGCTGGGGAGTTCGCAATTCGGGACAGGGTGTCAGTGTTCCCGTGAAGCTTCCCCGCCCTATGCTGTATTTCAAAGGAAAAAGCTTGTAACGCTAAATACCAGCGGGTGAGCCTGGCATTCTGCCCCTGCATTTGTTGGAGCCATTTCAGAGGTACGTGGTCAGTAATCAAAACAAAAGGATTGCCCTGCAGATAGTATTTCAGAGTTTCTATAGCCCACTTTATAGCCAAACACTCCTCCTCTATAACAGCGTAATGTTGCTCTGCCGGGTGCAGTTTCCTACTCAGAAAAAGGACAGGGTGCTCCTCCCCTTCAAACTCTTGGGATAACACAGCCCCCAAGCCCGTCTGAGGCGTCTGTTTGTAACAGGAAGGGCTTCTCAAAATCTATTCCTTTTAAGACCAGTTCCTGACACAGGAGGTCTTTCAACATTTGGAACTCCCCACGACCTGCCTCTGTCCACTTTAGGACATTAGGGCACCTTTTCCTCAGCATGTCAGTAAGGGTGCTTGACCTCTCCGCAAATCTAGGAATGAATCTGCGATAATATCCTATCAGCCCCCAAAAACCCCTCAATTGTTTTTTGGTGTGGGGCAGCAGAAAATCACGCAGTCCCTGCACTTTATCCCTTAGGGGATTGATAACTCCCCCTCCCACAATGTATCCCAAGTATTTTACCTCTTCACTAGCAAACACGCACTTCTTTGGGTTCACTGTTAGGCCCGCCCGCCTGAGGGATTCTAGCACAGCTTTGACTTTGGGCAAATGGGACTCCCAATCTGAGCTAAAAATGACAATATCATCCATATACGCAGCCGCGTAGTCCGAATGCCACCTCGGCAACTGATCAGCCAATCGGCAGCACGCTGCCGCCCCATTTAACCCAAATGGCATTCGTCTAAATTAGAATAACCCTATAGGGGTGCCAAAGGCTGTTTTGGGCTTAGCCTCCTCTGTCAGCGGCACTTGCCAATACCCTTTCGTAAGATCTAAGGTAGTTAAATACTGAGCACGCCCCAGTTTGTCCAGTAAGTCATCTATCCGGGGCATGGGATAAGCATCAAACCGGGATATGGCATTCACCCTTCGGAAATCTATACAAAACCTCTGAGACCCATCACTCTTTGGTACCAACACCACTGGACTGGACCAGGGACTAACTGATTCCTCTATGATACCTAAGTCCATCATTTCCTGTACCTCCCTTATAATTTCCTTCCTCTTAAATTCGGGTGTTCTATGGGGCCTCTGCCTTACAATCCTACCAGGCTCGGTGATGATATCATGGGCCACCAAATGGGTTTCCCCAGGTAGGGGATTGATAACATCCTGAAACTCCTCTATCATTTCCCTTACCCGTTGCCTCTGCCCATGGGATAGAGACTCACCAATAACAGGTTTCCCCCCCTCCTGTACATCACTTAGTTGAGGCCCCAACTCCTCTTCAGGGACCGCCACAAACCCTTCTCTCTCTATCCACGGTTTCAATATATTTACATAGTAGGTCTGAATCCTACCTTTCGCATGCCTTACCCGATATGTCCATGGGCCTTCTCTGGCTGTTACCACGCAGGGTCCCTTCCACTGAGAAGTAAACTTATGGGGGTCTGAGGCCACCATGATGAGCACTTTATCTCCCACCTGAAATTTCCTTACTTTTGTGCCCCGGTCATAATACCCTTTCTGGCTCTCTTGGCTCTGCCCCAGGGTGTCCTGCGCAAACGCCGTGACCCTCTGAATCCTTGCTCTTAACTCCCTCAGGTATGTACTAACCTCCCTGGGCTCTTCCTCTCTCTCTACCCATGCCTCCTGAATTATGTCCAGAATGCCCCGCGGCAATCGGCCAAAGACCAATTCAAAGGGGGATACCCCTGGGGATGCTTGAATATTCTCCCTACATGCATATAAAGCATAGGGTAACAACTGGTCCCAATCCTCATATTTCCCTTTCAAGCCTTTCCTCAACATCTGCTTAAGGGTTTTATTAAATCGCTCTACCATCCCGTTTGTCTGGGGATGGTAGGCAGCTGTGGTAATGTGGCGTATGTTAAACGCTTTCCACAGTTCTCTTAACTGTCTAGATTTGAAATTGGACCCCTGATCCGTAAGCATTTCTCGTGGGAATCCCACTTCACAGAAGAGCTTGACCAATTCGGTTGCCATACCCGTAGCTTGTATATTTCTCATTGGGAAGGCGCAGGGAAACCTAGTGGCCCTATCCACAATGTCCATAGCCATACTTCTCATAGGTTCCCCAATAATAGGCAATGGTACCATAGGTGCCCTGGGAGGGTATCGGTCCACCAACCGCTGACAGGAGGGGCAACTTTGGCAATAATTCTGGACTTCTCTATGTACGCCAGGCCAATAAAAACGCTCCAGCACCTGTTTCAACGTACTCTGGGAGCCCTTATGCCCTGCCAAAGGATGATCATGGGCCCCTCTTAGAATAAGGCTCCTAAAGACCCTGGGAATTACCAGCTGGCCCCGCACGGGTCCCCCCACCGGATCCTGTATTTCCCGGTACAACAATCCCTCCACCACCCGAAACCGGGGAAACCCGCCTGAAGGCCCCCCTTCCACTTGTTCCCAGGCCCTTTTTAATACCGGGTCATCTCTCTGCTCCTGGCCAAAAGCGGGAAATCTCTCCACCACCTCTTGGGACCTCCATGGCATAGCCTCTCCTTCACCCAACCTCCTTAGGGCCCTAGCCCGGCAATGCCTCTCCGCCTGCCGTGTTTCTCTAGCCTTCTTCCCTTTACCGGGTTCTCCCATTATCTCCTCATGGAAAGGGAAGAGCTGCCCTACCGAATCCTCCCCCCTATCCTGCTACCCCAAGCCTTCTGAGCCTGAGTAGTCACCCACCCTGTGACCCCTTTCAACCCCCGTATAAACAGCTTCCACTCCCTCCCCAAAATGAGGTCAAAAGGCAGTTTTGGCAGGATCGCCACATTAAGCCACCCTATCCCCAGAGGGCTCCCTAGTTGGATCCTGAACACAGGATAAGCGGTTGAAGACCCATGTATGCACCTAATCTGAATCATTCCTAAATGCTAAATAGTAGTAGTAGTAGTACATACTGTCCGCCCTCTTCCCCCATGGCGGTGCTCTGGATCTTATTCCACAAGACCCGGGCCATCATCGACTGATTGGCCCCCGAGTCTAACAGGGCCTTAACTGCCACCCCTCCCACCTGAACCTCCAGGAAGAAGAAATCCTCGGGGTCTGTTCCCATATGTCTTGCAAAACCTAGTCTTTCCCTACACTCCTTCAGCATGTGGCCGGGCTTCCCACATCTAAAACACCTTCTTCCCCCTGGACTGGGACCCGGGTCCCGACGACCCTCCTCCCTCTTCCCACCAGTCCCCGTATTGGCATGAGTACTTCCCCCTTGACCCATACCCTCTTGGCTACTAGGGAGGAAAGGGTTAGTAGGATGTCTTCCTGCCTCAAAATACAGTTCAGCTCCATGAATCACCCCTTGCTTAATGAGCCACTCACGCACTGGGGTGGGTATGGCAAACAAAAACTGTTCCACTTTAATCTCCTCCACCACCTGTTCTGCAGTCTTCTGTTGCGGCTCCAGCCATTTATAGGCTAAGTCTTTCAGTCTCTGGGCAAAAGCCCGTGGCTGCACTTCCCTCCCCGTAGTAGTCTCCCTAAAAAGTCTTCTATAATGGTCTCTAGTAAGACCTAATCTATTTTTAATGGCCACCACTACCTGCTCATAATCCATGGAGCTGTCCGCAGGCATGGCCCGGTATGCAGCCAGAGCTTCCCCAGCTAGGCTTCCTGCCAGTCTAACAGCCCACTGTTCTTTCGGCAATTGCACTGCCCTTGCGATCCTCTCAAATGTAGCAATAAAGTCATCCACATCATCACCCTCCCCCATTCGTCCCAAAGAAAAGGGTCCAAACGGAGGGGTTCCTACCCCCATGGGTAAACCGGCCACTGTACCCGGGGCTGCAACTTTATCCAACAGGCTCCCTATGGCTTGCATCTGACCTTGCAGTGCCTGGAGCAGAGGTACATGCTGTTCCTTGGCGGTTTCCACCACTTGCTGCAAGGCCTGTTGAGCCCCCTCCTGCTGCTTCTGAAACTACGCAGCCATCCAGTGAAGCATTTCTTTCTGCTCCATCCTGCCAGTCTGGAATACCCTGAAAAGAAAACCAAAAACACCAAGTGCGATACCACTTTTTTTTCCCTAATTACTAATTTGTACTGCTCTTCTCCCACCACTCCCCTTTTACACGACCCTGCCTGGGTTCCTTTGCATGACCTGTGTTCCCCCCTTAGCTTCACACTTCAATCCAGCATTGATCCCCCTTCAGGTACATCTTACGTGGGGTAATCGCTGGTCTTCGCTTTGCTAAGGGTGGCCTTGTCAGCTTCACTCCGGCTGCTCTGTGGTAGCTTCAATCGAGTCCCATCTGGGTCACCACTGTAATATCTGTAATCCCGGTAGCAAACCTTCAGGGGTGGTAGGCTCCCTTCAGCAGTCCACAAACAAAGTCCTTCCAGACAACACAGCTTTTAGTTCCAAACAGTTTATTTCCCCTTCTCCACAAAATCTCAGTTCAAGGGGTTAAAGTCCCATTCAGTTTCCAAAATAAAGCAACAAGAAAAAAACTTCCCTTTAAATCCAAGTTCTCCCCCAGTGCAACAGCCTGGGTTTCAGTTTTAAAAGTCTTTCCGCTTGGGTGGTTGCAGAATGGCAGTACACCACCCACAACACAGATAATTGACTCCTGTGACCACCCACTGCCTTCAGTCCCTGCAACTCTGCCCCAAAGTACAATTACAGTCCATGTCAAATGGCTCCTCCAAACCTGGTGTGTTGGTCTCTCTAGCCTCTCCTTCCTCCAAGCACTCCATTAACTCTCCTTCTCTGCTAGGCTGTTGTTTGGAGACCTCCTCCCCCTCCCAGGTGGAAGGAATCTTGTACTGATTTCTAACCCAAGGGTATTGAGCTTTGTCATCCCTGCTCCCCCTTCTGGCCCTCGCCTGCCATAGCAGCTGCTCTTTCCAGTCCTTTTCCCCCCTCCCTTCCACGTGGGGGCCATACCGGGTTTTGGGACCTACCACCCCGATCCCTTCTCTCAGGGCCTTGTGGGAAATGTAGTCTGGCCCCATACCTCCTCCTGAGCTGCTTAGATCCTCCAACCTCCTTACAATATATATATATATATATATATATATATATATATATATATATATAAAAGCGTGGATTAATAAGACAAAACCATCATGGATTTAGTCCAGAGAAATGTTGCCTCACCAAACTACTACATTTTTCTTTTTGAAGGAGTGAATAAGCATGTGGATAAAGGTGAGTCGGTTGATACTGTGTATCTGGATTTTCAAAAGGCATTGGACAAAGTACCTCATGGAAGACTCCTGTGGAAATTCGAAAGTCATGGGATAAGAGGCAATGTCCTATTGTGGATTAAAAACTGGTTAAAAGATAGAAAACAGAGAGTAGGGTTAAATGGTCAGTATTCTCGATGGAGAAGGGTTGATAGTGGGGTTCCACAGGGGTCTATTTATAAATGATCTAGAGATGGGAATAACTAGTAAAGTAATTAAATTTTCTGATGACACAAAGTTATTCAAAGTTGTTAAATCACAAGAAAATTGTGAAAAATTGCAAAAGGACTTTCCGAGATTGGGCATCCAAATGGCAGAAGACTTTGAATGTGAGCAAGTGCAAAGTGATGCTTATGGGAAAGAGGTTCCACATTAGGAGTTGCCACCCAGGAAAGGGATCTAAGTGTCATCGTAAATGATATGTTGAAACCCTCTGCTCAGTGTGCAGCAGCAGTTAAGAAAGCAAATAGAATGTTAGGAATTAATAGGAAAGGAATGGAAAACAAAACTGAGAATATTATAATGCCTTTGTACCGCTCCATGGTGCGACTGCACCTCAAATACTGTGTGCAGTTCTGGTCACCGCATCTCAAAAAAGATATAGCAGAATTAGAAAAGGTACAGAGAAGGGTGACTTCCCTATGAGGAAAGGCTAAAGTGGCTAGTGCTCTTCAGCTAGAAGAAGAGACAGCTGAGGGGAGATATGATAAGAAATACTGAGTGGAGTGGAACAGGTCGATGTGAATCACTTGTTTACTCTTTCCAAAAATACTAGGACTAAGGGGCATGTAAAGAAGCTACTAAGTATTAAATTTAAAACAAACCTGAGAAAATATTTTTTCACTCAACAAATAATTAAACTCTCAAATTTGTTGCCAGAGAATGTGGTAAAAGCAGTTAGCTTAGCGGGTTTAAAAAAGGTTTGGATAATTTCCTAAAAGAAAAGTCCTTAAGTCATCATTAAGATGGACTTGGGAAATTCCACCACATATTCTGGGATAAGCAGCATAAAATCTGTTTTGCAGTTCTGGGATCTTGCCAGGTCTGTGTGACCTGGATTGGCAACTGTTGGAAACAGGATACTGGGCTTGATTGACCTTCGGTCTGTTCCAGTATTTCAATGCTTATGTTCTTATTTGTTTTCTTAAATCCAGTGAATTTTTCTATTCTATACATTGTATCAATTTTCTTTGGGGCTACTTGACCTGACAGTGGAGTCTCCCAGTTTTTAAGTATTTTTCACAATTGGATGAAGTGGAACTGTGATGCCCTTTCTAGGAGGAGAATCAAAGTCTAGAACTTCAAAAAAATTTTGAACAAGGTTCTTCCTCTGCTTTCAATTTGAAAGGTATGACTTATAATAACATAGTAGATGACGGCAGAAAAAGACCTGCACGGTCCATCCAGTCTGCCCAACAAGATAAACTCACATGTGCTACTTTTTGTGTATACCTTACCTTGATTTGTACCTGTCCTTTTCAGGGCACAGACCATATAAGTCTGCCCAGCACTATCCCCGCCTCCCAGCCACCAGCCCACCTCCCACCACCGGTTCTGGCACAGACCGTATAAGTCTGCCCAGCACTATCCCCGCCTCCCAAACACCAATCCCGCCTCCCACCACCGGCTCTGGCACAGACCGTATAAGTCTGCCCAGCACCATCCCTGCCTCCCACCACCGGCTCTGCCACCCAATCTCAGCTAAGCTCCTTAGGATCCATTCCTTCTGAACAGGATTCCTTGTTGAGCCATCTCTCGGACAAAGCCAGGGAAAGATACAGTCTCTGAAGGAGATCTACATCTCTCAGGTGGCAGAGACAGATCAGATGGAATGCCATAGGACTTCTCAGTGGAGAGGTCTTGTGGGTCCTGATCCATCTCCCATGAGAGGTCCTAGTCTGACTCTTCAAAGTACTGTTCATGGGACGTATGTAAAAGAGAGTAGAGCATCAACTCTGAGTCGAGGTGCATCAAGGCAAATAAGTCTCTGACATTGGAGAAAGTTCCTTTACTGATGTCGACGCATGTGTCGATCAGGTTTGTACCGCTGTGGATGGTTGACACTGAGCCAGCATGTGGGACCTTTCCCGTGATTGTCTAATGCATTGATAGGTGGGCTGAGGCTGGTGCAAGCACCCTCTAAGATGGTCCCAAAAAACAACAAGGCAGACGAACCACAAAATCCAGATCAGTCGGTGGTGCAAATACATCTTTGGTTTATTTGCTTTATTTGCACCATCGACTGATCTGCTTTGCTTGTTTCCACTCAAGCACCCTGTAAGCCTGTATAGACTGCAAATGCAGTAGCCCTGAAAGCTCCTAATTGAGTATAACCTGGATTTCCTCACAAAGAGTAGGTGTCGTTTACTGGCTGAGAAAGCTGTATGAACGCAGCCTGCGTTATCTGTGCAAGCGTAGGAGATCTCGAAGGCTCTCAATGAGAAATGAGCTGGAAAGCAATCACTGTGGCATGGACGCTTCCTGTGTATCAAAGATGTTGATGCACTGGAGGTATGGGCAGAGTGCCTGGAGGGAGAACAATAAATGCTTCTTAGGTTTCCTATGTTGCAGATCCCTCGATGCGTGCAGCACCGACGGCAAGGATGAGTCCTTACAGATATGTAGTACCAAGTCTGGTCAGACCTTCTCGATGTTGATGCCAAACACCGATGCAGGTTTGGTGTTGTGTACCGAACCCCTACCATGCTTGATGCTGATGTTGATGCAGAACCAAAAGGTTTTTCTTGCTGGACTCTGTGAGCTTTAAGGGTCCTTGCTTGCTTGCGCAGGCAGAGGCTACACTGTATGTACCAGTACTCTGGGCCTAAGCACTTGAACAAACCAGTTATGGGGGTCTGTGCCTAAAATAGTCCTATTGCATCAAGTTAGGGCTCCAGAAAAAGGGGTAGAGTACCTCTATAAATCTTGTATGGTATCTCGGTTACAAACCTTTTAGTCTTCTCAATGTTTTATTAATCTAAATGTAAAAATAAAAATTAGGAGGAAAAGACCTCATTTAGACCTTAAACCACATTCCTGGAACTGGTTATTTCCTGTGTATGTGATTGGTCAAACAAGTCATCATTGGTCTAAAAACCTCCTATCCACCATTGTTGAATAAACAAAAAATATGTTTTTAATTAACAATAACTTTCATTCTTATGTATAACTAGTAAAAAAGCCCCGTTTCTGATGCAAATGAAACGGGGGCTAGCAAGGTTTTCTTCAGAGTGTGCATGTGGGAGTGTCCCTGCCCTCTGTCCTCTGCCCTCTCTCCCTCCCCCTCCCCCCTCCGAGTCCAGTCCTTCAGTGTTAAGTTTCCTGCTGTGCTGTGTTTGTGTTACAGAGAGAGTGAGGGCATCTCTCTCCTCCCCCCCCCCCCTCGGAGTCCTTCACTATTACAGAGAGAGGGATTTCGTGCTGTGCTGTTTTCCTTCACTCATGGGGAAACCGGATATCTCTGGCGCTTCACACTTCCGGCTGGAGGCTTCATAGAACGTTGGGGTTGCCTTTTATATATATAGATAATTAGCAGCGTTGGGTTTACACTTATCACTATTCTTCCTTGTGTTAATCACCAAGTATTTACCAAGAATAGATATTTCCAATATTTATTATAAATTTGTATAAAATATATTTCTTCTCAACCTTATACAATAAATCTCATAACAAACCATATCCCTGTTTCACAATATCCATTTGCTTGCATAGGTCCTTATAATTGAAATCCTTCAAAATTATTCTATTGTTTTGTTATACAAACTATGTTCAAACGTTTTTTATTGACATTGTATCAACACCAACATTGTCATACAAGCTCTGCATATAACGTCCATCCAGCCTCAATCTAAATATACAACAATTGCTAACTAACATACAGCACTTGTAAATTTTTTGCCAACATTATTACCCCATCAAGTATACCAATCCTCCCCCCGCCCTCTCCCATTCCCTCCCTTACCCCCCCTTTTACCCCAGACCTGGATAACCATTCAGTATCAGCCCGTGAAGTTCACCCTGTATTTAAAAGTAAACTACGGCCTCTATGGCTTAGACTTTGCAAATAAGGGCCCCAGATAGCCAAAAATGTGACTCTCTTTTTCTGTGAGAACCTAGATTCTCCCGCCTCCCAAGACACCAGCTGATGTAACTGGTTTCTCCAGTGCCAGTATGCCGGAGGATCCTTGACCGTCCAGTACTGTAAGATACATTTCCTGGCCAATAGGCTCATCTTATGGAGCATTAATGTTTCAAAGCGATTCCGCCCTCTAAAGGACCCCGGAATGTCTAAAATCAATTGTTCAACTGTCCCCAAGATCCGCAGCCCCAACCGCTCCTCCCAAAAACCTCGGACTCGTGTCCAGAACCTTTTCAAAATTGGGCAGCTCCAAAACATATGCAGCATTGTGCCAGGATGTCTTCCACATTTAAGACAGTCCGGGCTACGATTTCCTCCCATATGTGCTAGTTGAGCTGTAGTTACATATCCCCTATGAATGCAACGATAGGCACATTCTCTCAAACGAGCATCTGATACTAACAGGGGTATTCGTGCTATTGATTTAGTGATGTCCCACGAAGTCACTACAACTCCCAATTCCTTTTCCCAAGCACTCCTCAGTTGTCTATAGTCCCTGGGGGGCAGCCATCCTGATATTGTTTTATGAAGTAAGGATATTGTGAGTTCGCCCTCACCAAAAGAGTGAAAAAATTCTCGTACCCTTTCCCCCAACCGAGTTCTCAGAGGATCTCCCGGTAGAGAAGTGATATAATGTCGCACTTGACGTATAGCAAATCTATTCCCCCAGGAGTCGCCTACCTTTCCCAATAATTCCTCGTCGGTAAGGGGCTGCCCATCTTCACCCACCAGGTGTTCCAATTTAGAAATTCCCCGCCTAGCCCATTCAACAAAATATCGGCTTGACAATCCTGGCAAAAATGCACCGTTCCCACGTATGGTTATCAAATCCGTTGTTGTTGGGTCCCCCCCTAGTTGACGTATAAGCACTCCCCACACCTCTCGGAGCGAGCGCAACATCACACTTTTACTTAATCCCTCCGGTAGATCTCGCGTTTTGTGGTGTAAAAGCGAGAAAAGCTGATAAGGTTCCCAAAGTGCTGCCTCCAGCGCTGTGGGAGTATATCGTTGTGTGTCTAAACACCAATCTCCCAGATAACGCAAATTACATGCTTTATTGTATAGTTCTAAATTTGGCATGCCCATTCCTCCTCGGCTCCAGCTGCCTACTAACCGTGAGAAACGAACCCGTGGCTTCTTGCCTCTCCAACAGAACTTTGATGCTAACTTGTAAAAACTCTTTAGGTCTTTCCGTCGGAGCCAAACTGGGATGGTCTGCATCACATAAAGCCATTTGGGGAACAACACCATTTTAATCATGTTTACTCTCCCTAACACTGACAACGGCAAATCCATCCATCCTTGTAGCACCTGCTGGGTCTCCTCTAACAGCCAAGTAATATTCAGATCATACAACCGCGAGAGATCCATAGGCATCAAGATTCCTAGATACCTAAAAGAGGTTTGTGCTTTCCTCAGAGGGAACTCGCCTCTCCACCGCCTCCACACTTCCTCTGAGGAGGCCAAGGCCTCCGATTTCTCTAAATTCAAACTGAGGCCCGCATAGTCTCCGTATTCGGAGAAGATCTCTAATAAAGCGTTCAGGGATTCTTGTGGGTCTGTTAAATGGACCAAGATGTCATCTGCGAAAGCCGCTACCTTAAAGACCTCGCTTCCTATCTTTACCCCTGCCACCGCTTTCTGTTCCTCAATTTCTCTCAACAAGGGATCCAGTGATAGCACAAATAATAACGGTGACAGAGGACAACCTTGGCGTGTTCCCCGGCCTATTTCAAAATCTTTTGTCTCAATCCCATTTACCGATATTCTGGCCTTTGGCGCTGAGTACAATGCTTTGATCCCTGATAAAAATCTATCCGTGAAGCCATATTTCTGAAGAACAGCATATAGGAAATTCCATTTTACTTTATCAAAAGCTTTTTCAGCGTCAAAGCTTATTAACAAAGAATTTTCCTTCCCTCGACATCTGGCTTCTAATGAGGTCAACACCTTGCAAACATTCTTAGTGATTTTCCGTCCCCTTACAAACCCCACCTGGGAGTCGTGTATAAGGTTCGGCAGAATTCTCGCTAATCTGTTCGCCAAGATCTTAGCCATCAATTTCACTTCATAATTTAGAAGCGAAATGGGCCTATATGATTCAACTAGTTCCGGGTCCTTCCCTTTCTTGGGGAGTACTATAATACAAGCTGTATTTAAATCCGGAGGCATCCTTTCCTGCTCTATTAATATGTTAAACATTGCAGCTAAGGGCTCAGTGATTTCTTCTCCCATGATCTTATAAAATTCCGGACGGTAGCCATCTACTCCCGGCGCCTTAAGCAGTGCACTTTGATTAATCGCCAGAAACACCTCGTCTGGTGTAATAGGAGTATTAAGTCGCTGTGCCTCTTGAGGGGATAGTGTTGGTAATCCCATCTGATCTAAGTAGGAGTCTCCCGTCAGACCATCATCCGGCGGGGCCTTATATAATCTTTTGTAATATTGATAAAAACTCTCACTAATCTCCTTGTCCGTATGGACTCGTTCTCCCTGCCTCTTCTTCATAGTCAAAATCCTAGTTTTACCCTGTTTGGTTGCAATCAGGCACGCCATCAAACGACCACATTTGTTCCCATGCTTATATAATTGATATTTATAATAGATTTGCGATTTAACTGCTTTATAATGAAGTATTTCATTTAATTTAGTCTGCAAGAGCATTAAATGTTGTCTATTCTCAATGGAGGCCTGCTGCCCATATCTTCTCCGAGCTCTGCATACTAATTGACTCAACCTCAATATCTCTCTATTCCTAGTTTTATGTTTGTGAGCCATATAGCTGATGATTTCTCCTCGAAATACTGCCTTAGCCGCCTCCCAGTACAGGACCGGGTCTTCAACGTGTATTGCATTGTGTACTTTATAATCCCGCCAACTCTGATGTATGGAGGCCCTGAAACCCTGATCCCGATATAGCTCTGCGGGAAATACCCATCTCCGTGCCCCTCCCCTCTCTTCCCGAGGCGCCCAGCTCATTTCCACCCAGGCATGATCCGATATCACATCTGCTCCTATTGCAGATGCCGTCACTGAATTGAACATCTGTTCTGAAATCAGCAAATAATCAATTCGTGCCTGTGTGCCGTGCGCCCTCGAGAGGTGTGTATAATCTCTCCCCTGCGGATTGAAAGTCCTCCAGACATCCACTAGCCCCACCTGTCTGCAAAGATTAGGCAGCCCCCGAGACTCCTGTCTAAACTCATTCCTCCTAGCCCCAGTACTATCAATCAAGGGGTCCATCACCATATTAAAGTCTCCCCCTATTATTATGGGCAAAGATTTGCTCATTAACAGTCGCGAAGTGATCATCTTATAGAACTTCCGATCATATTGGTTCGGAGCATATACATTGCCAAACAACATAATTTGGCGCTGCACATGAGCCTCACATAGCAGAAATCTACCCCCTGGATCTGTGAAGTTCACCTCCACCTTATCTACTATTCCTTTTCGAAACAGGATGGCAACCCCCCCTTTCTTTCCTTGTGCCGCTGCGGATACACAATCCCCCACCCACCAAGTTCGCAATTTAGCATGTTCCCCAGCCGATAGATGGGTTTCCTGAAGGAGGGCTATATCGACTTTGTCTTTGCAAATGTTGCAAAATTTTTGAGTGTTTAATTGGGGACGAGATCCCTCCCACATTCCATGTAACTATTTTTAGTGGACCCAGGTCACATAAAAAATCTGTTCACAAGATGTATACCATTTATACAATGAAGAGGGATGTCCCAGCCTCCACCCCTCCTCATACACTGTCCTAAGCCATTTTAGTTCATTCTCAAACCCCACTAGCCGTATCTTCCAGGTCTCAGTCCCCCCCCCCATCCCCCAAATCCCCCCTCTTCCCCTTTATGAAACCCAACTATCCCCTTAAACCCCAACTTCCCTTCTTCTAAACCCAAGCCTCTAAATGAGACCATCACGTATAACACCTCCTACCCCCCTCCCTCTCGTAAACCAACTAACACAAATTGCTTCCCCTCATCTTCCCTCTCTTCAGTATGTCTCTAACTTATGATTGTGTAACTTTTCCAGTTAGTCCAAAAACAGCATTTAACAAACTTCACAAAACCTTATTCCAGAGTTCTCAAGCTTTCTCTCTGGTCTGTAAGGAGAATCCTCCACAGCCCTCTGCAAGAACATCCCTGGGATGGCCCTCGGCAGTATCACTCTGATATTAATCCAAGCCACTCTGACAAAATCGGCTCAATTCTTTGGTGTAAAGGTTATACCTCGATTCTCTGTAGTATTCTATTCAATAATCCCAGACTTCTGCCCAGTCCATTCTGCAGCACACGCCCTAGGGATTCTAGTTGCCTAGTAAATTCTCCTAGGCTTCCTCCTGTGGTCACAATCTTGCCGAACCATCAATTCCGCCCAACGAATTGGGTCTTAACATCTTCCAAATCTAATTAACTTTTTGTAATCCAGTTTGTTGTATCCATGTTTTCCTCGATCCCATCTTCCATTAGATATCTGTTGATCCTCCATTTAACCTCTCAGTCAGCGGTGTTCCACAGAGTTCAAAAAAGCTTGTGCTTGTTCGGTCGTTGTATAAACCTGTGTGACCGCTTGATAGGTGACTCTTAATTTAGCTGGATATTGCAGTGCAAATCGAATTTTCTTTTCAAAAAGTTTTGTGCAGATAGGAGAGAACTTCCTTCTCTGCATCGCCACCACAGCAGAGTAATCCTGGAAACATAAGATCTTTTTGTTCCCATATTGCAGCTCCTGATCTTTCCTCAAAGCCTGCAGTATTGCCTCTTTGTGCGCAAAGTTTAAGATGCGGCAGATCACCACTCTTGGACGTGTGGCTTCCGCAGGCTTGGGCCCCTCTCGAAGTGCTCTCTCTACCTGGAGAACTCCCAGGTCTTCTGGGAGTTGTAGTTGTTCTGGCAACCATTTTTCCAAAAATACCCGCAGGTTTACAGTCTCCAAAGCCTCAGGCAGACCCACCAATCTTAAGTTATTCCTCCTTGATCTATTCTCGAGGTCTTCAAGCTTTCCTTCATAGCTTTCCACCATGGTTTTAAGCTTAATATTTTCCTCCTCCATTTTGTGCACTTTGTCTTCGAGAGCTCCATGACGTTGCTGATACTCCGCTAGTTCTTTGGTAAGCTGTCCCAAGTTTTCCTGGACTAGCGTTATTTTACTGTCGATGGGCCCCAATCGTCGATCCAGCAGAGGCTCCATGGCGGCCGTCACCTCCGCCGCCACCTCCGCCACTCACACGGAGCTCAAGGCCGTCGCAGCCGGGCTCGCCGGAGCCGCCATTTTTTCCTCGACGGCCCGCGTCTTTTCTTTGTCTCGGCGAACGCTTTTCGCCACCATGGATTCTTCCGTGAGTAGCGCCGATTTAATTACCTTCCCTTCTTGTTGCGGGCTAAGGTGTTTATCGGTTCTTTACTGGGGCGTTTTCCTGGATTTTGAGGGTTGAGTGGATAAGCTGGCCGGAGCGGAGGTTTCAACAACCGCTCCTGGTCATGGCGTCACGTGATCTTGTTATACAAACTAAATAACCAATAATATTGGTATACTTGACCATAAAACTTTGGCAATACAATGTTCATCACTCTATTGTCTACTCAGTCTTCCACGTTGTTTATGGTTTTCAATTGTATTCTTTAATGATCTTCTCAATGCACTCCTATATATGTAAAGGATTTTCAATTATATCCCACAGTATATCTTCTGAACGGATATTCACAGTTTATGATATACCTTTTACCAGCTATAAACAGCTCATGACGTATCTTTCGCCAGCTACAACCAGATCTTCAATTATATTCCTTAATACATCTTCTCAACAGATGTTCACAGTTTTACACAAAGCTTGTGTTTCGCCAAGAGCGCCTTCAGGAACTGTTCAATATATCATCATATTGCAACGATTTTACCTTTAGAATCTACAGAGACAATTTATAATATTGATATTACCATTACAAGGATTATCATACTCCATATGTCACAAATCTTACATAATTGTTTTGTTATATAATTTTAGAGTCATTTACTTCATTGTTGCAAAATCTGTCTCACAGCAATATCCAGCACAACAATCTCGGGTCGAACCAAACGGGTCCAACCACTAAACCAAGTGACGTTAGTATGGATAGGCCTGTCCTTAAAGCAAGGTACCAACCCTTTCCTGTGCTTACATCATTACAATTTTCAGGTGTTCCTTATAATCATCAGATAAGTTCACTCCATTCGACCTCCTTATTAAGTCCATGGGGGTGATAGGTCTGCCATGTGTATATTATATGCTGTTCAATTCTTACTAATTTCTGTATAAAATTGCCTCCTCTACCTTTGTCTACCTGCATCAATACTGTACCAGTGGCATAGCCAGACCTGACATTTTGGGTGGGCCCAGAGGGCACTAGGTGTGAGTAGTGTTTCTTGGGATACTCCTTAATAATGCCTTAGAGTGCACTTGATGATGGATTTCTAAGTAAACAATCTGTGCAACAGCTCTCCTGCATTAAGACAAACCACATACCTGGTTCATGGAACACCAACATTTTTAAATATAGTGATTTTATCCCATATCTTAAACTTGACCAAATATGACTGCTATAAGGCAAACATGTCAATGGCACATATCTTTCAAACTTTGCTTTGTAACAAATGCAAATGCCTGATTAAGCTGTATTCATAAAACAGGTAAATTCTGAAACTGACATTCCCATTTAAAAAGCCAGAGAAGTCAGAATCATATAGATCCCCACACGAACTACATGCACACACAATCTTTTACATCAGTCACATGCAGAACACAGACCACCCCTTACCAACTGCAGAATAAAAGACAAAAAATTAGAAATTGCAGAGATGCCAAGAACACAGACCACCCCTTACAAATTGCAGCAGGGCCGTGCCAACCCAGTAAGCGGGGTAAGCACCGCAGGGGGGCGCTTGCTTACAAGGGTGCCCCCCTGCGGTGCTTACCCCGCTTCTTTCTTGCTTACAAGGGCGCCGCGCCGTCCAGTTGTACAGTATTTCAAAATCCAAATTTAAAAAAAAATAAAACACAGCGTCGGCGCCTGTGCGCATGCGCTGCTGCTGCCTTCCCGCACGCAGTGC
The DNA here is from genome assembly GCF_901765095.1 of Microcaecilia unicolor. Taxonomy (NCBI): domain Eukaryota; kingdom Metazoa; phylum Chordata; class Amphibia; order Gymnophiona; family Siphonopidae; genus Microcaecilia; species Microcaecilia unicolor. The sequence goes on along the minus strand of NC_044039.1, from coordinate 71,639,588 downwards.
TCGGCTCTCTTGGCACCGCCCACCCAGCTCTTCCCACGTGCGAATGTGGAGTACGTGATACGTTTGTCTGGTCCGAGTTATTTGGACCACTGGCGCCGCCGGGTGTTGCCGTCGTTCAGAGGCAGTGAGAGCCGCTGCTTGGATCCTCTGGGGAGGTCAGCTAGCCTGCTGGTGGAGCGATGCAACGGAGGGGTGAGTCATTATTTTTTTTCCTCTGATGTTGGTTCTTTTTCAATGTTTTTGAGTTCTTAGAGACACAGACTCTCACTGGTGCTCTGAAGGATTGCTGACAACATGATGAGCTTTAGGGAGCTACAGGAGAGATATATTGTGTGAAATAAGACCCCCACTTTGCCTACTTGCAAGTTTCTCATTATTTTAGAGGGGCATAACAAATGGAGAATGGAAGGGATACTTCATACAAAGTCAGGTATTCCATGTGTGAGTAGCATCAATGGAGGTCTGTTTAAAGTGTGACAGAGAAAAAGGTACTTTTTTGTATACCAGGCAATAAGGGAATTCTGGGTAGAAATTTTGAAATATTTAACAAAGTTAGCAGGGCAGCAAGTACATATTTCTGCAGAAAGATTTTTACTCAACCGGGTGGAAGCATTGGGTGTTAATTATGGGGAATAGATGCTAGTTCAAAAAGCTTGTTTAGTGGGGAAAACAACTATTAAAAAAAACATTGGGTGGATAGCATTCCACCCTCGTATTGGCAGTGGAGGAATAATTTGAAAACACTTTCATGAGGAGAGAGCAAATGGATCACAATTACCTTAAACCTGAGCAACAGGAAATATAAGCTAACAGTATGGAGTTAGCGGGGTGTTTAAACTTGGGGGGGATGTTTGCATGGTTATTTATGGTACTACAGAAATGGTGTGTTCATGGATGTTTCATGGACAGCTGGTAGAACTGGTACAACATTTTTATAGCAGCTTTATCTGTTGACTTGGTGTATTTTGTTCTTTATATATATATACATATACACTTTTATTTGGTAGAGGTTCCATGGTTTGTTGCAACTGGGCCAAATAATGATGTAGCCAGAGGTTCAATTTTGGGTGAGCACAACATTTGCCCTGGCTTCCCTGTTCTCTCTGCTTCCTCCCCCCCCCCCCCCCCCCCAAAAGAGCCTGTGTTAGTCTGTATTTTAATCCTTTACAGCTGTGGCATTACTTATGTACTGATCTACAAATGGGAATGACGAGTGAGGTAATTAAATTTGCAGATGACGCAAAACAATTCAAAGCTGGGAATCCTAATAGCAGATGAGATTTAATGTTGGCATCATTAAGAATATTGCTGACAATTCCTGTCAGTGTGGCAAGTGGTGAGCGATCATTTTCACGGTTAAAAATCATAAAAAATTATTTGCGATCAAGTATTTCGCAAGAAAGGCTTGTAAGCCTTGCCATGATTGCTATTGAGAATGATATATGTGCCCAGTTAGATATCAAAGATTTAATTACTAATTTTGTGAACATGAAAGCACAAAAAGCTAAGTGGTTGTAAACCCTTTATTTGTTCAGCAATCCCACAAAGATGCACTCCATCTTTCAGCTCCACATGGGGGGGGGGGGGGGGCCCCAACTGATAGTCTGCAGGGGGGCACCAGAGACCCTTGGCACGGCCCTGATCACTGGCTGAATATTGGGGGGGGGGGATCTTGGAGTGGAGGAGTGGCCTAGTGGTTAGGGTGGTGGACTTTGGTCCTGGGGAACTGAGTTCAATTCCCACTTCAGGCCCAGGCAGCTCCTTGTGACTCTGGGCAAGTCACTTAACCCTCCATTGCCCCATGTAAGCCGCATTGAGCCTGCCATGAGTTGGGTACAAATGTAAAAAAAAAAAAATTATAGTTTCTGTTTCTCTGTTTGAATCTGGGAAAAATAAATATTCTAGCTTACCTGGTAGGATCTCAGGCATTAAAGACTAAAGTGGAGGTTGTGGAATGCATCAGTGACCCTCAGTAACACAAGAAGTTCATGGTGCTTAAACTGATAAGATTTATAAAGACAAGTTTCAACTTATAGCTATGTGGTGAAGCTTGTTTGGGGAGCTTCTCGAGATTTATCAGAGGTTGACAGATAAGGTTTCGTTGTGGCAGTGTGGTTTCAAGTATCTTTGTCTCAGCAATAGATTTATTTTATACCATAGTAAAGATGATCAATACTGTTCAGTAACTTTTCATTAAATCTACAATGGGAATATTTTGAAATGTACTTTTATTCTTATATTAAGACATTTTATCAGAGCTACTTTCCTGCAGAAACTGTTCTCATTTTAATAATTTCATGCATGCTGTTTTTCAGCCTTATCTTAATGACAATTCATTTTCAAAGACTATGCACCCTATATTCAGTGTCATAGTAACATAGTAGATGATGGCAGAAAAAGACCTGCACGGTCCATCCAGTCTGCTCAACAAGAGATAAACTCACATGTGCCATTTATTGTGTATACCTTACCTTGATTTGTACCTGTCTTTGTCAGGGCACAGACCGTATAAGTCTGCCCAGCACTATCCCCGCCTCCCAACCAGGGGCGTATCTGCGTGGGGCCACAGGGGCCTGGGCCCCCGCAGATTTCACCCTGGCCCCCCTCCCCGCCGTCAACCCTCCCCCGCTGCTTACTTTTGCTGGCGCCGAGGTCCGACCCGCAATCGCCGTTTTTCGTCTTCCTCCGTGGCCATGCTTCCAGGAAGTAACGCTGCAGTGCTGATTCGTTGAATCCAGTTCGACGTCTGACGTCAGACGCCGAACTGGATTCAACGAATCAGCACTGCAGCATTACTTCCTGGAAGCATGGCCACGGAGGAAGACGAAAAACGGCGATTGCGGGTCGGACCTCGGCGCCAGCAAAAGTAAGCAGCGGGGGAGGGTTGACGGCGGGGAGGGGGTGGAGAGAGGCGGCGGCGGCGGGGGGGGGGGGGGAGGGAGGCAAAAATGTGCCCCCCCTCTCTGGCTCTGGCCCCCCCTACCGCCGGATTCCAGATACGCCCCTGCTCCCAACCACCAGCCCCGCCTCCAACCACCGGCTCTGGCACAGACTGTATAAGTCTGCCCAGCACTATCCCCGCCTCCCACCACCGGCTTTGGCACAGACCGTATAAGTCTGCCCAGCACTATCCCTGCCTCCCAACCACCAGCCCCGCCTCCCACCACCGGCTCTGGCACAGACCATATAAGTCAGCCCAGCACTATCCCCACCTCCCAACCACCAGCCCTGTCTCCCACCACCGGCTAACAAAAAAAACAGACTAAATGATTTATTGCTGGATACCCAATGTGGCCACGTTTCACCTTAAAGGCTGTCTCAAGGGTTTTTACAGTACCCTAATAAAGGGCAAAAGAGTGTTTCCCCTTCATTAGTAAGTTTGCATCCAAGACAGCAAGTAGCAGCTCCTGAACAAAGAAAAACAGCATGATGCTGATCAGCAGTTTTTCTCTTTCTTTCTTTCTCTCTCTCTCTCTGTGGCATAGCACCCGCCCCCCATGTAGTTGTGGAGGAGTGGAGGAGTGGCCTAGTGGTTAGGGTGGTGGACTCTGGTCCTGGGGAACTGAGGAACTGAGTTCGATTCCCACTTCAGGCACAGGCAGCTCCTTGTGACTCTGGGCAAGTCACTTAACCCTCCATTACCCCATGTAAGCTGCATTGAGCCTGCCATGAGTGGGAAAGCGCGGGGTACAAATGTAACAAAAATAAAATGACCACCCCACAATAACTGAACCCCTCCATAATAATCTCTCCAGCTATCTCTCTCGTCTACTTGCACATTCCTCTCCCCAGCTTCTGCACCCCAGTGCCACAGACACCCAGCTCTTGATTCCCCCTCTCTTGCTGCACATAGACATTCAGCTCTCCCCTTTCCTCAGCTGTATACAGACAGCCAGGTTTTTGCCATCCCCACCTGCAGCCCACTGAAACCAAGTACTCCGCCCTATAACCCTCAGAAACCCAGCTGCCCTGCAGCACACACACACATAACCCCATAGCTCTGTCTCAGCCTTACTCCTGCTCCTAGCATACACATATCCCTGTAGCTCTCTCTCAGTCTCCCCTCCCTCAGAACACACAATCCCCATAGCTCTCTCTCAATCACCACTTCAAACACCCCTCCCACAACTATATCCTCCACAGTTCTCTCAATCACAACCCCCAAATAGCACCCCACAGCAACAACCATCATTGTCTATGACCACTTCCCCCATAAAAACTCTGGTAGCACCCCCCCCCTGTGTAGTTGTCTCCCATGACCACCCCCCAATAACTGAACCCCTCTATACATCTCTACAGCTTTCTCTCTTGTCTACGTGCAGATACCTCCCCTCCCCGGCTTCTGCACCCTAGCAGACACCCAGCTCTTGATTCCCCATCCCCTGCTACACATAGACACCCAGCTCTCCCCCTTCCTCAGCTGTATACAGCTGCAACCCACTGAAACCAAGTACTTACTCTCACAACAGAAACCCAGCTCTCCACCACCTATAGCACACACAAACCCAGTTCTTCCACCCCTCCACTCACCCACAGCAAACAGAAATTCAGCTCCCCCCCCCCCCAGCCCACCCACGGCACACAGAAATCCCAGCCCACCAAGAGTCACAAGCAGCTGGAAAAGGAGAATGGGTGCATATCAGGCTGCATCCTTCTCTTCTGCTGCTGAATGCAAAATTTGAACCACATGGCGGCTTCTCAGGAATCCAAACATACACAGAAGCTCGCGGCTTCTCAGGAACCTACACATCACATATACACAAAAGCTGGCGACTCCTCAGGAACCCACTCACACACACAAGCAAAAGGCTTCAGGTACCCATGCATACACAGAAGCTAGCGACTTCTTAGGAACCCACACGGACACAGACGCCTGTTGGCACCCTGATACAATCTGACTTCTCTCCCCCCGGATCTTCTCCTATGCCTGATCCTTCCCCCAAAATACCCTGGTGTCTAGGGTACCCATTCACCCCACCCAAAAATATCCCTGGTGTCTAGGGAACCCCTTCCCTCCCCCTGACCTAACCCCTCCACACACTGCCATTAAAAAAATATCTCTGTTGTCTAGGACACCCCTCCCACCCCATAACCACCAAGCCCCCCACCCTCTCCTCATCATATATTGTATCCCATCCTGGGATGTACTGAACAGGAGAAAACCAAATAAAGTAAAAAAAACAAAATGGGTGAAGTGAGAACAATGAGTCTGTTCCAGGCGAATAATTAAAAGTTTTTATTCGTAAGCACGTATTCTCAAAAAGAGTTCATCTGATACAGTACATATAATAGTCCAGCAGGTACGCAGTCTCAATCTTATTAAACATATACTATACAGATGGACCCTACAAGGGGGCCGTGTTTTGGCAAATAAGCCTTTCTCAGGAGTCCTTTTTGTATTGGGATATGATGGAAACACTACCTGTAGTCTTGCTGCAACAGGAGGGGCAGCCCCAACACCAAACCCAACTTAACATCTCCTACTCTAAGGAAAATCAACAAGAGGGGCTTGGTGGCCTCAACTTAACAGTTCCCACCCTCAGCAGAGATAGTAAACTGTATCCAACAGTTTATTCCTCTCCCCGTCTCTCTTATCCCTTGCACTTCCCCTCACTCTTTTCTCCCATCCCTTCATCCACCCTTGCCCCTTATCCTGCTATTCACTTATATCTTCTCTTCCTCCACCCTTTCATTCCAATTATCTTCTCTTCCCCTCCTGTTACTACTACTTATCATTTCTATAGCGCTACTAGACGTACGCAGCGCTGTACACTTGAACATGAAGAAACAGTCCCTGCTCGACAGAGCTTACAATCTAATTAGGACAGACAAACGAGATAAGGGAATATTGAAGTGAGGATGATAAAATAAGGGTTCTGAACAAGTGAATAAGGGTTGGGAGTTAAAAGCAGCATCAAAAAGGTGGACTTTTAGCTTAGATTTGAAGATGGCCAGAGATGGAGCTTGACGTACTGGCTGGTCAGGTGTATGGGAGAGAGAGAGTTTAGGGAGCAAGAAGAGACAGAGAATGTCTCTTCCTATCCTAGCCCATCCTCACTCTCCCTTTACTGTTTTCTGCTTGTGCTCTGAGCTTTCTTTACTCTGTCCACATCCCCTCCTTCCTCACCATACCCTCTTTTTTTTTCTTTCCATACTGCCCCAGTCCTAACACCTTCTCTCTTCCCCTTTGCCATCCTAAACTTTTCCATCTGTACCCCAATTCTGCCCCTCTGTACTCCTTTTTGCCGCATTCCTTCTCTCATACCATTCCAAGACCCCACCCCACACTCACCTCTTCGTGCCCCCCCCCCCCATTCTCTCTGTCTCTTCTTGCTCCCTAACCTCTCTCTCTCTCTCTCTCCCATACACCTGACCAGACCAAAAAAGGCACTGGCCCATTCTCCTCCTACCAGCATGATGATAATCCAATCTCTTGCTTTCTTCCTTCAATAACCTTTGGAGATGTTGTGGCTGTAGGGACAGGGTGGAGTGGGGGGAGACAGAAGGCTGTAAGGGAAATGCTATCTCCTGATGCTTCTCGGGTTATCTAGGGTTGCAAATTGTTTGAATGACAAGAAAACAGCAACTTCTGGACCAAATTGGGGGGGGGGGGATGGAGGAAGGACAGGGCAGAGAGAGACCATGTTGGACTGGGAGGGCAGAGAGAGGGAAGAAGCTGGACACAGAGGGATAGGAGCACATAAGGGAGATACAGGGTATTGGAGGAGCATAATGACATGGACACAGAGGGACAATGCTGGATGAGGAGGGGATAGGGTAACAGAGGGACATTGCTGGACATTGGGATATATTGACACAGGGGAGATGCTGGAAATTGCAGGGGACATAGGGCAGGGACAAAGTAGTGATGCTGGGCACTGGGAGTGATGGGGAAACAAAGGGGGTGTTGCTGGACGTGGAAAGATAGTGAAACAGGGCTGATGCTGAACAAGGAAGGAGAAGGATACAAAGGGAAGACAGATGATGGACAGAAGAAATGTCAAATTGACAGGAGACACTGGCAAGAGCGTTAAGAGAAGAAAGAGCAAAGCAGAAACCAGAGACTGGGACCAATACAATTAAAAAATGTAAATGATCAAACAATAAAGGTTGCCCTTTCTCGTCTTGATTACTCTCTTTTTCAGGGTCTGCCTCTTTATCAAATACTTGCCTCCAGTTAATTCAAAATACTGCAGTTAAACTTATTCGTGGAGCAAAAAAAATATGATAGTGTCATTTCATTTCTGAAATCCAAACACTGGCTTCCCATCTACTGCCATATTCCTTTTAAAATTCTGGTCTTGACGCATCAAATTTTGACTCTGGAGTCCCACAGCTTCTTTTCAGATCACTTCTTCTCTCATTACACTCTTCAAAACAACATTTCTTAGTTGTCCCAACCAGGGGCGTAGCTATGGGTGGGCCTGGGTGGGCCCAGGCCCACCCAATTTCAGCTCTGGCCCACCCACCCAAGCGCACAGACACTGCCCGCCCACTTTTCCTCCAAGCCCGCGCCAGCACCAGCTCCTATTGCCGGCCACTGCTGCTTTTCCTATTGAGCAGCAGGGCTGGCGCTACAAAAAGAAGAAGCGCTTAGCCCTGGCGCGACACATGGGCAGTGATGTAAGAGACGGGAGGAGCCTGCAGAGCCAGCAACCAATGCCTCAAGGCTGCCTGCAGAGGTGCCGTGCTTTTTTTTTTTTTTTCAACTTTTTTTGTCGTTAGCGCTCAGCTCAGTCAGCTGAGCGCTTCTTCTTTTTGTAGCGCCAGCCCTGCTGCTCAATAGGAAAAGCAGCAGTGGCCGGCAATGGGAGCTAGGGCTGGCACTGGCGGGCCTGAATCGGGAGAGGGAAAAAGCAGATGGAAGGATGGGGAGAGAAAGAGGGAAAAAGCAGATGGAAGCATGGGGAGAGAATGAGGGAAAAACAGATGGAAGGATGGGGAGAGAAAGAGGGAAAAAGCAGATGGAAGGATGGGGAGAGAAAGAGGGAAAAAACAGATGGAAGGATGGGGAGAGAAAGAGGGAAAACGGATGGATGGGGAGAGAGACACTGGATGGAAGGATGGGGAGAGAAAGAGGGAAAAAGCAGATGGAAGGATGGGGAGAGAGACACTGGATGGAAGGATGGGGAGAGAAAGAGGGGAGATGGATGAAAGGATGCAGAGAGAAAGAGGAGAGACTAGAAGGATGTGGAGAGAGAAGGGACACTGAACAGAAAAGGGTAGAGAGATAGAGAGACACTGGTTAGAAGGAGGTAGAGAGAGACATTAGATGGAAGGATCAGGAGAGAGGGTAGATGGGTGGAAGGATGGGGAGAGAAAGAGGGAGACGCTGGATGGAAGGGTAGGGAGAAAGAGGTGACGCTGGATGGAAGAATGCAGAAAGAAAGAGGGGAGACTACTGGAAGGATGGGGAGAGAGAGGGGAGACACTGGAAGGATGGGGAGAGAAAGAAGAGAGCTGCTGGATGGAAAAGGAGAGTAGTGAAAGACTGGAGAATAAGAGGAAGGGGCATGGGGAGAACAAGTGTGAGAAAAAGATGAAAAGCCATAAGTAGATGAAGGAAATTAAAGAATGGATAGTAAGAATGAATTAAATCTGGACAGAGAGAGAGAGAGAGAGGCAGAAAAATATTGAAGAAAGCAAAGAAAAAGGAGAGAAAAATGAGAAATGGCCAGGAAACCGTGGCAGAAGAGTTAAGTGAAAACGAAGGAAAGCAGAATCTAGAGACTGGGAGCAACACAATGAGAAAAACTAAATGGCCATACAACAAAGGTAAAGAAAATAAATTTATTTTTAATTTAGGATAAAGTAATATGGTACCTTTGTTAATAAAGTTTCAGAGACCAATACTTCCTTCCTTAGGTCAGGAGAGTATACCGTAACAGCATTATACTGACCTTAGGCAGGAGGTTTTGGCCTCTGAAAGCTCATTGAAAAGGGTGTTAGGCTATTAAATAAATTGTCTGAAATCTGATGCACTGAAAAGCAGCACTTTACCCTGTGTGACAAATGCATCTGATTAGTGTGACTAAATTTTGCTGGGGGAGGGGGGTAGAGAGAAAATTTTGTGCCCACCCACTTTGGGTTCAGGCCCACCCAGTGGCGTACCAAGGGGGGGGCGGTGGGGGCGGTCCGCCCCGGGTGTCAGTGGGTGGGGGGGTGATCCACTTTGCTCCCGCTGCTCCCACTTTACCTTTAAAAAATTTTTTGAAGCGCCGTTGCAGGCAGCGCCTTGCGTCTGCCCTGCTTGTTGTAAAAGAAGTAAATCTCTTCGCTTCGTCGTTGTCGGGCCTCATTATGTCCCGCCCTCCTCTGAGGTAATTTCCGCGAGGGAGGGACATATTGAGGCCCAACGACGACGAAGCGAAGAGATTTACTTCTTTTACAACAAGCAGGGCAGACGCAAGGCGCTGCCTGCAACGATGCTTCAAAATTTTTTTTTTTTAAAGGTAGGGTGGGAGTAGGAGAGTCGGGTCGGGGTGGGCTCCTCAGATGGGAGAGGGGTGTTGTGGGGGTTCTCACATGGGATGGGGAGGGGAGGGGGTTTCATATGGGCGAGAAGGGGACTGAGTGGGGAGGGGGTTCTCAGATGGGAGAGGGGTGTTGTGGGGGTTCTCACATGGGGAGGGGAGGGGGTTTCCATATGGGAGAAGGGGACTGAGTGGGGAGGGGGTTCTCAGATGGGAGAGGGGTGTTGTGGGGATTCTCAGATGGGAGAGGGGTGTTGTGGGGGTTCTCACATGGGGAGGGGAGGGGGTTTTCAGATGGGAGAAGGGGACTGAGTGGGGAGGGGTTTCTCAGATGGGAGAGGGGTGTTGTGGGGGTTCTCACATGGGGAGGGGAGGGGGTTCTCAGATGGGAGAGCGGTGTTGTGGGGGTTCTCAGATGGGGAGGGGAGGAGGTTTTTATATGGGAGAAGGGGACTGGGGTGGGGAGGGGGTTCTCAGATGGGAGAGGGGTGTTGTGGGGGTTCTTAGATGGGGAGGGGGGTTTCAGATGGGAGAAGGGGACTGGAGTGGGGAGGGGTTTCCAGATGGGAGAAGGGGACTGGGGTGGGGAGGGAGGTTCTCAGATGGGAGAGGAGAGGGGTGTTCTGGGGATTCTCAAATGGAAGAAGGACTGGGGTGGGGTGGGGTGGGGGTTCTCAGATGGGAGAAGGGGACTGGGGTGGGGGTTCTCAGATGGGATGGGGGTTCTCAAATGGGAGAAGGAGGCTAGAACTGGGGTCTGAGAAGGGGTCATGACGGAAAATGGGGCATGCCTGGGTCAGGTGGGAGAATGGGTCGGGCTGAATAGGGGGGCAAGGCATGTGGATGAAGGGGGCTGAAACTGGGGGCTGAAAGGAGGGTAGGTGGGATAAGGGGGCTAATACTGGGACTGGGGGCTGAAAGGCGGCAGGGGCTGAAATTGTGGGTACTAGGGGCTGAAGAGACAGGGAGAAGTGGCTGGGGCTGAAGCTCAGGACTGGTGAGAGAAAAGGGCTGGGGTTGAAACTGGGGGATAAAAAGAGGACAGGGAGAAGTGGCTGGGGGCTAAAGCTCGGGACTGGTGGGAGAAAAGGACTGGGGCTGAAACTGGGATAGTGGGGCTAGAACTGGGGGCTGAAAAAAAGGGGCAGAGAGAGGGGACAGATCCTGGATGGAAGGGGGAGGAGAGGGAGGGCAGACCCTGGATGGATGGGAGAGGGAGGGCAAATGATGGATTGAAGGGGCAGAGAGAAAGGGCAGCCAGTGAATGGAAGGGGGAGAGAGAGAGGGCAGACTGGGGCAGATGGTGGATGGAAGGGGCAGAGATAGAGGGCAGATGTAGATGGAAGGCGCAGGGAGAGAGGGCAGACATTGGATGGAGGGAACAGCAGAGAGGGCAGACACTGGATGGCAGAGAGAGAACAAAGACAGATGCTGGATGGAAGGAAGACAGTGAAAAGAAGATGAGGAAAGCAGAAACCAGAGACAACAAACTGTAAATAAAATATATATTTTTATTTTTTTTTTTGCTTTAGGATAAAGTAGTATTGTAGCTGTGTTAATGTTTATAATAGAACATGTAAATAAGGTAATCTTTTTATTGGACTAATTTTAATACATTTTGGCTAACTTTCGGAGAACAAAACCCCCTTCCGCAGGTCCGGATAGGATATTGTAACAGCACTATACTGTATTGACCTGAGGAAGGATGTTTTGGCCTCTGAAAGCTAAATGTATTAGTCCAATAAAATGGTATTATTTTATTTTCTATATTTGTTTTATTTCTATTTGTTAATTTGTAAAGTGGTGATTGGTACTTGTTAGTTTTTTCAAATTTACATCTGCTGTCTTTATATTTTGCACAGTACAAGGGGACATTTTCTGTTTCTGTGGTGTTGCATTGTATGCAGAGTCTGGCATCTTGGGGGTTCAGTTTAATTTTTGTCTAAATAGAAAGGTTATTATTGCTTATTCTATAGTGGATTAGGGTGTATCTGTGTTTGTGAAAAAGACATGGCTTTCGGTTGGCATTGACTGTGTAAGATGGACGATCTGTGTTATTCTGCCTGGTTTCGTTTTACAGTAGGTGAATTGATGTTCTAGTGCTCACTGTAGTGTTTAAGATGCTTTCCTTTTCCTTGTGTGACTTGTGTGGAGGCGGGACTGGTGGTTGGGAGGCGGGAAATACTGCTGGGCAGACTTATATAGTCTGTGCCCTGAAAAGGACAGGTACAAATTCAAGGTAAGGTATATACATATGAGTTTATCATGGGCAGACTGGATGGACCATGCAGGTCTTTATCTGCCGTCATCTACTATGTTACTATGTTACTATGTTACTGCTTATGGTATGCTAGAATTGCTCTATAGGTCCTGAGTGTTTTGTATTCTCGGCATGCCTAGTACTAGATTTTGGAGGGGGGGTGTTAAAAAATGACCGGCCCCGGGTGTCAACTACCCTAGGTACGCCACTGGGCCCACCCAAAATTGGCAGTCTGGCTACGCCACTGGTCCCAACACATTTTCAAATACATTCACATCATGCTAAGACCACCTGCTTTTCTGTTACTGCCCCTAGGAGGATCATCTTGGGTGGTGGGAATGAGAAGAGCATCAGGGTGCTAAGTTGACATTTTTTGGAGGGGGGGGCTGGGCATGTTATTAGCTTTTCTGCCCTGATGCAGAGGGTGAGCCAACCCCTCTATGTCGTTTCAGAAACTCTGTACGCCTCTACATCGAGGCAGAAAAGCTAATAGTGATAGCGGGGATGGGACGACTTCCCTATGAAGAAAGATTAAGGAGGCTAGGGCTATTCAGCTTGGAGAAGAGACGGCTGAGGGGAGACATGATAGAGGTATATAAAATAATGAGTGGAGGGGGAGACGTATTCAAGATGGCGTCAGGGTAAGACGTGTGGTCTTATCTCGGAGGAACTTCTTAACTTCGTCCATTTATTTCCTATCGTTATGCCCAAAAGAAAGGGGAAAACGAGGGGAGGTAGCTCCTTACCCTCTACGGACCCTTCTAGACGGCAACCTCCGATAACGGACTTCACAGTCTCTCTCACTACACCGGGCGTCCCGCAGACTGAGGCGGAGAGGAGCCTCGATCAGGGGAGTGAATTGTCACTCAGCCCAAGGAGCCCCTGTTTGCCACGAGTAGCAGGTGACGACGCGAAAGGAAGTCCCGCTCTACAGTTGGAAGCTGTGGTTTCGGGGAAGGAGCACTCCCTTAGCGTTGTGCTGCAACAGTCGGGAACTCCCCGCCAAGAACCGAGCCAAACATTCACCCCCAGAGGCAGCAGTAGCCCGATTAACATCCAGGAAGAAGCCCGGTCCGTTCAGGAAATGGCGGACCAACGGTCGGAACCTCTGGTGCAACTACAGCCTCTGGAGAAACCAACAAAGGTGACGTTGGAATCTTTATGGGGGGCGATGGAATCCCTGCATAAAATATGTTTTTCCTTAGTTTCTACTTTGCAAACTAACACTTTAAAAACAGAAACTCTTCAGTCTGAATTGGCTTCCCAAGCAAATAATTTGAAACAATGTGAATCTTCTATCTTACAATTAAAAGAACAAGACTCTAAATTGCTCCAAAATGCAGACCTGACGCACAGGAAGATTGAGAACTTAGAGAATGGATTTAGAAACTTAAATTTGAGATTTTTGAACTTTCCCTTTGTTAAATTTATTCCACTGTTTCATAAGTTCTTAAAAGATGTATTTAAATATCCTGAGACAAATTTTCCTCCCATACAAAAACTTTACTTATTACCTTCTCGAGATATTAAAGGAAAAGATAAAGATGTGGAAAATACTACTGTAGAAAATTTGGATGTCTCAGCCTTGTTAGAGCAGTCACAAGAAGAGGTAGAATTTAGGTCTACCTTATTAGTATCTTTTGTATTTCTTACTGATAAAGAAGCGATCTTGAGGCAATATTTAAGACAAATTTCATCTGTTGTTTTTCTGGGAGAGAAAATTCAAATCTTCCCAGATGTGTCAAGGACTACACAAGAGCGTCGAAAAAAGTTTTTGATGATGAGGCAAGAGACTATACAATTGGGAGCTAAGTTTCAGCTTCGATTTCCCTGTAAATGCATAGTGCATTATGAAAATAAGACATATCATTTCTTTGATGTTTTGCAATTGCGATCTTTTCTAAATGCAAGGTTACCCAAACCACCACAGGATTCAATGTAAGGGCTTTAATTATTTTTTGTAGTGATAACCCTAACGCCTTTCTTGATTTAAATTTATATGTTACCTGATATTCTTATCCTCTTGTAAGATTTATTAAAGTCTCCCCCTTAGTTGAGGACTACAAAAATGACACTTATTTGATGAGAATTTACTCTCAAATTATATTTCCTTATTAAGTTTAATTGCTTTTTTTTCTTGACAAAGTTCAGCTTTGGAATGTAATTGTAAAATTTATAAATAAAATAATTAAAAAAAAAAAAATAATGAGTGGAGTGGAACAGGTGGATGTGAAGCATCTGTTCACGCTTTCCAAAAATACTAGGACTAGGGGGCATGCAATGAAACTACAGTGTAGTAAATTTAAAACAAATCGGAGAAAGTTTTTCTTCACCCAACGTATAATTAAACTCTGGAATTTGTTGCCGGAGAAAGTGGTGAAGGCGGTTAACTTAGCAGAGTTTAAAAAGGGATAACATGTATAGAATGTTTGTACATTTGGGAAGCTTGCCAGGTGCCCTTGGCCTGGATTGGCCGCTGTTGTGGACAGGATGCTGGGCTCAATGGACCCTTGGTCTTTTCCCAGTATGGCATTACTTATGTACTTATGTAGTCTGATTTCATTCGCCAGGCACCAATTGCTACCACATGGATTAACTCACACGCTAAGCCAGTTTTTGCATTGTGTGACCAGTAACCTGCACGCATATTCTGCATTAACTCTGTGCTGCTGCCCACAATAGCTCTTTGCATCAGCCTCTGACTATTCTCTGCTCTAGGCTGGTCCCCTTCCTTCCTCTTTCCTGCAGGCTGCTTGGAAGAGAAGTGCTGGAGCAGAACACCCCTGCTGCTCTGGAACTCTGGGCATATATGAAGGCTAGAATAATGTAGCTCTTTTCTCTATATCAGAGCAGGGGCGTAGCTACGGGTGGGCCTGGGTGGGCCCAAGCCCACCCAATCTCAGCTCAGGCCCACCCAGTTTAAAAGCAGCAGCCACTGTCTTTCTGCCTCGCGGCGGCAGCGCCAGCCCACTCAGCCACCTCGCACCTGCTTTTTAGTCTTGGGCGGCACTGGCATCTCTTCTGACTTCTGCTCTGCTCGTCCAGCGATGCATAATTGCCTTCCCGCGCCGTCTCATCCATTGTGTCTGCGCCGCTCTAGCCCTCGCGATTACAGCAGGCCTGCCTTAGTACTTACTCGGCCTTCCCCCTATGACGCAACCCGCCTCCTCCTCTTACGTGACTTCTTGCTTCCGTTCTGTGAGGGTGGGACGTGTCAGGGAGATGTTTGAATCCCCGAGGCAGGCCTGCTGTAAATCACTAGAATGAAGACCGCTACCAGCAGCACTGTATGCTGCAGACTAATCTACATCGTAGAAACGAAGCGAAGGCAAGTATCCGGCAAGTCCGACTGCTTCTTTGGGGGAGGGGTTGGGGAGGAGCGGGACAGGGGGAGAGATTGGAACCAAGGAGGGAGGAAGGAGCAAGGAGTGGGACTGAGGGAGAGAGCCTGCTCTATCCCCACTGTCATTCTTTATCATTGGTAGCATCTCACTTATATTTTTAAACATGCCAGGCAGCTTGTGTAGCATGAGGATGTACATAGAGGAAGTATTGGTTTTATCGGTTAGAGTACGCAATTTGTTCTAAA
This sequence comes from Microcaecilia unicolor, assembly GCF_901765095.1. NCBI lineage: Eukaryota > Metazoa > Chordata > Amphibia > Gymnophiona > Siphonopidae > Microcaecilia > Microcaecilia unicolor. The sequence continues at coordinate 71,624,266 of NC_044039.1, read as the reverse complement.
TTTTAATTCATTGTGTTATTTGGAGGTGCTGGCTATAGGGACTCCTTGTATTCATGCAGAAATGTTTTCACTTAATAAAAGGCCTCTGAAACAGATATAATGTTATGAGAATCTGTTGGCTCAAGTTGCTTGCTATGTGAATATTCCATCACTGTTTCATTACTGCTATCAAGTATTATATATTAAGGCCACTTGCTTTAAACTTCGTTTTAATTTCTTTATCCAGTCCTTACATGCACATGGTTTTGCTTTCTAAACCTAAAGCCTAAGGTTGGTTAAGCAATGAGGTGTAAACTATGCCGTTTCTGATTTTACTTATTTTTGGACTGCTTTGGGTCCTGCTCTGTGCATCTGCTGTCTGGAATTTTGGAAGATGGAAATGAGAAAATAAAAATTAGTTTTGGATGTACTCTGTAGAAGTTATGGATGTAAGCCCTGCCTCTGACCCTGCCGCCTTTAGCCTCCCCAAACAGCTGGGCCACTGACCGCCTTCTGCCTACTCCCTGCAGTGTGCATGGCACAATGGCGCCACGGCCACATGCAGTGCCGCATGGGAAATGGTGCTGCGGCTCAGCTGTGCCGCAGGCTCACCTCCTCCACAGTGCCTGCCTGCCGGCCAGTTCTAGATTTAGTCTCTCAGTGCTGGTGCAGTTCTCCTGTTGATCATCGCACATCATCATCATCACAGCAGCAGCAGCAGCAGCAGCAGCAGCAGCAACAACACTCCCCTGCCCAGTCCCACTCAACACTGGTACAGGGTTGGAGCCAGGGTGCTCTGCAGTCTGCACCACGTGCAACTACAAGCAGCTGCCTAGCAGGTAACATATTTATTTTTAAAAAATTGTTAATGTGTAATTGTACTCAAATTGCTGGCTGATGGTGGTGGGCTTCTGGGTGGAGTAAGCACTTCACTGCCTACAGGGCAAAAAAGGTATATTTATATACAAGAGTAATCAAAATGATGGCTCTGGTGGTGGGCTTCTGAGTGGGGAGTGGACTCTTCATTGCTAGGGGAAAAAAAAAAAAGATATATTTAATCATTAAATATATCTCTTTTGCTCCAGGCAATGAAGAGCCCATCCCCACCCAGAAATTCACCAACAATAAATGTTAATAGTGCCCAGGTTAATTTTTAAAAAGCTGTCTATTTCTCATGTTGGTGGGTTTTTGGGTGGGGATGGTCTCTGCAGTGCCTAGGTTAAATTAAAAAAAAAAAGTGTAGGCAGTTTTCTCTGGGTGGACTGATGCAGTGGAGGTGGGCTCTGCAGTGCCCAGGACATTAAAAAACGTCTTATATTTAATGCCATGGGGGGAGGATAGGGAAGGCTGATGGCAGGCTACAGGGAGGAGTGGGGTGGTAGGCTAGAGCTGGTGCTTAGCTATGGGATGGATGGTGGGGAAGGGAAGGATTGATACTGGACTACAGGGATGGATGGGGTTGGGTTGGGGGTAAGGTAGGGAAGGGTGATGCCAGGCTGCTGGGATGGATTGGGGGGGGGGGGGGGGTAGGGAAGGGAAGGTATTTGTTTTATATGTTTTAAAATTACGTGTGTTGAATTGTGATCTGCTTAGAACTGCAGAGATAGTGCGGCATAGAAATTTAGAAAATAAATCAATAAATTTCTAATTTTTGGTCCTTTATTCTGTAATTGATGAGGGTTGGTCTGTGGTCTGCATGTGACCGAGCAGGGGAGAGTGCCCAGCACTATCCTCACCTCTCAACCACCAGCCCTGCTATATTTACAAATATCGGGTTTTTAAGTATGTATGTGGTTTATATTGATGCAGGGCAGCATTCTAAGGCATTATTTTGTAGTATCCCAAGAAACACTACTCATACCTATATACATAGTGCCCACCCATATTAGCTCTGGGCCCACCCAAAATCTCAGGTCTGGCTATGCCACTGTATCAGAGACCTAATCTATCCATGACTTTCTACTATTTTGTAACTGTGGAGAAAGCTGCTTACAGATCAAATCATGTGTGCTTTTGTCAGATTCTCACCTTCCATTATATGAAGGTTTTTTGGGAGAGGGGAGAAATGGTTCATGTATTTTCCCAATTCTCCATTAACTTCTCTTTACTCACAGTAACTTCTCTTTATTTAAGTACCACACAGTATGTAAATATTTTTACAGTTATTACCTCTGGCTGTGAGTTTCAAAATGGTTCTCTGAGTTTTCTTTTGCTGTGATACAAAGAAAAGGTGATCAGTCTACTTACTCTTTGTTCGTTATAAGTCATCCCACCACGTGCTGTATATTGGAGAACAGAAAAAGTGAGACAGCAGAGAATGCAACGGCCTAGTACTGGTGGCTTTATTTACTGGTACAGCGTACACTAAAAATGCTAGTATGCTTCTGCATATTAGTTTTTAGAGGTCTGGAGATATATATATATATAATCCAGTTTTGGCATGATCATTGTTGTGTGCATCAGGCTTTTATATAGCTTTTTGTCTATTATATGTTTATTATTAATACACATGCAAACATAGTTTTGTCTTAATTTTCCCTTTTACTATTGTTCTGTATTCTTAACTATAAAAGTGTATGTACTAAAACATTTCTGGGATTCCTATGCATTTTTTTCAGTGTCATTTCCAAAGGTTGATACTCAGTTTTTCAGTAGAAACCTTCCTCTCTCCTTCACTGACAATATTACTTTGTTATTTATTTATTCATTTCAAACCAAAATAACAAGTATAACAACCTTGTTGGAAAATAGTACAGAGTAAGAAAACCAAATATATAATAAAGCCTTAAGGAAATTTACTTCACTTTAAAAGGGGGAGTGCACCACATATAATTCCAAGCAATCAACATTAAAGGAAATTTAGGACAAACATCCCATGCATTATAATACAGCATGGAGACCAATTCTACCTCTAAAGAGTAGACAAAACAGGAAGAGAAGAGGGAATTCTTTTAACTGTTGAGGATCATAAATATATACTGTATATTTAGAACCTTGCTATCTGCAGTATTGGTATAGTAACTAAGTAAATGTAACTAGTTACTGTACTTAAGTAAAAGGTTTGTCACTTTTATTTTTTTTTTTATAAAGAAGTACAGGAAATATATATTTTTTTTACTTAATAATTTCACCAATTTATACCACTTTTACTCAGTTACATTTAGGGCACTGTTTACAAAGGCGCGCTAGCATTTTTAGCACATGCTAAAGATTAGCATACACTAACCATGTAGATGCCCATAAGAATATTATGGGCATCTATACAGCGTACATTAAAAATGCTAGTGTGCCTTTGTAAATAGGGTCCTTAATGTTTGAAGTTAAAAGTAAAAGTGGAGGCGGGGAGGAAGTGATGTCACCGACTGTAATGGTCGCTTGAAATACCAGCTCCTGCTCCCTTTCGATTATAATTACATCTAGCGTCTTTCAGCTTTCGCCAACAGTGTGGAAAACACGAGCCTTTGAATTGGCTTGCTGGCAAGACTTGAAGCCTGACCTGAAAAGATGAATCGGCAGTCAGAACTATCGCAATATGGCTTTTCCGGAGTGGCCGCAAGCCGCGTGTTGGGCCCGACACCGGAGGACCCGAGGCAGACCTCGTGCTCGGGGGATTCGTCTCCGAAAGATCTGTTTGACTCCCAAACAGATGCAGCAGCGCCGGATGCGGTACCTTTCTCTGAATTTAAAGAATGGATGCAGGAGATTAGAAGAGATCTTAAGGCAGTACGCGACGAACTGGTGACCTTGGGAGCAGATTTGCACGGAGAGATCCGCGAGCTTGGAGCGCGAGTAGAAGACACCGAAAATAGATTGGATGAACAAGTAGAGGAAGTCTGTGCTTTAAATCGGAAATTCTCAGATACACAACTAGATATTCAGCAACTTAATGAAAAAATAGAAGACCTCGAGAACAGAGGCCGGCGTCACAACTTACGTTTTCGAGGTTTACCTGAAGTTCCACTGTACCAGGATTGTGAGGCGACAGTACAAAAAATTGCTAGCTCGCTACTGGCGGCGACAGGAACAACTGTGGAGCCGCACGAGATTCGGCTAGAATGATCACATAGAGCATTTGGTCCCAATCGAGGAAATCAGGCTAAAGACCTTATAGCCTGCTTTGAAGACTTTAAGCTTAAGGAGCAAGTAATGCAGGCAGCTAGAAAGGCTCAGAACTTCAAATGGGATACCTATGGCATTGAGGTGTACCAAGATTTAGCCCTAGCTACTCTGAAACGTAGAGCTGAGCTGAAGCCTGTCACCTTTAAACTCCGCGATCTGGGAATCAAGTATCGTTGGCGCCATCCTTTTGCGCTAGTTTTTTATAAAGATGGCCGACTGCATCAAGTTAAATCTCTCCAAGAAGCACAACTGATTTTACCTGAAGAGAACGCAAAAGAAGCGACAGCTATTCAGAGAAGCGCTAGAGGGGCTTCAACGCCAGCACGCCCACAATGGCAGCGGGTTGAAAAAGGACATAAGCGTCTGCAGTGGCAAAAAACGGATGGCTGCCTAGCATGAATGACTCAACTCAAATGCTTTAATACAATGGTCAGGTTGTAATATTTGATAAGAAAATATTTCTGGTCAGGGAGTATATGTATATGACTTACCAAAAGTTGGCTTATACTGTTGGGATTAGTTTGCTTATAATATGTATAAATGTGTTAATAATTACAGATTGGGAGGGGGCAGTGAGAACACATCACTTTCCTCCGTTGGATATCTCTCTGTAGTTAGTCAGAGAGGATCAAAAGGTTATGGTTGGGAGGGGGGGGGGGGGAATATGTTCAACAACCTATGCTTGCTAACAGGTTCGATGATATAGGGGTTAAGAGAGAGAGAGGGGAGGAGGGGGTTGGGCACTCAAGCTTCGAAGAAACATTAAGCACAATAGTATGTTATTCTAAACAGAGATGTCTGCTATAACCTTGGTTAGTCTAAATGTTAGAGGCTTGAACACTCCAACAAAGCGCCAATTATTGTATAAGGAGCTGTTGCGCTTGAGGGCAGACGTTGCTCTTATTCAGGAGACACATTTGAAGCCAGCCCATGAGTCACTTTGCAGGCACCGAGGGTTCCCCTCCCATTACTTTGCGTCCAGTAAAGACGGCACTAAAACTAAAGGGGTTCTTATAGCACTAGGTGAGTCGTGCCCCTGGACTGTTAATAAGGTGATCAGAGATAAGGAGGGCAGATATCTGTTACTCAACATATCTTTAGGGGGTTGTAATTATACTTTGCTGAATGTGTATGGCCCTAACTCAGATCACAAAAATTTCTTTTCTCAATTAGACCAAGTTTTACTGCAACATAAAACTGGACGCTTGCTGATTGGGGGGGATTTTAATTTGACCCTTAACCCCTATCTGGACAATTCTACCACAGCAGTGATGTATGCGAAGAGGGATCGGGCATTGTTTCTGGATTTTTTGACACGTTGGCAGGTGTCAGATTATTGGAGGCACATGAATCCTGCTGCCCGGGAGTATACTTATTTTTCCCAGGTTCATAAGTCCTTCTCAAGGATTGATCTCTGGCTGGGAGATATGGAGATGATTCATAATATTCTTGACCATCAAATCACCAGTAGAACATGGTCAGACCATAGCCCCGTAATGTTGCGGTTGAATGTACGGGTGGAGCGCCGAGCCCGGCCAGAATGGCGCCTAGATGATTCTATCTTATCGGAACTATCATATGTTGTGCAGTTGGAAACCCAAACAAAAGAGTATATTCAATTCAATGATAATGGTGAGTTTCCTTTAGGGGTGGTCTGGGATGGACTGAAAGCATTGCTTCGTGGCCATTTTATAACATTAAAGACTCATGTGCAAAAGGAGCGAAGGGCAGTGGAAAATGGCTTGAGGAGAAGATTGCTAGCAATTGAGAGGATTTTGCATAGGAGAGCTCCGCAACATACCTCATTCCTGTTAGAGCAGATGCAGAAAATACAGCATGAGTTACAGGGACATCAGCTAGCTGAGGTTGCTGAACACTTGCAGCGAGTACGACAAAATCAGTTTGAGTTTGGGAATAAATCCAGCAGGCTCTTAGCCTTTAAGCTTAAAAAGCAGGCTTTCCAGAATCATATTTCTGCCCTCAGAGTGGAGAACGGCACAGTTACCACAGACTCGGATCCAATACAAGACATGTTTCAGCACTTTTATGAAAACTTATATACTCCAGATGTTGATCCATCGGGGGAGGATATTTTGAGTTTTTTGGATAAGGCTAAGATGCCGATGCTCTCGGAGGGGGCCCAGCATCAGATGGCGCGATCTATTGAGTTGGACGAGGTTTTGGGGGCAATTCGCACTTTAACAGTAGGTAAAGCTCCGGGGCCAGATGGCTTTACGGCAAAATTTTATAAGACCTTTGCTAAGGTTTTGGGGCCACTACTAGTGCGCTTGTTTAACTCATTTGCTGATGGTCAACCGATCCCGACCACCTGGAACTTGGCGACTATTTCAGTAATATTAAAGCCGGGTAAAGATCCCCTCCATTGTGGTTCTTATCGGCCCATCTCACTGTTGGGGGTGGACTACAAAATATTTACTAAGATCTTAGCTACCCGCCTGCAAAACTACCTCCCTATCTTAATTAAAGAGGATCAGGCAGGCTTCATTCGGGGTCGGCAGGCCTTTGATAATATCAGACGAGTACTCCACCTGATTCATTATGCTGGAATGACTGAGATGCCGATGGGGCTGCTTTCATTAGACGCTGAAAAAGCATTTGATAGGGTGCACTGGCCATTCATGTTCGCAGTCTTACAAAAAGTAGGAATCCCGGACCAGTTCCTGTCTTGGCTTCTGCTTATATATAAAGAGCCTTGTGCTTCTGTGAAGATCAATGGGCATAAGTCTCCCTCATTTTTGTTGAGAAGAGGTATGAGACAAGGTTGTGCTCTATCGCCTCTGCTCTTTGCATTGGTGGTGGAGCCCCTGGCTTGTTATATCCGTGAACACCCAGATATTAAGGGGATGAGTATCAAGGGAGTAGAATCGCGAATCTTGCTATTCGCGGATGATATATTACTGACTCTGACTGAGCCAGAGAACTCTTTTCCTGCCTTGTCAGCTGCATTGAAGTGGTATGAGTGGGTGTCCGGATTTAGAATTAACTTGGAAAAGTCGGAGGGTTTGAATGTCGGTTATTCTGATGCACAAATAACATGGTTGAAATCCGATTTTCCTTTTCGTTAGGCAAAGAAATTCATTCGTTACTTGGGGATTAATCTAACTAACAATGTAACAGATCTGTATGAGGTAAATTTCCCGGGGAAATTACGAGAATTGTTTTCAGAATTAGAGCGATGGGAGGGTCTCACGATTTCTTGGATGGGCCGGGTGAATGCGGTTAAAATGATAATATTACCCAAGCTGTTATATTTATTTATAGCTCTCCCAATCTCTCTGCCAGATAAGTTTTTCCGAAATTTGAAAAAGAGGGTGTTCTCTTATATTTGGAAGAGGAAACCCCCAAGGGTGCGAGCGGCAGTAATGTTTCAAAAGCGGGAGCATGGGGGTATGGGAGTTCCTTCTTTTAGAGAGTACTATCAGGCGGCCCACCTTCGGGTTTTGGCAGAGTGGCTCAGTGGGACAGGAAAAATGTGGCAGTCTTTTGAACAGGCGGAGCTTGCTCCTTACCCGCTGAGGGCGATTCCTTGGTTACCGGAGAGGCTGGTGCGAGGGGTAGCCCTTGCGGCCCAACCACTTATTAGATGGCCCCTGTTAACTTGGCTTACAATTCGAAATAAGTTTTTCCCGGGGCGGAAATATTTCCTACACATGTATATTAGATTTACACCGTCTTTTCTACCAGGGGCCCTTGATCCCTGTTTTCGTTCCTGGGAAAGACTAGGCCTATGTACATTGGGCCAAATTTGGGAGGAGGGTGAGATGATATCATTTTCAGAAAATCAGGAAGAGTTTGGCCTCCCACTATTCCATGAGTTTCAATATCAACAGATACGAGATTTTGTGAGTCGGAAAGCCAAAAGTGAATTGAATCTTATGGAAACACCTTTAGAGAGGGCAATGATGAGTGGGGCAGCTAGGGGCTGTATTTCTAGGGTATATAGCGCCCTCTTAACCTATCAAAGACCGATAATGTATTACTTAACTAAGTGGGAGACTGCCTTGGGTGTGTCTTATGAATATAATCAGTGGGAACATATATTTAAATCTTTGCTTAAAGTGTCAATTTCTAGCAATTTGATGGAAAATGGCCATAAGATCTTGTATAGCTGGTACTATACACCAAAAAGGCTTTCCAAGATGTTCCCCACCAGCTCAGCACTATGTTGGCGTCATTGTGGATCGGAGGCGGACATGGTGCACGTTTGGTGGACCTGCCCGCGAGCGCAGGAATTTTGGACTATTGTACTGGACTTAGTATTTGCTCTTACAAAGACACGCTATCCGTTGAAAATGGAGCATTGTCTTTTACATGTTAAACCTTATGGAGTGAAGTCATCTATTCACCAACTGGCAGCCTATGTCTTTGTTGCAAGTAAGTTGTCATTGGCAGCAGCTTGGAAACGAACAGACCTCCCCAATGTGCGGGAGATACTGCGTAAAATGGACTATATCAACTTAATGTCTAGATTGACCGCCCTGCGTACGGGACAGCTGGGGCCCTATCATCGGGTGTGGGATCTTTATACGCAATGGACTGCGGGACCTGGTCCCTCATTATTAATGAAGTAAGGGTACTGGCTCATGTCAGCAGCAAGCATGGGGAGGGGGGGGGGGAGGGGGGAATATAGAGCAATGTTTGTAATGTTCTTATATGCTATGTGATTGACACAGGCATTGGTTTTTCTAAGTGACTTGATTGTTATGCATATTTAAAATCTAAAATAAAGATTAAAAAAAAAAAAAAAGTAAAAGTGGAAGCGAGATGTAAGTGACAATTCCTCAGTAAACCATATGGAACAGCAAAAACTGGAACAGGATTTTGCTACTATAAACCATGTCACACAAACAGTGAGCAAAGGAAAGAGAGAGGGAATTCCAAACAGAAGAACAAAAAAGCACCAAGGGCTTCCGCAGCTAGGATAACAATTCTTTATTCAAAGACCCAATATGGGCTATGTTTTGGCATTCCTGCCTGTGTCAGGGGTCTGTGATAAATATACCACTGTTGAAAGAAGGCCATCCAATATAAAAACTTCACAGCTGAACAGCAAAACTTCCACAACACCGTGGAATTGCGGCTCACAGGTGCCACAACAAAAATGCGTAAACAGTGAGATCATCTCATCTTAAATTTTGCTGTCAGGGAATACAGCCTGTGATTACAGATAGCCTGCAGTGGCGTAGCGAGGGGGGCTGCCACCCAGGGCGGGGCGGTTTGCTGTTGCACCCCCCCCTCGGCACATCAACACCCCCCCCCGACCCAGTGCCCACCCTCTTCCGTCCAACCAGCTCCCTACCTTTAAAAAGGTATCGGAATCCGAAGCGAGGCGCAGCACCTCACGCCTGCATGTAAAAGAAATGTGCACCATCTCATCAGGCCTTCCCTCGCTCTGTTTGTCCCGCCCTCCACTGACGCAACTTCCTATTTCTGCAAGGGCGGGACAGACAGAGCGAGAGAATGCCCGATGAGATGGTGCACATTTCTTTTACATGCAGGCGCGAGGCACTGCGCCTCACTTCAGATTCAATATTTTTTTAAAGGTAGGGAGCTGGTTGGACGGAGGAGGGTGGGCACTGGGGGGGTGTCGATGCGCCGAGGGGGGAGGAGCTGGCAGGGAGCACCCCCCCCCCCCGAGCTGACACCCAGGGCGGACCGCCCCTCCCGCCCGCCCCCTTGCTACGCCACTGGTTGCCTGTGCTTGTTGAACTGGTTACTGATCTCCACCCAAACAGAACAGTGATGAGTTGGGTCACTTTGAAGCGGAAATTAAGCTGAAGCTGGTAGCAATTCTTGGTGAACAGACATGTCTCAGTCTATCACAAGGGTCATTCCATGCCAAGTGGTCTAAACTTTCCCACCATCATGTCTCCAATTTTGTTCAAATTTTATCTGTTGTGCGAGTCAGGTGTTAAACGAAGTTTTCCAAAATTTGAGGTCTCTAACTGCAATAGTTGCAGATCTAGACCCCCTTTTCTGAAAGGTTGTCAGTCCATGAGCACGTGACATTTACCAAAATGCCATTTTTGGGGTCTAATAAAATCCAAACACATTTATAAGAGTGGCTAAAAAATTCAAATCTTGTACAGTTTTTGATGCTAATTCCGATGAAATACATTTTAACATTACGGACTTGAAATTTTGAACAAGCATTATGCTTGTGCTGGACATATTACTGCCAGATTTGCAACTAACCAGCATCTATATCCGCCCTGCAGGATCTCTTCAAAGTTGGCACTGTCAGCGCAAATGGTAAAATGTACCAAAGTTCAAAGCCAATTATTAAAAAAGAGTCTGCCTGAATCAGCTTGTGAACAGTATCATCTGAAAGAGAAAATTGTGCTCTACAACACTGATATGTTTTTGTTTTGCAATGCCTCCATTAAGTAGCCATTTACTCAGGTCAAAGTATGTTATATTTTGTGTGCGAGATGTATTGCGTTGGTCCATGATGGCTGAGCCATTACTGGTTAACACATTGAAACCAGCATCCCCATCGCCATAGGGGCCACGCCCAATAGCCATGCAGTAACAGCCACGGGTGGGTATCTTTACTGTAGGATCCCAAGCCTGCCTTCTTCAGTTACTTCATCATTCTGTAAGCATCATTGATCTGCAAGAGAACGGTTTCAGGGAAACTATATTGCCGACCAGATGATGTCACTGATGGAGCTGGAATAACAGCAATGATAAGTTGTTCTGGGATCCATCAAGTATCGTGTCTTACCGGCCAATAAAATGAAGTAGCGGGACCATGAGGATGCATAAAGCTTATGAAAGCATCTTTCTGTTCAACTGATGTTTCACAAACGTTTCCAATCCCACCATAACAGCGCACAATAAACGATTGTACAATCAATGAATAAAATACGAATGAATAAATAATTATATCAATACTTTTAAGCGACTATTAAGACTCAATTTCCTAGAAATGAAGAAAAATTAGCGCATCAAGCGTACTAAATACGGATTTTATTAGACCCCAAAAATGGCATTTTGGTAAATGTCACGCGCTCATGGACTGACAACCTTTCAGAAAAGGGGGTCTAGATCTGCAACTATTGCAGTTAGAGACCTCAAATTTTGGTAAACTTCGTTTAACACCTGACTCGCGCAACAGATAAAATTGGAACAAAATTGGAGACATGATGGTGGGAAAGTTTAGACCACTTGGCATGGAATGACCCTTGTGATAGACTGAGACATGTCTGTTCACCAAGAATTGCTACCAGCTTCAGCTTAATTTCCGCTTCAAAGTGACCCAACTCATCATTGTTCTGTTTGGGTGGAGATCAGTAACCAGTTCAACAAACACAGGCAACTCCACTGTAATCACAGGCTGTATTCCCTGAATAGCAAAATTTACATAGTAACATAGTAGATGATGGCAGAAAAAGACCTGCACGGTCCATCCAGTCTGCCCAACAAGATACTCATATGTGCTACTTTTTGTGTATACCTTACCTTGATTTGTACCTGTCCTTTTCAGGGCACAGACCGTATAAGTCTGCCCCGCCTCCCACCACTGGTTCTGGCACAGACCGTATAAGTCTGCCCAGCACTATCCCCGCCTCCCAACCACCAGTCCCGCCTCCCACCACCGGCTCTGGCACAGACCGTATAAGTCTGCCCAGCACCATCCCCGCCTCCCGCCACCGGCTCTGCCACCCAATCTCAGCTAAGCTCCATAGGATCCATTCCTTCTGAACAGGATTCCTTTATGTTTATCCCACGCATGTTTGAATTCCGTTACCATTTTCATTTTCACCACCTCCCGCGGGAGAGCATTCCAAGACATCCACTACTCTCTCTGTGAAAAAATACTTCCTGACATTTTTCTTGAGTCTGCCCCCTTCAATCTCATTTCATGTCCTCTCGTTCTACCACCTTCGCATCTCCGGAAAAGGTTCGTTTGCGGATTAATACCTTTCAAATATCTGAATGTCTGTATCATATCACCCCTGTTTCTCCTTTCCTCCAGAGTATACATGTTCAGGTCAGCAAGTCTCTCCTCATACGTCTTGTAACGCAAATCCCATACCATTGTCATAGCTTTTCTTTGCACCGCTTCAATTCTTTTTACATTCTTAGCAAGATACGGCCTCCAAAACTGAACACATTACTCTAGGTGGGGCCTCACCAACGATTTATACAGGGGCATCAACACCCCCTTTCTTCTGCTGGTCACACCTCTCTCTATACAGCCTAACAACCTTCTAGCTACGGCCACCACCTTGTCACACTGTTTCATCGCCTTCAAATCCTCAGATACTATCACCCCAAGATCCCTCTCCCCGTCCATACTTATCAGACTCTCCCCGCCTAACACATACGTCTCCCGTGGATTTCTATTCCCTAAGTGCATCACTTTGCATTTCTTCACATTGAATTTTAATTGCCAAACCTTAGGCCATTCTTCTAGCTTCAGTAGGTCCTTTTTCATGTTTTCCACTCCCTCCGGGGTGTCCACTCTGTTACAGATCTTAGTATCATCCGCAAATAGGCAAACTTTACCTTCTAACCCTTCGGCAATGTCACTCACAAATATATTGAACAGAATCGGCCCCAGCACCGATCCTTGAGGCACTCCACTACTCACCTTTCCCTCCTCCGAGCGAATTCCATTCATCACCACCCTCTGGCGTCTGTCCGTCAACCAGTTCCTAATCTAGTTCACCACTTCGGGTCCTATCTTCAGCCCATCCAGTTTATTTAAGAGCCTCCTGTGGGGAACCGTGTCAAAAGCTTTGCTGAAATCTAAGTAGATTACGTCCCTGATTCAATTCTCCTGTCACCCAATCAAAGAATCTCACATTATTTTTAAATAGTTTAAATATTTTATCTTTATTTGGGGATCAGGCTTTATATTGTGATGGAAAGCTTTTTCAATAACATAGGTTTCTATTTTGAATAGCATTTTAGATACATCCGAAGAAACCATAAAATATACATCCCCATTTTATTTTGTTTTACCTTGTTATTTATTCAGTGCCAGGCCAAATCTGGGTATCAGTACTGAATATCTGAGACAGACACCAGCGGTTATCTGGATCCACCTAATATTCAGTGCAGCTACCTGGATAACTATATGGGTAAGTCATCACAGCTATTTCTGTGGTCCTACTTGCCTGGATAGTTATCTGGGCACTAGCACTGAATATTAGCAGTACTCAGATAACTTCAGGGTCCACCCCAACTCAAACCCCCCAGACTGCCTCACCACTAACCAGTCAGAGCAGATATTCAGCAGTGCTCTCCGATTAAGTACCACTAAATATCTGCTTCCAACCTGCGCAATGTTATTTAAACAGGCTGGAGTCTCCTACTCTGTAAAATAGCACTAAATATTGATCCCTAGGCGTTTATTTTACAGATACTTAGGAATTCTCTGAGGGTACAAATAAAATAGTGTTAATTGGTATTTTCTGGCCACACATAGTAATGCTGTGTACATTTTCTAGTGGAATCAAACACGTACATTTCTGTCACATGAGTCATCAGTACAGAAAAGGCACAAAACGTGGATGGATGATAGAAGATAAATTGGATGACTGAGGTCCAGATGCATCAACGTTTCATAAAAAAATGTGAAACGTAAAAGTCCTTAATGAATTTTAAAGAATGAGGAATGCACCAAAAAACCAAGTCTTTAATGCTCGGTACGGTATTGTATGCATTAAAGATACGTTAAATTGGTGTAATCCCCGTCGGTAATCGGCCCCTAAAGCATGCGCAGAGCAGCCAAGCGTTATGCTGGCTGCTCTGCGCGTGCCACAAACATCAAAACAAACAAACAAAAAAACCACAAACACGTGGCTCCCCGCTTTCCCCTGCATAAAATATAAACAAACATAAAAAAGGATCGGGAGGGGGCAAAGGCTCTCATCAGGAGCGTCCTGTATGGATGGCCTTGCCCCCCCCCCCCCCCCCCGCCCGAGGTCGCCGCTGCTCCCTGCTTCTCCCTGTATGAAATAAAAATTCTAAATAAAAATCAAACTTTTGCAGCGCCGGGCCCCCCTCCCTTCCTGTCTCTCTCTTCTCCTTCTCCCACCACTTCTCTGCCTCCCGCCATCCTCTGCCCCCGTGCCACGCCACCCTTTGTTGCCGCCGCTTCCCCCCTCCGCCTTAATGGCCGGTGCAGCGCCTCTCACCTGTGTGTGAAGGCACTGCACGGGATGGAACAGCTGATCGGCGATCACTGCTGCCTCCTCCGAAGTCTCTCTGTTCTTCCTGGGCCCACCCTCCTCTGACGTAAGTTACCTACGTAGATAACTTAACGTCAGAGGAGGGCGGGCCCAGGAAGAACAGAGAGACGTCGGAGGAGGCAGCAGTGATCGTCGATCAGCTGTTCCATCCCGTGCAGCGCCTTCACACAGAGGTGAGAGGCGCTGCGTGGGCTGGTAAGGCGGAGGGGGGTCCGGTAGAGGGGGGAGCGGCGGCGACGAGCTCAGGGGGGCGGGGCACGGGGGTGGAGGATGCCGGGAGGCAGAGCTATGGGAGAAGGAGTACAGAGGGAGACAGGAAGGGAGGGGGACTGGGGCTGCTAAACTTTTTAGTTTTGTTTTAATTTTGTATTTTATACGAGCGGAAGCGGGGAGCAGTGGCGACCTCGGGGGGGGGGGGGGGCGGGGGCAAGGCTGTCCATACAGGACACTCCTGATGAGCGCCTTTGCCCCCTCCCGATCCTTTTTTAATTTTGTATCCGTTTCATTAGTATCGTATGCAGAGGGAAGTGGGGAGCCACATGTTTGTGATGTTTATTTTGTTTTTCAACATGCCAGCTTGGAATTTTAAGGTGCAGGGGGAAGCGGGGAGATGACAGCTCAGGCCTTTACGACTGCTCTGACCATACGTTTAATATGTCACGGTAAATGATTCGGTGTAATCTTCGGTATTGTTAGTGCCATAGGCGGTCGGTGACCCAACTGTTTGGGGAGGCTAAAGGGGGCGGGGTTAGGGGTGGGGCTAGGGGTGGAGCTTAAATCCATAATTGTCTGATAACACACAGAAAAAATAAATAAATAAAAGTCACAATTAATACCTTTTATTAAATTTAGATATTAGATATGTATCATATGTCAAAGAATAAAGTGGTTGCTCAAAGCATATACTAACCACAGTCGCTCAACTGCAAAACACTATGCACAACTTTGTGCAAAACCACACTCAGAACCTTACTGTGCCATAAATATTACACTGGGCAGAACCTAATACACCAATATACCACCCACACGGAAAATGCAGACCGTCAACAATATGAAACAAGGGATCATAATATCACAATTCTCATGTAGAGCCACAAAATACCCTAATTCATGTTTAATGTGGGATAAAATGCCATAAATAAGTAAATATAAACTTTTAATGTTGAGCACCTGATTCTCAAAGTGGAAAATAAAATGATCTTCTACCTTTGTTGTCTGGTGACTTTGTTTTTCTGATCATGCTGGCCCAGTATCCGATTCTGCAGCTATCTGTCCTCTTAACTCCGTTTCCAGGGCTTCCTTTCCATTTATTTCTTTACTTTCCGCCTTTCTTCTTCATTTCTTGTCCTACATCCGTATGTAAAAGCTGGGTCCTCCGCAGACTTGACTGTCCAGTGGATCCAGCTTCTGCCTATTTTCTTCATCCATGTGCAGTTTTTCTACGCTCTTCCTTTTCCCTCATCTCATCTGCTTCCTCACTCCTCCCTCCCCCTCCATCCATGTCCAGCATTTCTTCTCTCTCACTTCCCTCTCCTACATCCATGTCCAGCAACCCTCCTCTCCCCTCCATCCATCCATATCCAGCAACTCTCCTCTCTCCTCCCTCCATCCATCCATCCATACCCAGCGATTCTCTTCCCTGCCCCTCTCCATCCACCCATGTCCTCCTCTCCCCCTGCCCTCCCTGCCCACCAGCGACTCTCCTCTCCCCTCCCCCAGCCAGCCATCCATCCGTCTGTAGCTTTCGCTCCCCCCCCCCCCTCGGGGGTCCTGTCTCTTCTGTTCCGCCTGCTCTCACCCATCCGCTCATTTTTAAAGCCTGAGCTTCTCCCTCCGATGCCGGCGATTCACATAGGCAGCCTTAATCTGCCTGCGTCAGAGCCTCTCCCTCAGACGCGCCCAGCCTCCTCTAATGCAACTTCCTGTGTTACACAGAGGTGGGACGCGTCTGAGGGAGAGGCTCCGACGCAGGCAGATTAAGGCTGCCTATGTGAATCCACGGCGCAGCGTCGGAGGGAGAACGCGGATGGGTGAGAGCGGGGGGGGGGGAGGTGTAAGACTCGCGCAGGAGGGGGGAGGAGGCAAAGACCGCCGGTCAGCATTTTGCACTTAGACGCCATGATATCATCTCTTTTAAAGATCTTTGAGGGAGTGACTGCTCCCTCTGCGCCCCACCTGGCTGGGGAGGGTTAGCCTCCCCAAGCCTCTTATACAGGGCGCCTATGGTTAGTGCATCCCGAATCGCCCACATTACAATGGTAGTTACTCTTTTGTATTCCGTTTTCGTTAGCTGCTTGCTTCGTCGGAAAAAGACCTTTAATGCATGCAACGGTTAGGAATTTCCTTTGTTAAAGGGTTGTTAGAGGGTCGTTAAGGTTTAGTGCATCTGGCCCTGAGAGAGCACTAGATGAATTGGGTTGTATATAGTGTTTATGCAATAAATAATTTAGGGGGCCATTTACAAAGATGCAGTGAAATTTGGGCTTAGTACATTCTTAACATAGAACTTTCTTGTGCACTAAGCCCAAATTTACCATGGTATAAGAGTCAGGCATTTTTTGTTTTTTAATTTTCAGGTTGTGCACTAATGTTCCCATTAGTGCGCAGCACCTGCAAAAAAATAATGTGGGAGTACTTACTGCCTCCTATTTAGGAGGTGCTAAGTGCTCCGATATTAACCCTTCGTTATCCAGTTAGGGGCACTTTTACTAAGCTGCAGTAAAAGGGGCCCTGCGCTAGCAGCGAAGGCCATTTTAGCTGTGTACTAGGGCCCCTTTTACCACAGGCGGATGAAAATAGCCAAAAATAAAATGACTGTGTGATAAGTTCACACTTACTGCATGTCCATTTTTTTTTTGGGGGGGGGGGGGGCAGTAAAGGCAGTAAAGGTGCCCATTGAGGTGGCAGTAAAGGCTCCCACACTAACCCGGTGGTAACTGGGCAGTGTGTGATGCTGCCTGATTACTGCCGGGTAACCCCCCTGCGGAAATATCCTATATAATAAAACGCACCTCCAACATTCTGAAGCTGACTGCATGGCCGAGGCATTCCTGCTCTCTGTATCCATCTCCTAAATTGACATCACATACTTCCGGGTTCGTCACAAGCAGAAGTGACCAACCACACGAGGTTTCTCCGTTACAGACACCAGAGAGAGAGGGGGGGGGCCTGACACCAGAGGGGGGGGTGGAGGTATCTCTGTCACACACACACTCTCTCTCTCACACACACACTCTCTCTCTCTCTCTCTCTCTCTCACAGTCAATGTCTTTTTCTCTCTCACTCTCACACACTGTCTCTCACACACTCTTGTCTCACACTGTATCACATTCACTCTATGTGTCACACAGTCACTCACACACTCTCTTGGTCTCATACACTCAGTCTCACAGAGAGTCTGTGTCTCACACTCTTTCTCTCGCACACACTGTATCTGTGTGAAACACTCTATCTCTCGCACACTGTGTCTCACATATGCACTTGCACACACTCTCATTCTCACACAGACACTCGCTCTCTCACAGACACACTTGCACCCAGACTCACTCTCTCTCTCACACACACACACACACACTCGCTCATTCACTCTCTCACACACAGTCACTCTCACATACACTCTCTGAAACATACACACTCTGAGGAGAACCTTGCTAGCGCCCGTTTCATTTGTGTCAGAAACGGGCCTTTTTTACTAGTTTTTTCAATATTTCCTCTAGCACCAGAAATGGTGTGCACTGGGGATGGAACTACCACTGGCACCTGTGCTGGGCTGGCGTTAGATCTGGGTTCCTGCACGGGAACACTTTAGTAAAAGAGCCCCTTAGTGCACACTGATGCTAATGCACTAGCTGGATAATGCAGGAATGCCCACTCTCTACTCATATGCCTGTAAAAAAATTTTTTTTTTTTAAATAGCACCAGTAGCGATCCTAGGTTGGCTGCCATGCGGGGTGGATCGCCGCTGCGCAGCCCCCCCCCCCCCCCGGGTGCAGTGGCGTCCTTCCCCCCAGGTTGCAGCATGACACCCCCCTCCCCGGCGCATCAAGCCCCCCCCCCCCAGGGTGCAGAGAGCAGCCGCGCGCCTGTCGGCTCCACTGGCTCCCTGCTCCCTCTGCCCTGGAACAGGAAGTAACCTGTTCCGGGGCAGAGGGAGCAGGGAACCAGCGGAGCCGACAGGTGCGCAGCTGCTCTCTGCACCCTCCAGCAGTATGCATCCCGGGGCGGACCGCCCCCACCGCCCCGCCCTTGCTACGCCATTGAATAGCACGCACTTAGCATAATTGTTTGCAGTAGCTAGTTTCTCTTGCTCTAAGCATGCATTAGGGCTTCACACTCTTTTGTAAAGGGGCCCTTTGATTTTTTTTTAATGCAATAGGGGTACTCATCAGTGTTCATTGGTTAAAATCTAAAAACAGAAGCCCTATACATGACACATTAATAGGTTATTTTAGCAGAATTTCTATTGTAAATAACAGCATTTACACATGTAAATTGTGTACATGTGTAATTGCAATTTCAGAAAGCAGTGATTTACACATGGAGTTACACATGCAGGCATTTCAAGAGAATGTGATGCGGGCATGGTTTGGGCATGCCTTAGGGGAGACAAAAATCTACATGTGTATTCTACATTTAAAAAAAGGAGTACAAATTTATGGAAAAAAATGTCCCCATTGTATTTTAGACAAGTTCAAAGGTACACAACATTTTTTAGAACACTGTTCATTTAGGCCAGAGCTTTACACAAGGGATTAAAATAGCAGTTCTCCATAATACCCTATTGCTTATTTTTACCTCCAAGTGTTCATCAGGGACACCCTTCTTTTTTCCATTATCGGCCGAGGATACCCATCTCTTAATCACGCCCCAGTCCAGTGGCATTCCTAGGGGGCACGGTGGGAGCGGTTCACCCCAGGTGCATGCCGCTGGGGGGGGGGGTTGCCACGCGCCTGTCGGCTCCGCTTGTTCCGTGCTCCCTCTGCCCTGGAATAGGTTACTTCCTGTTCCAGGGCAGAGGGAGCATGGAACGAGCGAAGCCGACAGGTGCATGGCACCTCCCCCCCCCCCAGCAGGTAAAACTGCACGGGGGGTGTCGTTTCGCCGGGGGAGATGTTGTTTCGCGGGTGGGGGGGGGGTGCTGCACCGGGGGGGGGCGCATCGGTGATCCGCTCCGGGTGTCAGCCTCCCTAGGAACGCCACTGCCCCAGTCCCGCCTTCGCTACGCTACCGACATGCCCCTGTGAATTTTGGTTGTCCCTGCGACAGAAAGCAGTTGAGGATGCACAAAATTGGCTTTTGATTATGCCGATTTGGGCGACCTTGAGAGAAGGATGCCCATCTCCCGATTTGTATCGGAAGATGGGCGCCCTTCTCTTTTGAAAATTCACCTGATAGTAACATAGCATATGTCCTAGAATAAAGGGAAATGGGACTTGATATACTGCCTTTCTGAGGTTTTTGCAACTACATTCAAAGCGGTTTACATATATTCAGGTACTTATTTTGTACCATGGGCAATGAAGGGAGTTTTTTTTGTTGCATTTGTACCCTGCGCTTTCCCACTCATGGCAGGCTCAATGCGGCTTACATGGGGCAATGGAGGGTTAGGTGACTTGCCCACTGTCACAAAGAGCTGCCTGTGCCTGAAGTGGGAATTGAATTCAATTACTCAGTTCTCCAGGACCAAAGTCCACCACCCTAACCACTAGGCCACTCCTCCACTCCTCAGAGTCACAAGGGGCTGCAGTGGGAATTGAACTCAGCTCCCCAGAACCAAAGTCCACTGCACTAACCACTAGGATACTCCTCCACTTGGCCTAGCTAGTCTGCCCCCCTTACCCCCTGCTTACATTACAGAAGAGGTTTCTATTTGTGATTAAAAATGGTGATGCCTAAATCCAAATTTGTATTTCTGTAATATGTGTATATTCTGTTTTAATATAAATTGACCACCTCTCTGCATCCAGGGAAGATTGTCTTCATTTAAGTGAGCTGTAATATTGGCATCTGAGATCCCTATATTGTGTAATTGCTCTCATCTGCCTTCGGGGCTCCACACCTGACCTCAAACTGCTTGTTAGAAAGCACTCAACCCTACCTACACCCTGTATCTGCATTCCTAAAGACAAAGAGCACCCTTAAGTAAAATCAGATTGAACAAGTCCCTAATCACAGGGACCAGACCCCCCAGCACTTTTCCAGAGGTCAGAAATCAGAGACAAAGGAATGTGTTAAACTTCTGTTTAATTTACCCATGACTGGAAAAGCCTGAAATAGCATGACTCCAAATGGTATGCCAATTATTTGCCTTTTGCTAAGAAGGGAAAACTGGAATAAGCCTGTTGATGTCTTGAAGATCTGTTGATACTGGGTGTAGTGCATTTGAGCACCTGTTGTGAACTGAGTGTTAACTGCTCCTGTTCACTGAATAGCAGGAGGCGCCTCAGCAGCAATGTATTTCCCACATCCCACCCTACAGGATCTGTAAAGTTGCATTTTATGCATTATTTATGGTACAAAAGCAAGATAAGCTGAAAAGAAAGATCTGGACCAAAATGCATAGGTAGTTATACATACATTACTGGTCATAAATGTATGGCACCCTGTACTTCCTAAACTAAGTATGCTGAGAAAGAGATCTTAATGGTCCCATTAATTCACATCTTTAAACATTCATTAGCCTAAAGAATTTATTTTCTCCACCCAGCCACTTTGCTTTTAAATTATTTTGCACCTTCTGAAATGATCAGAAACAGTGGGTCCACCTAATGGCTTAATGAGAGTGCCCTTCATAATTTAGAATACTGGTAAACATACCTTGGCCTGAAATTAGTTGCATCCCCGAGTTCTCAATTACCTATGCAGATGCTATATGGAAAAAGTTCTTAGACCTTATATGCAACAAAGAAACCTTTGGGCAAATACAACCAGAGTTGATGTTAAACATGCTGGGGCCCAAGGCAGAAATTGAAACAGGGGGCCTAAAGCCCACCAGCAGGTTCTATCGTCTTCACCTTCAGGTAAGCTTAGAGTCCCTTGAAGCCTTGGGGCCCAGGGAAATTGGCCTGTTTGCACCAATAGTTTTGATTAACTTATAGGTGGTATACAAATATTAAATAGGTATGTAACATAGTAGATGATGGCAGAGAAAGACCTGTATGGTCCATCCAGTCTGCCCAACAAGATAAACTAATATGTGCTACTTTATGTGTATACCTGATCTTGATTTGCATATATGAATAGACCCCCCCCCCCCACCGTAATACTACTATTACAATAATTTAATAACATCATTCAGCCAATACTTTTATATGGGAGTGAGGTCTGGGGTCTCTCCATAACCTAAAATTATACAAAATGGGACAGAACCTCAGTAGAAATCTGACACCTCCAGTTGTACAAACCTATATGTTACAAGAAATGATTTATCTTGGGGGAAAGAGCTCTAGAGCACTCGCTACTGTTTATAATTTAAGAGCAGGCGCTGTATTTATAAGCTTTAGGATATTAATTTCTCCACCAATCACCAAAGATGATAATTGCAATAAATTAAATAAATTAAGTATATATAAAAGATGCCATATACTCAGAACACAAAGAGACCATATTTTTAGCTTCAAAAAGGTTGATTTAATATACAATTGCACACAAGAGGTAGGTTTTTTAAAGGATCTTAGAACAGAGAATTTGTGCATAAAATAGAACAAAGTAGCGGGTAGGTTAACTCTGTGGCCAATGCAGAAAACAGGGTCAATGAGCATTCTGTGTGCACATTACTGGTTACACAATGCAGAAAGGGCTATACTGTGGCAGTTAACTTGCCATCTCATTAGATTATTGCATCAGCACGTAATATTTTTTTGCTAATCTCATCGTAAAAGCTGAGCACTCAGCCATCAATGCATAGCTCTACCTCGTGGCTGTTTTGACCTCTTTGGGAGTACCTTTATAAAGCATTTTCTGCATTTAGAGCATGTTTAAGATGTGGAAAATAGTTCTTATAAGTGTGTGCGCAGACAGGATCTTATGTACTTATATGTGCACCATCCGTAAGTATTCCTGGGGGCACAGTTGAGCTGCAATGTTTGCATATAGGAAGTAATTTTATAAAAATATTTTCATGCATATAGCACATTTTACATGCATAGTGCTCAAATTTCAGGTGGGTATAAGTGCATAAAAAGTGGGTGCGTGGAAAGAGGAATGATTTAGCTCACACCTTTTCAGTAGTAGCTTCAGTTACATCCTGGTTCAGTAAGTATTTTCCTGTCCTTGGAAAGTTTACAATATAAGGGTTGGATTCTATAGGTATGGCTCCCAGATTTGCACATCCAAATTGTGCGCATGCCCAAGATGTGTGCACACAGTTGTTTAACAAACTCAATGATACCAATAATTGGATGCTAACAACCAATTATTGGTGTTAATTGTCATTAATATTTGCATGCACATCTGGCTGCACGTTATTCTATAAGGCACCGCTTGTTCCTCTGATCCCATCCCCACCAACGTACTTAACACCATCTCTCCTACTATCACCCCCTCCATTTGTCATATCCTCAACCTCTCTCTCTCCACTGCAACTGTCCCCGACACCTTCAAGCATGCCGTAGTCACGCCACTCCTCAAAAAACCATCACTAGACCCTACCTGTCCCTCCAACTACCGCCCCATCTCCCTCCTACCCTTCCTCTCCAAGATACTTGAGCGCGCAGTCCACAGCCGCTGCCTTGATTTTCTCTCCTCTCATGCCATTCTCGATCCGCTTCAATCCGGTTTTCGCCCTCTTCACTCGACAGAAACAGCACTCTCTAAAGTCTGTAATGACCTGTTCCTTGCCAAATCCAGAGGCCACTACTCCATCCTCATCCTCCTGGATCTATCCGCCGCTTTTGACACTATCAATCATGACTTACTTCTTGCCACACTGTCCTCATTTGGGTTCCAGGGCTCTGTCCTTTCCTGGTTCTCCTCCTATCTCTCCCACCGCACCTTCAAAGTTCACTCTCATGGATCTTCCTCCACCCCCATCCCCTTATCTGTTGGTGTTCCCCAGGGATCGGTCCTTGGACCCCTTCTCTTCTCAATCTACACCTCTTCCCTGGGCTCCCTGATCTCATCTCATGGTTTCCAGTATCATCTCTATGCTGATGACACCCAACTGTATCTCTCCACACCAGACATCACCGCGGAGACCCAGGCAAAGGTATCGGCCTGCTTATCCGACATTGCTGCCTGGATGTCCAACCGCCACCTGAAACTGAACATGTCCAAGACCAAGCGTATCGTCTTTCCACCAAAACCCACTTCTCCTCTTCCTCCACTTTCTATCTCAGTTGATAACACCCTCATCCTCCCCATCTCATCTGCCCGCAACCTCGGAGTCATCTTTGACTCCTCTCTCTCCTTCTCTGCGCATATCCAGCAGATAGCCAAGACCTGTCGCTTCTTCCTCTTTAACATCAGCAAAATTCGCCCTTTCCTCTCTGAACACACCACCCGAACTCTCGTCCACGCTCTCATTACCTCTCGCCTGGACTACTGCAACTTACTCCTCACCGGCCTCCCACTTAGCCATCTATCCCCCCTTCAATCTGTTCAGAACTCTGCTGCACGTCTCATATTCCGCCAGAACCGATATACTCATATCACCCCTCTCCTCAGGTCACTTCACTGGCTTCCGATCAGATACCACATTCAATTCAAGCTTCTCCTTCTTACCTACAAATGCACTCAGTCTGCTGCCCCTCACTATCTTTCTACCCTCATCTCCCCTTACGTTCCCGCCCGTAACCTCCGTTCACAGGATAAATCCCTCCTCTCAGTACCCTTCTCCACCACCGCCAACTCCAGGCTCCGCTCATTCTGCCTCGCCTCACCCTATGCTTGGAACAACCTTCCTGAACCCTTACGCCAAGCCCCCTCCCTGCCCGTCTTCAAGTCTTTGCTTAAAGCCCACCTCTTCAATGCTGCGTTCGGCACCTAACCCTTACCGTTCAGTGAATCCAGACTGCCCCAATTTGACTGCCCCTATCGGACCGACCGTTCACTTGTCTATTAGATTGTAAGCTCTTTGAGCAGGGACTGTCTCTCTTTGTTAAATTGTACAGCGCTGCGTAACCCTAGTAGCGCTCTAGAAATGTTAAGTAGTAGTAGTAGCAGTGCAGCTAACTCCCATAGTGTATATCTCAAAAGGGGGCGTGGTCTTGAGGAGTATGGGCATGTCAGGGGCATCCCAAAACTTTGCATGCATAGTTATAGTATACTGGGCCACTGCATCTAACTTGGGTACCAGCATTTACATCGGGGTTTAGCAGGCGTAAGCCTTGAGCCCAAAGTTAGACTTGAGTTCTGCTTTTAAGCATTATTTGCATGCGTCCTTTACAGAATAGTGCTTATGGCGCTGATTTTTTCCAGTGCCTAATTTTGACAGTCATTTATAGAATGCAGCCCTAAATGTGTACCTGAGACAATGGAGGCCTAACAAGATCAGAAGGAATAGTGATGGGATTTGAACCATGGCTTCCCTGGTTCTTAGCCTACCACTATAACTTCCATGTTATTCCTTCTCTCTACTTTTGTATGAATTGCACCTAGGTATTCCCGGGGGCATAATGTGCGCTGCATGGATGGTGCTGGGTTACAGTTATGTATCCCAAGGACTGGGTTGAGAACCACTGTCTTAGCAGAATATCAGAATTTGTTCACACAAGCAAAGCACAAATATTCCTCCACTAAATATAGAAAAGTGACCAGACTATTATTATTATTTATTGCATTTGTATCCCACATTATCCCACCCATTTGCAGGCTCAATGCAAAAGACTAGAAATAGAAATATACAAATAGTAACCATCATTTCTCCATGTGACCTCCCATGAAAAAACTGGCTAGAATACATTTGTGCTCAATTTTTTTTCTTAAAGATTGGTTTATGTCATTAAATAATTTTTGTACAGATTCACACTTTCATCTCCAGTTGTAACAGAACATGGTACTGACCCACAGGCTAGCTGTCACAGCCAGCCACTTCTCAAACCCACCTCCTGCCCCTATCTGTGTTAAGCAGTTAGTGCAGGATTTTGTATTGTGCTGCTGGTTTTGATGTAAAAGTGAATTACAAAGGGACTATGATTATAACTAAGGCTTTTAGTAAGTTGTAAATTTAGGTATTTATTTTCCAATTAATTAGGGGTTATGTTTAAACTGTTTTATTAACAATTCTCACAATACAAAGTAATGTAGAATATGCATATAACATTGTTTGATATACAAAACAGCATTTTTACAACATATTCAACTTCGCCAAACACTTTTCATCCCCATTTTTTCCCCCTTCCCCCTCCCCTCTTGACAATTCCTTGGCCCATGCTAACAATAGGTTTTGAGTGACTCTTGTTCCTAATATCATACTCTTGAATACTTCATTAGGTAAAATAGTGCTTATCACAAAATATCAGTAACTAAACATCAAAGCTCTAGATCACTGCCAAGCTTAGCCATTTACGTCTCACTCAACCCCTCCAACCCCCCACCCAATACCTCCCCCCCTTGCAAGCAGAATTCCACTTTGGATTAAATTAACTACTCCAGGCTATCCGTACTCTCTATTATTCTACTATTTATCAGGCATTAACAAGCAGACTACGTCCCCTTGGACTAAGCATTTGCAGGTATGGTTCCCAAATCTGCAGAAATCGCACTCTACGTTTAGGTGATCGTTTTGAATCCCTAGCCTCCCAAGAGGCCAGGAGATGCACCTGATTGCGCCAATGCCAGTAAGCTGGCCCTTCCGATGAGACCCAGTATTGCATAATGCATTTTCGCGCTACCAAGCTCAGCTTTCTGCATAGCATTATAGCGGGGGCTCCTAATGGGGCAAACGCTCTTGGTTGATCCAACAGAAACTGCCGCTCCGTTCCTTGAACTCTGTTCCCCAATCGAATCAAAAACCCTCTTACCCTCTGCCAAAACATGCGCACCTTGGGGCATTGCCACAATGCATGATATAACGAGCTGGGACCCCCTCCGCATTTAGAGCATCCCGAGTTGTCCGGCCCTAACATATGAGCCAGTTGTGTTCTAGACATATACCCCCGTAAGACCACTCTATAACCACACTCCCTCAGCCTCTCATCTGTTACCAACGCCCGTATGCCCTTCAAGGTAGCTGACACATCCCATGTTGCCAGGGAGATCCCCATATCTTGTTCCCATTTTCGCTTAAGATCAACGTATTGCCTCTGAGGCCTACGCCTAGCCAGTGCCCCATACAGTGCTGATACAGACTGTTTCTCTATCTGCAACTCCTCAATGAAAACCCTTAGCAGCTCTCCCATCCGCCCTCTCAGGGATATTTGGCTCAGGGACTTCACATAGTGTCGGACCTGTGCATAGGCAAATCTATTACCCCAAGCTGATCCCACTTTATCTTGAAGAGCGTCAAATGTTATCATTTCCCCATTGTCCAACAATAGGTGTTCCAATCTTGTGATGCCCAGCCCTTGCCACCTGCCAAATGTCGGGTTATCTATCCCTGCCTCAAAAACAGGATTGCCTACGATTGGGATTTGATCTGTAACGTGTGGTTGGCCCCCCATTTGCCGCATCCACCACTGCCACGCCTCCCGAAGGGGTTGTAGTATGATACTTTTTTTAAATTTAGAGGGGAGCTGACTTCGAGGTAAGTGGAGCAATGCTAATATATCATAGGGAGCAAAAAAAAGCTTCCTCCAAGCCCATAGGTGTATAATACTGCGTGGCATTCACCACATCTACTAAGTGGCGCAGCAAACACGCCTGATTATATAGGAACACATCCGGGATACCCATTCCCCCCTGTCTCCAGCTCCCTATTAACTGATTTTGGCTAACTTTAGGCTTTTTGCCTGCCCAACAAAATCTACTGAAAAGGCGCATCATCCGCTTCAAATCAACTCGCAATAGACGTATGGGTAAAGTTTGAAGAACGTACAACCAGCGCGGAAACAACACCATTTGTACTACATGTATCCGTCCCATTAATGACAGTGGCAGACTCATCCAAGAGTCCAATTTAGTTTTTGTATATTCCAGTAAGATTTTAACATTCAACTGATATAAATCTAATGTATTCATTGTGAGTCGGATTCCTAAGTATTTAAAGGACTCTCTGGCCCATCTCAACGGAAATTCGGGAGCCCAGTCCCTCTGGTTCACCTCTGGCGAAGCCAGCGCTTCTGACTTGTCTAGATTAATACGGAAACCTGAGTAGTCGCCATATTCACAGAAGGTTTCCAATAACGTATCTAAGGATTCCCTTGGGTTTGTGAGATGTACCAAAATGTCATCCGCAAATGCTGCAATCTTAAACATGTGTGTCCCTAAGCCAACTCCCCGGATCAAAGGGTTTGCCATGATGTCTCTAATAAGGGGATCTAAAACCAAAACAAAGAGAAGAGGGGACAATGGGCACCCCTGCCTCGTGCCCCTCCTAATACAGAAACTTTCCGATTCTATCCCGTTTACTCTCAGAGTGGCACATGGGTTGGCATATAAAGCATGTATTGCCTCAACAAATCTCCCTGAAAATCCATATTGTTCCAACGTGTCAAAAAGAAACTTCCAGTGAACCTTATCAAAGGCCTTTTCCGCATCAAAGCTGATCAGCAATGATGCTACCTTCGCCTGCGAGCTGTGTTCTAGTGATGTCAATATTGCTCTCAAGTTCTTACTCACAGCTCTACCTCCCACAAATCCTACTTGACTTTCATGAATCAACCTTGGGAGCAGCCTCGCCAATCTATTAGCCAAGATTTTTGCCAATAACTTGGTATCATAATTTAACAGGGAGATAGGCCGGTACGATGTCGGCTCTAGAGGGTCCCTCCCCGGTTTCAACAAAACTATTATTTGAGCCCTATTCAAGTCTGGGGGTAACCTTTGTCTCTCTATCACTTGGTTCAAAAATCTAGTAATTGCAGGTATAACCCCTCCTTCCATTAATTTATAGAATTCTCCCCTTAACCCATCTGGTCCCGGGGCTTTTAGTCGTGGGCTGTGAGCAATAACCATACTGACTTCATCTTCAGTAATTAATTGATTGAGACTATCCAGCTCTTGTATTGTAAGCTTTGGTAAAGCCAGATTTTCTAAATACATCTGGTTTAGCAGACCGTCTTCCTCTGGGGAAGCGTACAGCTCTTGATAAAAGGCCCGAAAAGTTTCACATATTGCTTTGTCTGATGTGTGGAGCCCTCCCCCCCTTTGTCTCAGTGCCAAAATATTCTTTGTCCCTCCCCGGGGGCTAATTATTTTTGACATCAACTTGCCTGTTTTATTACCATGTTTATAGAGCATATATCTATAGTATAACTGTGACTTGTGTGCCCTTTCTTGCAAAAGTACATTTAAGGCGGTCTGAAGTTCCAGCACTTGTTGTTTATCACCTATCGCGTGTGTCTCCCCATATCTCTTCCGTGTCTTACAAAGTTGGGTACTCAAACGCAAGATGTTTCTATCTCGTGTCTTCCTCACAAAGTGTGCATGACTTATCACTTCGCCTCTAAGAACCGCCTTAGCCGCTTCCCAAAACAAAACTGGGTCTTCTATGTGTTCTTGATTATGAGTACTATATTCCGCCCAGCAAGCTTGTAACCTGCCTTTAAGCATTGGATCTGAACTGAACTCCAGGGGAAATTGCCATTTGTATTCCTGTGGAGTTGTACCGCTTGGTATCCACTCTATCTTAACCCAGGCGTGGTCCGACACCATGTACGGTCCTATCTCCGCTGTTGTCACTTCCCCAAACATCTGACGTGATGTCAGAATATAGTCAATTCTCGACTGAGTGGAGTGGGCCCGCGACAGGTGTGTATAGTCTTTCTCACCTGGGTGCAGCACCCGCCACACATCAACCAGGCCCAACATCTGGCTCAACTGTAAGAGGCCTCTATTATTATAACATGAAGAGGCCGTCTCCGGGGCTGATCTGTCCAGAGAGGGGTCCCAAGTTGCATTTAAATCACCCCCCAGCACTATAGCTGCGTGCGGTTGCCTAAGCAAAAAGTTTATCAGAGTTTGATAAAACTTCCGATCATATCTATTTGGAGCATAAACATTACAGATAAGCAGTTTCTGTCTCCCAACTACCACTTCCAATATAACATAGCGGCCTTCAGTATCAATCAGAAGTGGATTAATTACAGAGGCTATGCCTTTTCTAATTAGTATCGCTACTCCTCCCTTTTTACCTTGTGCATTTGCTGCTATACAATCCCCGACCCACCAGGTGCTGAGCTTGGCATGTTCAATCTGGTTCAGATGCGTCTCCTGCAAGAGTGCTATGTCCGCCCTTTGCCTATTTAATTGCTGTAAAATCTTAGAACGTTTGATTGGCGAATTAACTCCGCCTACATTCCACGTTAGTATTCTTACTATTCTTGGATTTGAAAGTGTGTGCCTTTCTCCATAAATGTCCACTGTTGTACTCGAGGGGGACATCCCAGCCTCTGCCCCCCCCCCACTTGCACCTCCACTGTGTCAACTTCATTGTTATGTTCTACATCCTTACTAGTTAAGACTTGTGCCCTGCTTGCATCCCTCTTCCCTCCCCCCCCCCAAACCCTATATCCCTTATTCTCAGGTCCACCAATTAGGACCTTAACTTCCTTACGTCTCTCCCTCCCCCCTCCGCATTATACATTGTTACAATAAACATAAAACATAACTTTCTTGTCAAGCTGAGCAGACACTTACAGGGTCTCCCCCCTCTTACCAGGGGTTCAAATCGGTTCACCCACAGGCCATGTCTGCCATATAGTGTCTTAATTAACAGCAAAAAAAAAAAAAAAAAAAAAAATCAACATTCAAGTCTAACTCACAAACCATAGGACCTTAACTTTCCAACTGCAGCCTTCTTGCCAAGCTTTCTGCTACTATAAGTGGTCCATCTTTGTTCTTGGCTGGGAGATTACTGTAGTGTCATATCTTGACCAATCAGGTCTCCGCTGACCTCTCTGTATGACATTACTCAGTGTTCTCAGAGTGTTCTCTTTCTATGCTGTTCAACTTGCATCTGAAGATAATGTTCCCAGCTGTTGTAGAAATTCTTTAGCCGCCCCTGCCGTCTCATATGTCTTAGTAATACCATTATGCGTGACCCGCAATTTGGCAGGGTATTGTAGTGCAAATCTTATTTTCTTTTGGAATAGCGTTGAGCAAACCTCCGAAAACTGTCTCCTCCGTGTTGCTACCCCTGCTGAATAATCTTGGAAACATCTTACTGGGATTCCTTCATACTCCAATGCTTTCCCAGCTCTCAGCAACTTCATCACTTCTTGTTTTTGCGCATAGTTCAAAAATTTTAGAATTACCACTCTTGGCTTATTGGTGCCAGTCATTTTCATCCCGATGCGGTGAGCCCGTTCTATTTGTATCGGCCCCGAGGCTTCTGGGTATTGTAGTTCACTGGCAAACCAGCGTGCCAAAAAAAACCTCCAAGCCCCGTTCGGGTAACGTTTCTGGCAGGCCCACCACTCGGATATTATTTCTCCTGGACCTGTTTTCTAAGTCCTCAATCTTTTCCTCCATCGCCTGCAGCTTTTTTTGAGTTATTTCTTGTATTGTCTCCACCTCCGTTACTCTATCCTCAATTTCACTCACACGTGTTTGAAAGCCTGCACAATCCCGAGAAAGATCTATGAGCTGTTCTTTTACCTTTTCCAGGTTAGTATTTATGGGGGAAAGCCGGCGATCCAACATAGCTTCTAACACTGAGGACATTGCTGAGGTTATTTCGGCGATCCAAGCCGATGACACTGTTGGGCCCGGCGGACTTGCGGGCGGCGCCATCTTGTCTTCTGCTCCTCTACCACGGAGCTTATCTTTATGTACATTTTTCGCTGCCATTACGCCGCCAATTAAGTTAAAGTGTACGTTGCCGGCCTCTCTGCCGTTTCAGGCTGTGGCGAATTTCGTTTTTAGATCGCGGTTTGTGAGCTGATCATGCGGAGGGGGGATTGAAGCCGGAGAGATCTTTTTCCT
Organism: Microcaecilia unicolor; assembly: GCF_901765095.1. NCBI lineage: Eukaryota > Metazoa > Chordata > Amphibia > Gymnophiona > Siphonopidae > Microcaecilia > Microcaecilia unicolor. Next base: position 71,592,920 of record NC_044039.1, on the reverse strand, counting down.
TCAACCCCTCACGGTCATGACGTCACCGGAAGTCTTAATTAGGGGTTATTTGAAGGTACCAAAAAGCAAAGCAGGTATTCTCCGAGGACAGCAGCCAGTTAATCTCACATCATGTGGATAATGTCATCCACATCGCCCAGTGTGGAACACTGTTACAACATATAACATCTTTAAGAGGACATGCCAGCATCCCCACTGCGCATGTGCGAGTGCCTTCCCACCCGCTGCAAGAGCGTGGGACCAGCAGTACAGTAAATAGCTATACAAAAAACAACTCCGAGGGGAGGAGAGGGGATATGTGAGAATAACTGGCCTGCTGTCCTCGGAGAATACATGTTACTGGTAAGTATCTTCGCTTTCTCTGAGGACAAGCAGGCCATGTCATACTGACATATGGAAATCTACCAGGCTCACTGAAAACAACAACAGTAGGACAATTGTAATTCACAATGGCAAGTTCAAAATACTAATTAACCTGAAACTATATACATTCTGTGTGAGATTGCAGCCTGGAACAGAACAAAAAGGGCCTATGAGGGTGGAGTTCGATTCTAGACCCCAAACAAATTCTGCAGAACTGTCTGTCCAAACCGACTATCACGTTGGGTATCTTGCTCATGGCAATAATGAGATGTGAATGTGTAGACTGAAGACCACATTGCAGCCTTTCAAATCTCTTCTGTAGAGGCTGTTCTCAAGTGGGCTACTTACGCAGCCATGGCCATGGCTCTGACATTATGAGCCTTGACATGACCCTCAAGAGTCAGTCCTGCTTTGGCGTAAGTGAAAGAAATGCAATCTTCCAGCCAATTGGAGATTGTGTGTTTCCCAATGGTGAACCCCATCCTATTGGGATCAAAATAAATAAAAAGCTGGGGGGACAGTCTGTATGACCTAGTCTACTCCAAGTACAAGGCCAATGCTCATTTGCAGTCCAAGATGTGCAATACGCTTTTGCCAGGATGGACATGACATTTGAGAAAGAATGTTGGAAGAATGATCAACTGGTTCAGATGGACCTCCTACACAACCTTAGGGAGGAACTCATAGAACTGCTCTGTTTTGATGAAATTTTTTAATTTTATTTAATTTTATTTACTACATTTATATCGTGCCTTTATCCAAGGTGGGTCACAATATCCACATACATAGTCTTGAACACATAACGATCAACAAGTATATTAGCAGCTTCCATGTACATAACCTTGAACGTATAACAGTTGCTAGGTATATTAAGCTAAAGCAAGGCCATTAACCTGGTCCTAGCATACAGCAGATAAACAAAATGCAAAACAATAGGATAGCGAGAAAAAGAATCCTGTAATAGTCCAATAAGTTTTTATGTATTCAAAAAGGTTTTGACAAACAAATGTATTTTTAGCAGCCATTTGAATTTCTGAATGTCTTCACATGATCTGAGCTATCCAGGTAGAGCATTCCATATGGATGGGGCAGCGATGGAGAAGGCTCACAGATTTGTCTCTATGTAATTGTATGATTTCGTGGGGAGTAAACAGAGCTGATGGGACGTCTCATATCTTAGTGCTCATTTCGGTTTGTATGAGTGTAGGGTATTTTGAAAGTAGGCTGGAACATTCCCAAATATACGTTGATGAGTCTGAACCAAGCTCTTGAATTGAACTCTGTATGTCACAGGAATTTGGTGTAAGGTGGATTCATTACTAGGGCCTGAAGCTTGCTGACCCTGTGAGCTGAAGTAACAGCCACCAAAAACAAGATCTTCCAGGTCAAGTGCTTCAGATGACAGGAATCAAGCAGCTCAAATGGAGCTTTCATCAGCTGGGTGAGGACAACGTTGAGGTCCCGTGACACAAGCAGAAGTTTTACAGGGGGCACTGGGCCCCCCCAGAGGCAAACAGAGAAGGGTAAGGGACAGGTGGGAGCGGTTGTGCGAGTGGGGGACAGCGTGAGGGCGGGTCAACTTGCAGCGGTCCAGTTCTGCCCCGGGCCCAGCTATGTCTCTCGGCAGCCCTGACTTATTGCACTAAGGTGAACCCTTACAGAGCTGTTTTGAGACCAGACTTAGAGAGGTGCAGAAAGTATTCAAGCAGGGTCTATGTAAGGCAAGAAAGAGGATCTAGGGCCTTCTCATACCAGACAGCAAACCTCCTCCATTTGAAAGAATAACACTTCTTAATGGAACCCTTCCTGGAAGGCAGCAAGACCCTAGTGGCACCCTCAGGAAGATGCAAGGAAGCAAATTCTAAGCTCTCAACATCCAGGCTGTGAGGACCAGGAACTGGGGGTTGGGATGTAGAAGAGACTCCTCATTCTGCGTTATGAGGGTCAGAAAACATTACAGTTTCCAAGGTTCTTCAGAGGACAACTCCAGAAGAAGAGGGAACCAGATCTGCTGGGGCCAAAAAGGGGTGATCAGGATCATGGTTCTTGCCTGAGTTTCTGCAAAGTCTTCCCCATGAGAGGGATGGGAGGATACTCATACCAAAGGCCATTCCAATGGAAGAGGAAGGCATCCTGATGCTAGTCTGTTGTGTGCCCTGAACCTGGAACAGTACTGAGGGACTTTATAATTGAATGTAATGGCAAAGAGATCCACCGAGAGGGTGCCCTGCACTTGGAAGATCTTGCTGGCAATGCCCATGCTGAGTGACCACATATGCGGCTGCATGACCCTGCTCAGTCTGTCGGCCAGGGTGCTGGATTTCCCCACCAGGTAGATGGCTCCGAGAACTATCCTGTTCTGGATGGCCTCCTGACACAGAGGTTATGATCTGCTTCTTGGTGTAATGTACTGCAACCTGATTGTCCATTTGAATGAGTACAAATTGGTTGAACAGCTGATCTCTGAAAGACTTTAGAGCAATCCAGATTGCCCAGAGCTCCAGAAGGTTGATCTGAAGATCTGTCTCCTGAGCTGACCAAGCATCCTGAGTGTGAAGCCCATCGAAGTGAGCTCCCCACCCCAGGCAGGATGCATCTGTTGGGGCTGAGGAATTTCGAAAGGAAGTCCCATGATCAAACTGAATCGAATTTCTCACCAAAGGAGGGACTGAACCAACTCCAGGGTTACCCAGATGACATCCACTAGGTTCCTGGAGTCCTGACACCACTGAGAATCTAGAGTCCACTGGGCAGTTCCCATGTGAAGATGTGTTAAGTGAGTGATATGCCCGGTGGAGGCTATGTGGCCTAGTAACCTCAACATCTGCTGAGCTGTGACCTGCTGGCTGGCTTGAACTTGAGTGGCGAGTGCAAGGAGTGGAGGAGTGGCCTAGTGGTTAGGGTGGTGGACTTTGGTCCTGGGGAACTGAGGAACTGAGTTTGATTCCCACTTCAGGCACAGGCAGCTCCTTGTGACTCTGGGCAAGTCACTTAACCCTCCATTGCCCCATGTAAGCCGCATTGAGCCTGCCATGAGTGGGAAAGTGCGGGGTACAAATGTAACAAAAAAACAAAAACAAACTAGAGCGTCTGCCCTCAGCACAGAGAGAAAGGCTTACACCTGCTGTGTGTCTAGCAGGGCAGATGTGACTTTGGGTAGTTTAAAATGAACACTAGTATCTCTAGCACCCGGATAATCCTCCACATGGACTCCTGAGCACCATCCCTCGATGTGCTTTTCACCAGCCAATCATACAGGTAGGAAAACACATGGACTCACAGTCTGCATAGCAACACTGCGACTATTGCTAGACACTTGGTGAAAACCCTGGGAGGTGACGTGAGGCAATACATGGTAATATGGCCATACGAGGTACTATAGCAGTATGCGGCACTGGAAGTGATGTGTTCCCACCTGAAATCTGAAATGCTTCCTGTGGCCTAGAAGTATTTTTGTCTAGGAATTGGTTCAGGACCCTTAGGTCTATGATGAGGTGCATCCGTGAGAGTCTGTGCATCGCTATACTCTGAGCACACATTCTGGATGCCACACCTAAAGTATTGTAAGTGCCCTTAGCCAGAAACTTACGACACTCCTGCTGCCTGGCCAGCTGGCAAAGAGATATGGCCTGCTCCAGTGGGAGAGAATATGCCAAATCAGTCATACTATGCACTAAGTTCCACAAGTAGTGCCAAATAGAGGCTCGTATAGAGCTAGTATGACTGTGTATGGGAGATGAACAGAGGCCTGATACATTTTCCACTCAGTGAAGTCCAGAGTTCTAGCTTCTTTGCCCACAGGCACCAAAGCAAAGTCTCTGGAACTTCTGACTCATTTGAGCGTGGATTCTACCACCAAGGAATGATGAGGCAACTGTGGCCTATCAACCCAGGGGAACTCTGGATCCGATATATGGTATTTATCGTCTTAGGGAGGACAGGGACCGACAGAGGGGACTCCCAGGTCTTTACCTGAACATCATGCAACATCTTGTGAAGCAGGATTGTAACAGCCTCTCTAGTAGAGTCATAGTCCAGGACCTCGAATATCTCAGCCCTGGACTTGTCCTCCCTCTCCAAATAAATTGGGATGGCAGCTGCCATGTTCCTGACAAAAGCTAGGAAGGAGAGGCTCTCAAGTGGAGACCTTCATTTTTCCTCTGGTGGGGAGTCAGATAGGATACCATAGGACTGAGAAGTACCCATGAGTGCTCCGTATAGGTGTCAGAAAAGAACTCCTCATGGGAGGGCTGAGACCAAGCCTGTTTCAAGTGTGAGGAACTTGATCCTTTCCTGGAGCGGTGTTGAGATGCAGGCTCCACCTTCAACTCTGGCAAAGCTTTCTCCATCAATGTCGAGGGGGTACCCACATGGGTGACTGTTGACACCAGTACCGCGTGCAGCACTGGTGTCGACCTCATCATAGGCTGAGGGCACTGCAAATCAGCAGGTAGTGGCATGGCTGGAGCAAGCACCCCTTGATGCCAATGCACTCTGCTGTAATATGCCCACTAATTGCTCCTGGAGCATGGCCCAGATGCACACATCTAGGGCCGACATCAGGAACGGCTGGGGCACTGGTTCAGAGACAGGCAGCTGAACTGCCAGTGTCAACTCAATTACCTGGTCCTGGCTGCATAGAGACCCCAGCATGGAGACCCTTCCAGTGCCAATGCTTCTTGAGGACTGGATTCCTTAGTGCCCTGGTGCTCCCAGCACCATGCATCGAGGAGGATCAATGCTTGTGCTTCTTGGCCTTCACCCGATGCCAAGCATTGACATCCTTTGGTGCTGATGAGGACGATGCTGAATCCTCACTCCTTCTCGGTGTCAGGTCCAATTTTGACATGTCCCAGGGGCCTGCACAGCGGATAATGTCAAGTTAAATGGAGACTTGCTCAATGGATGTCCATTCCCAGTGTCATGGGTCTAGCAGCCATGGGGACCAATGCACTCAATGCTGGTGCAACCGTTAATGTTGATGCCAATGTCAATAATTCGGACCTGGCTCCAAAAGAATTTTTCTCTCTGAATCTCTCTGGACAGCCGTGTCCTTTTCTGCATATGCAGACAAAGAAGACACCTGGAAGGGCTATATTCTGGCCCCAAACACTGGATATACCAGGAATGGGTGTGAGTTCCAGAGATGGTCTGATTGCACAGCACTTGAAGCCACTGGGAACCTTCGATGGCATGGCCAAATCAAATTACTCGATGATAGTAAAAAGGGGTAAATCGCCAAGAAAAAAAGGAGGGGAAAAATCCCGACTGACGCTCAGGCCTAAGTGGGCCTTGTGAGTATAGGAAAAACAATAAAACTTTAAAAGTACAAAGATTATAGGAGGGGGGAAGGAAAAACTCCAGAAAAAGGAAAAAAAATCTGGGCAAAAAATACCCAAAAGGAAGACAGAACACAAGCTCAAAAAGCGGCAACATACCAAGCGCTGTGAGGAACCACAAACAGCATGTTATCTCCTCACAGCGGATGAAGAGAGACGACTGGTCCTGTGCTCTCATGGCAGGCAGGAAGGCACTCACACATGTGCAGTGGAGGATGCTGGCATGTGCTCTTAAAGCTGTTATATGCTGTAAAAGTGTTCCTCACCAGTTGACGTGATTGATGTCACCCATATGTGGGTATGACATGGCCTGCTTATCTGTGGAGAAATCATTCATCAGTTTTTTTGCACGACAAGTGCTTTTGCTAGTTGGCTGTCCTGGTGGAATCAAATGTTTCTGTGACTTAGGAGTCAAGGGGGTAATTCTCTATAGATTGCCTAAAGTTAAACACCAGTAGGATGTACGCTAAGCACAAATTCTATATCGGCAATTGTTCACACAATTGTTATTATAGAATACTAGCACAAATCCACAGTTAGGCACCTAACTTTAGGTGCAAGCAGTTACACTAGCTCAATGGCTGGTGTAAATGCAAGTGCTTAACTTCTGGCAGTTAGGAACGTAACAACTAGTATTCTATAACTGGTGCACACAAGTGCTGGGCTCACCCCTGAAACGCCTATGCCCTTCCCAGGATCATACCCCTTACAGTTGGGTGCTAGGGATTTTTTGTGTGCACAGTTTATAGAATACTGACTTAAGGCAGTTACACATGCCAGTTAACACCAATTATAACCAATATCTGGTTGTTAATGAAAATTGGCAGCTAATTATTGTATTAAATTATGCACATAACTGACAACATTTCATAACTTGGGCATTCAACTTTGCAAGCTAAGCATAAAATTGTGCATGCAAGTTTATAGAATTAGGGGTCAAAAGTACAGAAAAAGCACAAAAATAGATACAAGACAAGCCAGGGGAGGATTGAGAGAGTAGTAGAGGAAGTAAATCAAATAAACATGTAATTTTGATTTTTTTTCCCCATCAGGGGTATTTTTTCTTCAATTATTTTTTATTGATTTTGTAAACAGAGAAGATGACAAACCAAAACAGTATTAGACAAATAAACAGTAAATATTTTCAAATGTATTACATATAAAAAAAAACAAGTATACAGAAATTCAAATATATCCGAGAGAGATCAATTTTCAATTTCGATATAATTTTCAAATGGTGCCCAGTTCTTTTTAAAGCTGGAAAGTTGATGGGATTTGAAGGCTACAGTTTCTTTATACTTATTAATAGTGCAAAGATGACTCCACCATTCATGAAAGTTTAGTTGTGAAGAGTTTTTCCAGTGTAGGACAATCAGATGTGTTGCAAATGCCATCATGGTGTTAAGTTTATAATGTTCTTTTTGAAGCAAACGATTTGGCGATGAAGATTGTAGAATTATAATATCATAAAATGGGATTGTAGGAGATGAATAGAATTTTATTGGTGTTTATCAGTTTAAACATAAATCAGAAGTCCCACTTTATAAAATATATTTACTTGCTTAAATAAAGCTTTCTATTCTTTGGATAGTTTTTGACTATCATGTTTTTGTCTTTAATGTTATTGTATGATTGTATTGAGGGAAAAACATTCTTTACCTTTGGAACAGGTCAGAATCCAGTTTCTTTCATAAAAATTCCCAATAAGGCTTCCTTTTCTTTTCTAGATGCATAATGCATATAGGCAGTACTATATCTTGCAAACTAACTATACTACAGCAATACATTTTTTAAAAACGTGGAGGGGCATAATCAAACGGGGCACCCAAGTTTTCCTGGGGCCGTCCTCGCAGGATGGCTCCATGAAGGGGCGGGGAAACCCGAATTATTGAAACAAGATGGGCGGCCATCTTTCGTTTCGATAATACGGTCGTGGACGCCCAACAGTCCGTCGTATTATGCCATCTGGATTACTGTAATAGAGTGTATGCTGGATGTAAACAGCAATTAATTAAGAGACTGCAGACAGCCCAAAATACAGCGGCCAGATTGGTTTGTGGAAAGTCCAAGTTTGATAGCGCCACGCCCCTCCGAAAGACACTACATTGGCTCCCTGTCAAACATCGTATCACCTTTAAACTCTGTTCTCTAGTTCACCAAATCCTATACGGTGAAGTTCCTGGCTATATGATTGATCTCATCAACCTACCGCTTCGGAATACGTTCCGACTCTCCCGTTCATATCTTACCCTTCATTATCCAAACTGCAATGGCATCAAGTACAAGTCTACGTATGCTACCTCCTTCTCTTTCATTAGCACTCAGCTTTGGAATTCTTTGCTGAGGACCATAAAAACCATCACAGATCATCTAACTTTCCGGAAATCTCTGAAGACCATGTTGTTCAGAAGTGCTTATCCCACGGCCTCTTCTAGTGTCTCCACTGCTGGAAGCGCATCAAGCTAGAGACATTTGGATACATCCCCCTTCCCTCAAAGTTTCCCTTCACCTTCTGTCCATTCCTACTCTTCCCTATTATCCTTTGTAGGTCTCCTGCTGTATTAGCTTCGTTTTACTGCATTGGCGTCTGCCTCTGCGGTGCATTGTAAGCCACATTGAGCCTGACACTGTTGGGAAACTGTGGGGTACAAATGAGATAATAAATAAAAAATCTCAACATTAAGGTCATCCTTAGAGATGGTCGTCTCCGGTTTTCAGCGATAATGGAAACCGAGGATGCCCATCTCAGAAATGACCAAATCCAAGCCCTTTGGTTGTGGGAGGAGCCAGCATTCGTAGTGCACTGGTCCCCCTGACATGCCAGGACACCAACTGGGCACTCTAGGGGGCACTGCAGTGGACTTCACAAATTGCTTCCAGGTGCATAGCTCCCTTACCTTGTGTGCTGAGCCCCCCCAACCCCCCCAAAAAAAAAACTCACTCCCCACAACTGTACACTACTACCATAGCCCTAAGGGGTAAAGGGGGCACTTAGATGTGGGTGTGGTGAGTTTTGAAGGGCTCACATTTGCCACCACAAGTGTAATAGGTAGGGAGGGATGGGCGTGGGCCCGCGGGCCTGAAGTGCACTACACCCACTAAAACTGCTCCAGGGACCTTCATACTGCTGTCATAGAGCTGGGTATGACATTTGAGGCTGGAAAAAAAATTAAGTTTTTTTTTTAATAGGGTGGGAGGGGGTTGGTGACCACTGGGGGAATAAGGGGATGTCATCTCCGATTCCTTCCGGTGGTCATCTGGTCAGTTCGGGCACCTTTTCATGGCTTGGTTGCAAGAAAAATGGACCAAGTAAAGTCGGCCAAGTGCTCGTCATAGACGCCCTTCTTTTTTCCATTATCGGCCGAATACTTTGTTATGCACAAGTGCCACATTTAGGCGTGCCTAATTACGCCACCCAGGGGCGTGCCTAAATGTAGGTGTGTTGAAGCCAACTATAAGATCATTTACATGCGCAAGGTTCATATACAGTAGGCTCACACATAAGTTGGGCATCTAAATTGTGACACCCAGTTACAGAATTTATTCCCAAATGTCATCCAGCTACTACAGAGAATATGCTGTAAACAAAATTCCTAAGAGTAACTATTTGATCTGGTGTTCTAGGCAGAAACTCAGGATTTTCTTGAGTACCTAAGTAGAGAGGTGTGGTAGCCGTGTTAGTCCACTCTTAAGGTTATCAATAGAAATCAAACAAAATAAAACATGGAAAAGAAAATAAGATGATACCTTTTTTATTGGACATAACTTAATACATTTCTTGATTAGCTTTCGAAGGTTGTCCTTCTTCTTCAGATCGGAAATAAGCAATATCTGCTACCACATTTGCTTATTTCTGATCTGACGAAGAAGGGTAACCTTCGAAAGCTAATCAAGAAATGTATTAAGTTATGTCCAATAAAAAAGGTATCATCTTATTTTCTTTTCCATGTTTTATTTTGTTTGATTTCTATTGAGTACCTAACAAATGTGTCCTAAACAGAAATGCTTAAGTTCTGCCATCAGCTATACATAGAAAACTGAGACTGCCCCTCATTATTTGCCACAAACCCCTCCCACTTCTTAAGAGCAGAAAGCCACCTGGCAAAACAGTGTTTCTCCTCAGTTTTACCAACTAGCTAACAGCACTACACATGCCCCATCATGTGGCTGATCTTCCTGATCTACTTTGTTAATGTTTTCCAAACAGGATGGGCTGTCCCCTTTTCCTCTCTAAACAAAACTGGTAAGTAATATGCCTTTATTTCCACCTATGGAGATTATGTCAGTATTTAATTTTTAATTTGATTTTAATATTACAAAGAAACCTAACTTATTGTATTGTATTACCATAGAAACAGATTAAAGTATGTATGGCTGAATATTAAACTAGCTGTCCTTTTTTATAGTTTTGAACAGCATGCTAAGACAGTTCATTTCAGACAGATGCAACCATGAGACTGTGTAATGCTGATTATGTGTGTGTGTGGGGGGGTCATACAAGGATTTATTTTTCATTATGTTAAGTGCCATTTGTACATCAAAGAATCATTTAAGGTGCATCATTATTTTGTCAAATATGTACCAGTATGCCATTTGCCTCTGATATTTAAAAATGTTTCAAAATTTGAATTCTATGTACAATAGTTGATATGACAAACCCAAATTCTGTATAACATATACAGTGTTGCCCAGGGCCAGAGAAATGTTCATGATAATACTGATGCAATGCAACTAATAATAATTGTGTATTATATTATTAATATCCTTTTGACATGCTGTGTACATAAAATTTCAATTATTATGAGGTAGGGATGCCTTTTTGCTGCCCATATTAAAATATTTGCTCTCCTGTGGCATTTATAGATTTGCACAGGGGAAACATTCTACAGGAGTATCCTAATGGTTAGTGCAGTGTGCTGAGAACCTGGGAACTGGGTTTGACCCATTGCAAGTCACTTAACCCTCCATTGCCCCAGGTGCAAAAAACTTTGTGAGCCCAAAAGAGACAGAGAAAATACCTGAATATAATAAATGTAAACCACTTTGGCTGTATTACAGAAAGGAGGTATTTCAAATCCATGAACCTTTGTCATTACAATGCACTGGCTCCCAATCTGGGGTAAGATTTGGTACTGTAGTTCTAGTATCCATATTAGTCTTAGAGAAAACTGGAATCTTAGGAAATTGTGATAAGTATGTTGGTTATTTAAAATGTATGTTCTCTGGCAATCAAATAGGTCTCAGCTTGAATAGGAGTTATTAAAGCATGCATCTGATAATGTTGACTGGTCCTTAAAAGCTTGTGCCTCAATAAATCAGTTACTGTATAAAGTGCTATCAGCTTTTTTGCTCCCACAGACTTACACTGCTACCCCTCTGGAAGTTTTCATCCTTATTTGTGTTAAAACCATTAAGGATCTGTGTATAATACCTATAAAGCAAGGTTGCATTCCTCTCATATGCTATACCATTTTCTTTTCATATCACATTTAGAAAGCAGTATCACTGCAAACTTTGCAAACATCCTGTGCTTTGAAAATGAATCTAAGTAGAATGAGAATTAAAACTCATAACAACAATTATAAGTAGAATATTAATACTAATAATAATGTAAAGATTTTAAAGAATGCTTTCATGAGTTTCTCACTGTTCAGATAAAGGTTCTAATTTATTACTTATGTAATATTGTATATCTAAAAATTAATCTTGATTTCCAATAAAAGGGCCCTGTTTACTAAGGTGCACTAGTGTTTTTAGTGCATACTAAAAATTAGCATGCGCTGTGTAGACGCCCATAGGAATATTATGGGCATCTACATGGTTAGCGTGCGCTAAAAACACTAACATGCCTCTAGTGCGGCTTAGTGAACAGGGCCCAGACGTCTTTTTTGTGGGTGAGATTTCATCAACAATGTGGAAAAATGTTTAAAAATCATACTGTTAAGTTTTATGGTCTGCTGCTTGTTTGGATGTCAGCAGTCTGAGTCACATGATCTAATGAAAGATCACCTGTGATGATTTGGCTTAAAAGAAAGCATTAACTTTATTGCTCTTATTTCCCAGCATTTCAGTTCTTTCCAATTGATAACAACATTTTGGGAAAGGTAATGGGCAGTTCTTTCATTGTTAATATTCCAAGCTGCCTTGCTGGCACAGGGTACAAAGCCACCACAATCAAAGTAGCGCTCACAAGTATTAATCAACCAGGTATGGATGTTCTGATTTTTGTTTAGTTCTTTACTGATATGAATGTAACCTAAATTGAACATGTGCTGTCAGAATCATTATTTAGAATCAGTGGCTGCCACAGGGAAGTAGAGAAATTATTTATTTATGTTTATATTTAAAATTAAATAAATAACCATGAATCAATTTAAATATATTGATAGAATGGAATAGGCCACTTGGCATCTTCCAGCATATAAAGCCCTTCTTCAAGTGTACTAGATAAATCAGTACCATAAAATATGGCCTCCCAAGGCCTCTCAAACCTGTTGTGACAAGGGAGTTGGGATTTTAGGATAGGAAAATGCAGGGCTTTATTTATTTATTTACCAACTTTTTGAAGGAATTCATTCAAGTTGGTGTACAGCAAGAATAAGTCAAACATAAGCAATAGACAATTACAGCAGTAAAAACTTCAAACAATACAAAGTATGGCAAAGTATGCTACATTTCAATGTCAGCACAGTACACAATAGAACATTTTAATAGACAGCATAGGGTGTAAGCAAAGATAGAACATATAGATAGATAAGTAACAGGAGTAAGAAAATAAGAGACTAGTTAAAGAGAGTTGCAAATGAGGTCAGAAAGGTGCTTGAACATTATATTGGCTAGGGTAGGAATGGATAAACATCTCCTGCTATAATATGTGCAGCCAGTGTCAATTTATTTCTTCCAGACTTTCACCTGCTTCCTGAAGTAGAGATAGTCTTGTGTTAAAAGCCTTTCATGGAGTGCATTGCAGAGTGTGGGGGCTACTCCGGAGCTTGCAGGTGTCACATCTTGTGATGTCCTTTGGAGAGGGTGTGGTTAGGGAAACTCCTTGGGAGGATCTTAGTGACCTTGAAGGTGTGTAGAGGGTGATCCTGTTCTTCAAGTACTCTGGGCCATTTCCTTTAATGGCCTTGAAGGTCAAGCAGAGAGTTTTACATTTGGTTCTGTATTGTACTGGTAGCCAGTGAAGTTTATGCAAAAATGGTGTGATGTGGTCACGTCACTTACAACCTTCTATTAGTCTCGCTGCAGCATTCTGAATCAATTGGAGCTGGTGCAAACTTGTTTGTAGCTAGACCGGTGTAGAGTGCATTACAATAATCCAGTCTTGATGTTATCATGGTATACACAACTGAGACAAGGCAGCGTAGTTATCGCAAGTGATAGAAGCTGCTCTTGAAGGATGCTTGGATTTGGGGGATCAGAGTAAGCGCTGAATCGAGCTGTATTCCAAGGTTCCTGACTTGTGATATGAGGGGGAGTTCATATTTCCCAAAAGAGATTTTGATGTCAGATATGTCCCCACTAATGTTAGGGACCCATTCTTGAGGAATGACTTCCAGAGCAACAGAGGTTTTCTTCTCCAGCCCCCTCCCTTTCAGGCAGCTTATGGAGAAGAGGAGAGGAAGGGGTGAACCTAGAATAGGGCAGAGAACAATCTCTCTACTCCTCAATCCATCCCTATTCTCTTGTTGCTCCTGGCTTTCCTGCCCCCTCCTCCAGCTCCACAGTTTCATAGTTCTATTTTCTTTTTTGCCTTTAAATTAAGCCCTGACCAGATGAGTATGCATGGAATAAATTTGCATATATATTTGACTTTTCTTATGCATATTCGTTGTGGCTATTCTGAAAATCCAGCTGGCTGTAGGGTCACTAGGACAGTGTTTTTTTTGTTTGTTTTTTAAACTCTTTATTAAGCATTGAAAAGACAATACAACAGCAGGTAAAAAAAACATAAGAGTAAACGCAAAATGCCATTCAAGATAAACACAACCAGAGTCGGTGGCGTAGCTAGGTGGGGCGCAGGGGGAGCGGTCGCTCCCCTAAACAGCTTTTTAGAAAAAATGGCACCTATGCTCCTCAACCTAATACATATTTTTTTTCTGCTCCCTCTTGAGTCTTTAATCTTTTCCTATCTCTTCTGCCCACGCTCTCCCGTTCGTGAGGTCACTTTTACTTCCCAAAGCATTCTCCCTCTGGCACCGGCGAGTCGATTTCACAGTCAGCCTTCTGCCAGCGTCGGGGCCTCTCCTCAGGCGCATCCCGCCTACTCTAAGCAACTTCCTGTTTTCCACAGAGGTGGGACGCGCCTGAGGCCTCGACGCTGGCAGAAGGCTGTGAATCGATTCGCCGGTGCAGGAGGGAGAAGGCTTCAGGGAAGTAAAAAGTGAGCATGCAGATGGGAGAGACGGGCAGAAGAGAGGGTGAAGCCAATTTGAGTAATCTATTCCCCCCCCCCCCCCCCCCCACGCAGCCGTTGTTGCCATTCAGTTCAAAAGAAGCAAACATGATCTGCTGCATACACGTTGTCGTTCTTTATTGTAATCTGCCTTGGGAAGCCTGATGTTAGTTATAAAGATGATAGAATATATTGAAATTAAATGGAAGTAGAATTAAACTCTCCTTTCATTGAGGCACATGGAATCGCATCTTCATCTGTGTTGTAGAAGTTTACATTTTAGATAAACAAATGGATTATTCTGTTTTGAACATGTATCAGGGGCAAGCAGTTTTATAAGTCAAAATAAAATTAAATGTTTTGTTTCATGCAGATCTCTTTTGTTTAAACATAAATGGGCTATAAATGCAGTCCATTTGTTTTCTTAAATTTTTTTTTTCTTATGATGACTTATACTGTGCCAAAACTGAAAACTCTTATCTCTATCTGGTCGATAATAAAAGGAACAATATCTGCCCTAAAAAGTTGTTTTGTGGCTCTACATGAGGAATTGTGATATTGAATAAATAAGTGTATGTTTGTGCCCCTAGTCATGCATCCTACGTTTATATAATCCTTTCAAGAAATCCAGTTAACTGTTTAACATTAGTGGAACATAGCTACAGAGGCATGGTATGGTTGCATTTTTAAGATACTAGGGCCCAGCTAAGAAATAGGTTATTTTGAGTTGGTCTTCACTGGACCAAACTTGCTTTCCTTGTGCCATTACTATCCAGCAGGATAGGCAGTGTCTTGAAATGTGGCGGATAAAGGATTTTTTTTTTTTACATTTATATCACACATTATCCCAAGCAAAGTCAGATTCAGTGTGGCTTACACATGCTAGAGTGTCCCTATAACCAGCCCCTCCAAATGACACACTGATTACGATTTATAACAAATTACTACTCTTCCTATGAAAAGTTATTCTGTTATTATACTTCTGTGTACATCTGTATACTGCACAAATCGACAAATATAAGTGAGATTAAATACAAATGCTACCAATAATAAAGAGTGACAACGTGGATGAAGCAACTCATAGGTTTGCTTTCTTTCTTTTGAGAGTACGGCAATGACAGCTGCACGGGGAAGGGGAAACTGAGATCGGCCTAATTGGTTTTAACATTTTGACGTCACTTGGTCTCCTGTCTATTAAAACCTCCTTGGAGCTGCCAGAGGATGGACCATGGGAGCAGGCCAGGGAGATATGTGGCCCTAAGGAGGATGGGGAGCACTGAAAGAGACAGGGAAGAAGGTTAACATGGGGAGAGAGAAGGATATAGTAAATGTTGGACAAGGAGGGAGAAAGACACAGAGTCGATACTGGACAGGGAGAGGGTAAGGACATTGGAACGCAAAGAGGCAATGCTAGAAAAAGAAGAAATGGGGACACAGGGCACTATGGAAAAGGGGGAGAGATAGGGGCTCTACTGAAATGGAGGGGAATAGGGACACAGAGGGGCACTGCTGGAAAGGGGAGGAGATAGGGACACTACTGAAAATGGGAGGAGGAGATAGGGACACAGAGGGGCACAACTGGAAGGGGGATATGGGGACAATGATGAAAAAGGGGTGAGATGGGGACAAAGAGGTAATGCTGGAAAAGGGGGAAGATGGTAACAGGGGTAATGCTGGGAAGATGGGGACACAGGACAATGTTAGAAAAAGGGACAGGTAGGGACACCAGGACAGTAGATGCTAGAAAGGGGGAGATGAGGAGACCAGGTAGGCTTGTGCTGAAAAGGGAGGGAGATGGGACACAGAAAGGGCAGATGCTGAACTTGGGGGTAGGATAGGGACAAGGGACACAGAAGGGAGATGCTGGACGGGACAAATAGTGGTGCAGAGGAAAAAAGGATGGTGCACTTGGAGACAGATGTAGAGAAGGAAATGAAGACAAGAGGCGAGAGAAGAAATGGAAAGGCCAACCTGGAAAAGAATTTGTAAGGCTGACTCATGGAACATGGAAAAAAAGACTAGGATCAGGCAAATTCCCAGACAACAAAGGTATAAAAGAACTATTCTTATTTAATACTTTGTAAGGACTGAGATGTACCTGCTTTGTAAAATGTACAATTTTTCTCTTTTTATTTTGTAATGTACAGGAGAAAATGCATTTCTGTCTTTCTTTTTTTTTTTTTTAACCAGTATTGCACTTAGAGTCTGGCTTCCTTGGGTGGGGGGGGGGGTCTCTATTTCAATTTTTGTAGTTGTTGGGGGGGGGGGGGTTGTGGCTCCCTATTCTGCATTAGATTGGTAGCATGGAATGTTGTCACAATTTGGGTTTCTGCCAGGTGCTTGTGACCTGAGTTGGCCACATTGGAAACAGGATACTGGGCTAGATGGACCATTGGTCTGACCCAGTATGGCTCTTATGTTATATAGATGAGGGTCTAGCCATGTTCTGCATGTGTGACTGAGATGAAGGATTCTGCTAGCATGTAGTATCTGTGTAGGAATGTGTAACAGTGCAGCTTGTTCCAGTTTCCCAATAGTAGGTATATTGGTGCTCCAGAGCCCAGTGTAATATATCTATATATATCTATATAGCACTGTCTTCTGATAGGTGGGTTAGGGCTGTTATGGTGTGGTAAGTTTTGTGTTCTAGGGCAGTTCTGGAGTACCCCCTTACCATGTTTTCAGGCTATCCACAATAAATATCCATGACTGCCTCCATTACATGCAAATCTTTTTCATGTAGATTCATTGTGGATAGCCTGAAAACCTGAATGGCAAGGGGGTACTCCAGGACCACCTAGGGAAACACTTCTCTAGGTCCCACTGTAATATTTCTAGCACTGTCTTTTCATAGATGGGTTAGGGCTGTTATGGTGTGGTAAGTTTTCAGTATAGGTTTTGGGTGTCTTTTTGCAGGGGTTTGTGTTATTTCACAAAGTGTCTAGCCTATTTGAAAGTAGGCTCTGGGGCATAGAGCTATAAATAATACCTCAGCAGCATCCTGAGCCCCAACTGTAATGTGGAAAAAAACAATCTAAATATCCTAGGAACCTTCCATATGGACATGTACAGCATTTATCACTGTGCTGCTGGGTGACATCTACCCATTCCACTCAGTATTTTATAGACCTCTATCATTTCTCCCCTCAACCATTTTAATTATTTTTGACAAGAAAATGAACAATAAGTAGTACATAGGGTACCAGTGACATGCCTTTACATTTGGCTTCAGTTTAAATCAGTATGAGAAACCTGAGACAGATTTCTGATAGGAGAACTGGAAGTATAGATCCAGAGATGCAAAGAAATAAAGCCAGAACTGATTTAGGAATAATTTGGTAAGACCAATTATAAAGAACCTTAAGGTCACAAAGAGGGGCATAATCGAACGGGGCGCCCAAGTTTTCCTGAGGGTGTCTGGGCGGGGAAACCTGTAAAATCGAAGCAAGATGGGCGGCCATCTTTCATTTTGATAATACAGTCGGGGACGCCCAAATCTCCACATTTAGGTCGACCTTGGATGGTCGTCCCCGATTTTTGGCAGTAATAGAACCCAAGGACGCCCATCTCAGAAACAACCAAATCCAAGCCCTTTGGTCATGGGAGGAGCAAGCATTCGTAGTGCACTGGTCCCCCTCACATGCCAAAACACCAACCGGGCACTGCAGTGGATTTCAGAAAAAGCTCCCTTGTGTGCTGAGCCCCCAAAACCCACTCCCTACAACTGTACACCACTACCATAGACCTTAGGGATGAAGGGAGGGCACCTAGATATGGGTACAGTGGGTTTCTGGTGGGTTTTGGAGGGCTCACATTTACCACCACAAGTTTAACAGGTAGGGGGAGATGGGCCTGGGTCCGCCTGCCTGAAGTACACTGCAGTACCTACTAAAACTGCTCCAGGGACCTGCATACTGCTGTCATGGAGCTGGGTATGATATTTGAGGCTGGCATAGAGGCTGGAAAAAATATTAATTTTTTTTTAGGGTGGGAGGGGGTTAGTAACCACTGGGGGAGTAGGGGGAGGTCATCCCCGATTCCCTCCGGTGGTCATCTGGTCATTTAGGGCACATTTTTTATGCTTGGTCGTAAAAAGAAAAAGGACCAAGTAAAGTCGGCCAAATGTTCGTCAGGGACGCCCTTCTTTTTTCCATTATCGGCCGAGGACACACGTGTTAAGCACACCCCAGTCCCGCCTTCGCTATGCTTTCGACACCCCCCCGGGAACTTTGGTTGTCCCCGGGACAGAAAGCAGTTGAGGGCGCCTAAAATCGGCTTTCGATTATGATGATTTGGGCGACCCTGGGAGGACGCCCATCTCCCGATTTGTGTCGAAAGATGGGCGCCCTTCTCTTTTGAAATTGAGCCCAAAACTCACTTCCTCCTCACAGAAAAGAGAGGTCTTGGGAAATGTAAATACAGGGCCCAATATTCAGCCACTGGTGGGCAGTGCTTTTGCTATCTGTCACTGGCATTAAACCTGGATATTCAATGCTGAGCCATTTTTGGCAACCAGCATTGACTATCTGGGGGGGGGGGGGGGGGGGGGGGTAATAGCTAAAATGTTAACCAACTAAGCTGATATTCAGCGTTAATCAGTTATCTATTGAGCAGTTATAGATTAGGCCTTTTTAATCACTGAACATAGCCGGTTAAGCTCTGAATATTAGCGCCTATCCGGTTATTCATGGTTAGGTGCCGATATGATATTTAACCAGTCAATGGCTGTGTCTGGCCAGTTAAATCAGTGGCGTAGCCACAGGTGGGCCTGGGTGGGCCAGGGCCCACCCACTTAGGGCTCAGACCCACCCAACAGTAACATATGTTTGGTGGTAGCTGGTGGGGATCCCAAGCTCAGCCAGCTGAAGACTTCCTCTTGATGGTAACAAAAACAGTACTCTCCACGATACCGGTGTAACAGGATTCTCGGCTAGTAAATCAGGAGACAAGAGGCAACTGGTTCCAAAGGCAAGACAGCTTTTATTGCTAGCAATGTACAGCACTGAGTTCAGTCTCAGGATACTGTGTGTGAGAAATCATCTGACACTCACATTTATACCTCCCCTAAGGGCCTGCGCATTAGGCACGTTATAAATCATATCTGACATGCGCAGTAAACATTTGTAGTTTTTGTAGTTCTTACAGTACATAATACTGAAATGATACTAGCAAAGAAAACGAAACTTATCGCCCTGTTTTAGCACACACACACATAATCACACAATGCTTCTTTCACAGAGTTGATAAGGCTCAATGGAGCTTAAGGCTCAGAGATGCAGGGTGGGGGTGGCGACACTCCCAGACTATCTTTTATTCATGTAGCGTCTACGTGCAGGCTGGTTTTGTGTGCAAGCCTTGGCTACTAAATGTTACAAGCGGTTATCTACTGCACCTGCATCCTGTCTCAAACAGTTATTCCAGCAACTTTGGTATCTTGCAAGCAGGAGCTGACAGTTTGTAGTTAAGGCACAGTACAAGAGAATGTAAAAGTTCAGGTCTGGAATGTGGTATAAAGAAGGCAAAGTCCTTGGGTAAATATGGGCTTGAGGCCGTCCTGACAGTCCTGATCCAGTGGTGTTGCAGGCCGGATCCGGTGGCCACTCCTACACCGGCACCTGCTCATGTTCAGTTTTTTGAACATGCAGACTGAAAAGGTAGAAATTAGTGTTTTCTCACCTACTGAGATATTTTTTTGGTGTGGGGGGGGGGGGGGGGGGAGAGCACTTGGTGCCCACCCACTTCTTGCCTAGGCCCACCCAAAATCTGTAGTCTGGCTACGCCCCTGAGTTAAATAGCTTTGAATATTGGGACGGACGGACGGACAATGTACATTCAAAAACCTAGACAAAGCCAACAACAGCCATGACAAATATAAAATGTTAAATGATTATTGCTAGAACAGAGTATTATTGTAGCAGTGACTGAATTCAGCCATTTAAGTGAAGAAAATGCAGTCAAACCCATGTTGTTTGTTCAAAGGTTCATTCAAACCCTTTGTACATTGTTTAGGCTCGTCCTCTTATGCCATGTCAATGGAAGACACAGGTTGTCACCCCTAAATGTGCCAAATGACGTATGTAATTTATATGATTCTATAAACTACATATGCAACTGGGAGACATGCCCAAGGCTGTACACTACCCTTGTAGTTAGGTGCTATGGCACTTAGGTGCTACCTTATTGAATAGCACCTAGTGCATGTAGGTGCCTTTCAATTAATGGTGCCTTTGACAGGCATAAGTGATGCGTATCTCTAGGCTCCAGTTTATAGAATCATCACATATGTGATTAGCTCTCCACCCATTTTAAAAGGAATGCTAATTTTATTGGTAAAATACATTTATTATTAAAATTTATTTTTTATACCTCTGTTTTTCCAGGTGTGACTGACACCGATGACATCAAATCCCTCAGAGATGACCCTACAGCTAAAGTGTACTATGCTGGAAAATTTGGTGTCCTCCCTTGTAGAGTGACCAGGGATGTAATCCAGGTGAACTACAGGGATTCCAGCTTCACACTCAATATAGTATTAGGGTACCAGGTTGGAACAGAAGTCTGTGCAAACACTAAAGGGGAGTATTGCAATCGAGTCCTCCAGCCAGCATCTTTTTATAGGTAGGAACATCTTAAACCAGTTCACCAAAGGAAGACAAAATCTTGAGCAGAATAGTCATTTTTCAGATCTTCATATCTAGACATTTTTGACTAAACATACTGAAAGCAATTTTAGGATACATATGGTACTATTGATTCCATGGTTGTTTAACTATGCACTGGGAAGTAAACGGAACGGTCCAATAGTGGGGCATAATGGTAGGTACATAAACTATGGAAAGAAACTTTGCATAGAGTATTCAGTTACCAGGGGAACTTGGAAATATGTATTAACAATTCACACATGAGAGAAAAATAGGTTACTTTAGGGACTCTTTTACTAAGCTATGCACAACAAACGAGAGGAAGCCCATAGGAATTGAATGGGCTTCCTTTCATTTAGTGTATTTACCTATGCCTTTCAAGTTATGTTCAGTGCTTCTATTTTTAGATGTTCGTAAATTGTAATGCAGGTGTTTATTTTCCAGCTACTTAGGAATTCTTAGAGGGTAAAAAAAATTTAAGTTGCATTTTACTTGAGGATTATTTTGTTTTGCCTATTTACAGTTAAATTACATTTTGTCATTTTTGACAAGGATCGAGGTCAGCCCCCTTCTCCCTATACCATTAACAATTCAAAAATAAGCCTCCTGGGGCTTTCCCTTCTCCCAACATCCCCTTCTCTTACCCCATCACAGCACAAGTTTGGCATGCAGGAGGTGTCTTGGACCAACACTATTTTCTTTTTGTTTTGCATCAGTAAGGCCAATGCAGACTTACTGCTCACTAAACAGGAAGTACCGCCGGGCTACCGCAGCAGCCCGGTGGTACTTCCCACCCCTAGCGTGCTGTCATATCCGGTGCTAAAAAAATATATTTTATTTTTGTAGCGCCGGAGTGTACCCAGCGGTAATCATTGCCCAGTTACCACCAGATAAGCACGGGAGCCTTTACCGCCACCTTAGTGGGCCATTTCCTGCAGGAATGAGAGACTTCCTTTTAACTGCTGCGGTAAAAGGGGGCCTCGGTACGCGTGAAAAACACATGTCAATGCCAGTGCAGGCCCCCTTGTGCCACAGCTTGGTAAAAGGGGCCCAAAGCTGGCAGCTGAAATGAGGGCTGATTGAGAAATAGCAGTATAGCAGGAGATTGCTTCAGCCCATAAAATATGGCAGCTACAGTAAAAGTGTCTGGAGGGTCTGTGAGGGGAGATCCATGAGAGCCCATGGAGTATCTGGAGAAAGCAGCCAGCCAGTGATTTAAAAATGTATGCGAAAAGTAAACAAAATGAAATATGAATATTTGTTTTTTTTTCTTTCAAATCAAAGGCCCAAGGAGGTCATTAAGTCTTTCTATTAAAATCTTCATTCTGTGAGGGGAATTTTATAAACAGTTTTCTGAATGTAAAGAATGTGTTACACATGGAAAATGGCTCATAAAATTCCAAAGCCAAAATATGGGACAAACTTATATTTACCCTGTAATTAGGTGTTCCTGGAGACATAGTTTGAGCACACTGTGGGGTGGAGTTGCGGTGTACAAACATATTTTTTTACAGTAGGCCAGCACATGCACACATTTGCATCATCTTCAGAGCAGGTGCAAATTTGTGCATTTGAATTTGCATGCTATTGGAGCTGGTTCTGGTGCCTATTTTCTAAAGGAACATATGTGCCTATGTTGCCTTTATATAACACCACCCAAAAATATTCTGTGTAGATAAGAGAATCTACAAATCATGCAAAGAGAATCTACAAATCATGCAATAACCAACACCTCTACCTAAGGGCTTCTTTTACTAAGCCATGCTAGGGATTCCCATGCAGCAAATGAGAGGAAGACTATAGGAATTGAGTGGGCTTCCTCTCATTTGCCTCATTGGGAATTGCTAGCACAGCTTAGTAAAAGAGGCCCTAAGTAATGTTGGGGAACATCAAAATATTAGAGTTTTTTTCTCACAGCAATCTAAATAACTCTGTATTCATGGCCAATACATCAATCATTGGTCCCTTAATGTTTTCTTTTTTTAATACATATGTGCAAATTAGTATTTAGGAAGTAAGTTATCAAAGTGGGCTACTGTAAATTCAGGTATTTTACCACGAGTCAGGTTATAACTGTACAGTAGCCCACATATTTAATTTCCACATATGAATTAATAAAACAAACATTAAGGACCCCAATGATTGATATATTGGGCAAGAATACTGTGTTATTTAGATTGCTATGAGAAAACTCTAATATTCTGATGGTCCCAACATTATTTGGTAGAGGTGTTACTACTACTACTATTTAGCATTTTTATAGCGCTACAAAGCGTACGCAGCGCTGCACAAACATAGAAGACAGAGAGTCCCTGCTCAAAGAGCTTACAATCTAATAGACAAAAATAAAGCAAGCAAATCAATTAATGTGTAGAAGAAAGAGGAGAGGAGGGTAGGTGGAGGCGAGTGGTTACAAGTCAAAAGCAATGTTAAACAGGTGGGCTTTCAATCTAGATTTAAC
This sequence comes from Microcaecilia unicolor, assembly GCF_901765095.1. Lineage (NCBI taxonomy): Eukaryota > Metazoa > Chordata > Amphibia > Gymnophiona > Siphonopidae > Microcaecilia > Microcaecilia unicolor. The sequence goes on along the minus strand of NC_044039.1, from coordinate 71,569,718 downwards.
TAACTACATTTAAATGGCTTTTCTCCTGTGTGGATTTTCTGATGCTTGGTCAGTGTATTCTTCTCAGTAAAGCTTTTACCACACTCACTACATGTAAATGGCTTCTCTCCTGTATGGATTTTCTGGTGTGTGATCAGTGTTGCCTTTACACTAAAGTTTTTGCATGATTTATAGTTTGTTTTTTTAATCTACACAGAATATTTTGGGGTAGTGTTTTATAAAGGCAACATAGAGGGGAATAATCGAATGGCGCCGGCGAAATACATGGCCGGCAGTGTATTTTGGCGGTGCCGCAAACAGCTGGCCAGACCCGTATTTTTGAAAAAGATGGCCGGCCATCTTTTGTTTCGATAATACGGTTCCGGCCAGCCAAATGCCTTGGATTTGGCCGGGGTTTGAGATGGCCGGCGTCATTTTTTAGCGATTAATGGAAAGTTATGTCGGCCATCTCAAACCCCGGCCAAATTCAAGACATTTGGCCGTGGGAGGAGCCAGCATTTTTTAGTGCACTGGCCCCCCTGACATGCCAGGACACCAACCGGGCTCCCTAGGGGTCACTGCGGTGGACTTCAGAAAAGCTCCCACGTGCATAGCTCCCTTACTTTGGGAGCTGAGCCCCCCCAACCCGCCCCCCAAAACTCACTACCCACAAATGTACTGCACCCACTAAAACTGCTCCAGGGACCTGCATACAGCCTCTAGGACTTATTGCTGCTGTATAACTTTGGCACACCAGTTCACATCTGAAGACTAATCTCTTTGAAAAAGTCCTTTATTTGAATAAGCACATTTACTCACAGTTAACTGCAGATCAGAGGTTGTGCCCCACTGGCAAAGAGTCCCCTGGTACTAAGATGAGCAGTAGGTCAGAGCTGGCACAGTGGTGTACAATGCCCTCTTTCAGCACCATTCAAGGTAAGAACTACATTCTCTAACGTGGGTAACACAGGAAAGGGAACTAAAACTGGCTTACAAAAATGGCCACTACCGCATGGACTACAACAGGAAACAAAACAGGGCACTCTGTGACCCAGTAAGCAGGGGGAAAGCACCAGAGGAGTAGAGCCTACCAACTACCAATACCTACACCCACGACAATGCATTGCTGATGTGACTCTGCAGTGCAAATAACAGAAAAGGTGTCACACTCACCCCAGAGCCACATCACAAGCAGGAAAAGGCTGTCAGAGGACAGAACACATGGAGGTGGGTACAGCATTTGAGGCTGGCATGCAGGCTGGAAAGAAAGTGTTTAAAGTGGGGTTTTTTTTGGTGGGAGGGGGTTAGTGACCACTGGGGGAGTATGGGGAGGTCATCTCCGCTTCCTTCCGGTGGTCATCTGGTGAGTTGGGGCACCTTTTTGAGGCTTGGTCATGAAAATAAAAGGACCAAGTAAACCCGGCGAAATACTGCTTAACTCCATTTTTTTTCCATTATTGTCGAAAGCCGACTATCAGGTAGCCACGCCCGTACCCGCCCATGTCCCGCCTTCGCTTCGCCGCCGACACGCCCCTTTGAACTTTCGCCGGCAAGGCGACGGGAAAGCGGCGATGCTGTCAAAAAAAGCAGCTTTCGATTATACCAATTTCGCTGCTTTTCCGCGATCGCCGGCCATCTCCCGATTTGTGTCAGGAAATGGCCGGCAATCACTTTCGATTATGAGCTGGATAGACACTAGGTTCCTTTATAAAACAGGCACTCAGAACCAGCCCCAATATCATGTAAATTCAAATGCACAAATTTGCATCTGCTCACCTCTATTACACTCTACAGGAAAGCTCTGCACTTTAACATGTAGTGAGACCTAGTTAGTCTTACATACTGAAATACTTCTACAAAAAATCTTATCTATGAAACTAGCTGTAAGTCAGAGACTCCTCTATGAAAATGGGGTTTTTGAGCTGCAAGGATATATTAGGAATGAAATTATAAGTTTGAATTAGATATATGTCACTCTCTACACCTCCTTGGGTTACACTAATACACACTGCAGCTCTTTCACTTAACAATGAAATAGAATATTCAAAAACAAGCAACACACTGGATTTCACAAAATAATAAAACATTTAGGGGGAAGTTATCAATATGGGTTACTGTAAAAATGTACTATTTTACCATACGTTGTGCCATTTTAGCACAGTGCCTCATTGCATAAAATGGGACACTATGCTAAAATAGCATGATGTGGTAAAATAATCAATCTTAATAGTAGCCCACATTGATAACTCCCCCACCCCCTCTTTTACTGAAAGAACAAATAGAAAACGGTGGATTGGATAATGTAGTTATATATATTCACCTAATGTGCATCTTTAATTTGCAATGGTTTCCTTTTTATTTAAGGGTGAATTTCTTTATTTTGGATGAAAATGGTAGCCCAAAAGCTTATACTGACTGGTCTAATCCTGTACAGACTTTAAATGGTAAGTTGTCAAAATTGTAAAATACTGACTCCAGCCACATATATATATTTTTTGTTACATTTGTACCCTGCACTTTCCCACTCATGGCAGGTTCAATGTGGCTTACATATTGTATACAGGTACTTATTTGTACCTGGGGCAATGGAGGGTTAAGTGACTTGCCCAGAGTCACAAGTTGTTGCCTACGCCTGAAGTGGGAATTGAACTCTGTTTCTCAGGACCAAAGTCTACCACCCTAACCACTAGGCCACTCCTCCACTCCAAATGTCAGGATTGTTGAGGTACTCCAGTACCCAGAGAGGCAAATAAGCTGACTGTTTTTAGATTAAAAGCAACTTTGCCCTTATTTTCTGATTGTTTTATTTTGAAAATGAATGCATGTTAAAAGGCACACATGTTTATTGCACTATTCAACATTCACTATATAAATACAGCTACAAGAATTTCATTTTAGAACTGGTACATTAAGCTTTGCCTGTTTCTTGTTACTCATTTATATCCCTTTGCCCCTTTTTAATTGTCTAGTAGAGGAGAAAGGTTTTTTAATTCTTCCCAGTTTTTAATTGGCATAGAGCATGGAATTTTTGCATTGTTGCCCTTTGACTTTGAGCTTGTATAAATCTTACCCATCCTTCCATACATTTCCTCTATTATAGATCTTGCATTGATGTATTATATTATGATGATATAATTGATTATTGCAATATTTTGTTTATTGTAAACCACTTTGTCAAACTTTTCACTAAAATAACATAATATTGAAAAATTTACACCTTGCACATAGAAATGTGAATACTAGTCTAGGATTGAGGTTCTCAGCCCAGTACTCAGGACACATCGTCAGTCTGGTTTTTAGGTTGTGCACAATGAATAGATTTGCATGCATTGACCCCACTGCAAATTGTTTTCAAGAAATAGGGTTTACTGAACTGAAATGTAGGCATTTCTTTGCATTTTGAACGTTTTTATCATGCATAGGGCTCTAGCATGCGCTAAATCTATTGGTGCACCTTAGTAAAAGGATCCCTTATTGAGGTCCTCCAATGTAAAGGGAATGGGACTTGGTATACTGCCTTTCTGTGGTTACAGTCAAAGTGGTTTACATATTATATATAGGTACTTATTTTGTACCTGGGGCAATGGAGGATTAAGTGACTTGCCCAGAGTCACAAGGAGTTGCAGTGGAAATTGAACCCAGTTCCCCAGGTTTTCAGACTACTGCACCAACCACTAGGCTACTCATGACAATGAGTTACTACTGCTGATTCTCAAGAGACCCTAAAAGAGCACAAGATCCTCTTACAGAAAACATGATGAACTTATGCACAGGATGATGATGGCATCTATTTGGATGAGTTAATCATGAATTGTGATTATATAGATCTTTTTAGTGTACAGTCTTGAGTTTGTCATGACAGAACATAGAATGATATCATGCACAATCGAAATTCTACTGACTGGTCTAAAAGAGTATGCTGAAAATGAAATCAAAGAAGTGAATCCTAGGGGGCAGGAGCAGTGCAAAACAAAACAATCTCAAGCTCTTGAGTTATTGGTCAAGCTGTGGCCCTTGCTCGCTCTATTCCACTGCCTATGCTAGAGGGACTGCAACCCATATGTCATCCAAACTATACAAATTGTTGATATACAAGGGTTACTGTACAAACAGCTCTGCAGAAATGGTCCAGTTCTCAAGAACTCTAAAAATTATGCTGCTACAACTGCTGGAGGCAAGCTCTGTAGAGTACGAAAAATAAAATACATTTTAATTTATTCAATAATGTTAAACATTTATTTTCAATTTCCTTTGTATGTTCATTTATTACCTAGAATTTGGTTAGCATATAAAATGTACTTTAATAAATTTGTAGATCATACTGGGAAGAAACCCAACAAGACTAGTATTCAAAAGAAGTTATGTGGTCAATGGTGGCAATGACTGCATTAGTTCTTCTTTAAAAAAAAATCCTAGTGCTTGTACATATAATTTTGGCCATTTTATTCACACAATGGGAAACATTATATGTTTATGTTTCAACATTTTTTATTGATGACATTGCAAAAGCGCTGCTTCCAACAGTAGAATAATCCAGAGACAAAGTATAGCAAACAATATCACAAATGAGGGAAATCAGATGTACATGTTATCAGACAACTTTTAACAATAGCTTACCCTACCCACCCATGATGCAATAAACATACTGTCAGGGGATTGTGTTCTTATATCCCCTAACCGCATACAAGTTTGTTTCAACAGTTTCTATAGATAAACAATCAGAATACTATCCAAATCATCAATTCAATACAACCCAACAGTAATCATAGCCCCCGTACACTGGATTAAATAAGACAGGGTCATCAATTATCATTTCCTCCCCTTCCCCTCCCTCCCATCCCATCCCCACCTTGCCCGCCCCAGCCCCACCTGAGCCCCATCATGTGGGTTAGCAATTCAGAATATAACTCCTCCCACGAGAAGGCAGAGTCATTCAAAGAGGCTCCCATTGGGCCTTAAACCTAACCCCAGGAACACTATCCATGCTCTTCTCCACATCTATCCACCTACATCTGCTGTATCAACTGCGACCTCCATAATTGTAAAGAAGGGCCCGAAGGGGAGAGCCACGTCAAAATGGAATTGATTCCAAAAAATATAGCTATCTCCATGAATCCTTTAAAACCCCCCGGGGGGACCCCAGTAAACACATACTTATTGAATAGAAGCAGTGGATTCCAAACTATCAAACAACCCCGCATAACCTCCACCCGCGCTAACATCCCTTTCCAAAAGCTACTCACGGCAGGACATGACCAAAACATGCCCCAGTGTAGCCAGACCTCCCCCACACTTCAAACACAACCCGCTTCCCGCAATTTTTGCCCGAAAGGCCCGTCTCGGAGATAAATGTAACTGCAGGAAAAAGCGATAGAGTTTCTCCCGCTGAAAAATTGACAACAGTAGCGAGTATAAATGCTTAATGTAAGCTTTACACAAATCCACAGTAACCTCGCACCCCAAGTCTTCAGACCAGCTGTGGGCCAGCCCCAAATAGTCCAGCTCAACCATAGTGTCCTTAAGTTGTTGGTGATGGAATTTTAGTCGTACAGATTGCTGCGAGCCCAACGAGTAAGCCTCAGACAAAATATTCACCACATCTTCCGTTAAGTCTGTCCAAACCAAAGATGAGATATAATGCTTTAATTGAAAGTACGCAAAACACTATCCCACTGGCTCCATAACAACAAAGGCAAATCTTGCCACAATGTTAGCTTCCGTTTCATCATCTCTATTAGGGGTCTTACATTCACTGAGTATAACAAAGACAGGTCTCTAGTAATATAAACCCCCAAATACTTTAGAGCTGAATCCTCCCATCGTAATGGAAATTGACCCTTCCATGAGTGCCGCACCTCATCATCAAGTGCTAATGCACAAGATTTTTGCAGATTTAAAGAAAAACCGGACAAGGATCCATAATGCTCCATCATATCCAGTGCCTTTTGTAATGATCTTTCCGGTTCCGAGAGAAGAAGCATTATGTCGTCTGCATATGCTAAAGCCACAGTCTCCTCTCCCCCGACCGAGAGCCCTTTAATCCCTGGCGTATTATTCAACAACCTAATCAAAGGTTCCAACGAGATATCAAATAGGAAGAGGGATAAAGGACACCCCTGCCTAGTCCCCCGCCCCACTGCAAAGCGGTCCGATCTACCACCATTAACCACTATCTGTGCTTCCAACCCAAAGTAAAGCTCTCCCATAGCCTTTAAAAGCCAGTCTGGTAGCCCCCCCAACTCAGTACCTGGAATAGATAGCCCCAATTCACTTGATCAAAGGCTTTAGCCGCATCTAAACTCACAAGCAATGCCCCCCATTTTGGGCCATTGAGAGGAGAATCCTCCGTACATGCTGAACCGAATGTCGTTTAGAGATAAACCCCACTTGAGCAGGACTGATCAAGTCCACAATATGGGGCTGCAACCTATTAGCCAAAATCTGTGCCAACATTTTGATATCTACATTAATCAAAGAAATGGGGCGATATGACTCTGGTTCCTCCAGTGCTTTACCTGGCTTGGGCAGAAGGGACAGCAACGCAGTATTCTCATATTCTGGGAACGAACCCTCTTGAATGACCGACTGATGATATTCAAATAACGCGCCCCCCCACAGAGGACTGTAGAATCTTTAAAAAAGTCCCCTGTGTATCCATCTATTCCTGGCACGGAATGGGCCTTCAACCCCTTCATCACCTGTTGTAGTTCTTTAAATTGCAACGGGGGCTCCAAGACTTCAATCGCTGCTTCTGACAACTGTGGCATACCAGCCCGCCTCAACAACTCTACTACCGACGCCCGGGCTGGTTCCCCCCTGCCCTTGTATAAATCACAATAATGATCTCTCAATATCTCCCTCATCAAATCAGGTCGATTAGTTATCCTTCCTTGCCCATCCCGTAATGCAGAGATAGTTCGATTCCCTCCAGAGGCCTTCACCAACCGCACCAAAAGACCCTCCCCCCCCCCCCCCCCGGTCGGTTCCCTAATCTATGGAAACGGATTTTTTGATATAGTAGCTGGCGCTGTGTCTGCTCATGCAACACAGAATTGACCGACACCTGCAAAGAGACATATATATCTGTGTTCGCCTGCGTGGGGGTCCTCAAAAATACCCGCTTTGCCCTCTGCAGACTTCGCTGTAAGTTCACAATGTTCGCCACAATCTTCTTCCATCGTGCTGCCATGTAAGAAATAATGTCCCCCCATAACACTGCCTTAGCAGCACACAAAAAAAGCACAGATGCTGAGCATTGTGAAGTACATAAGTCTCCAATTATTTCCTTTAAAAAACCCTGGAATTCAGGATCCTTAGCCAGAAACCCAGGAAAAGTCCAACTTTGTGCCTGAGAAAACCCACTCGGTGCCTCCAGATGCATCCAAACAGGAGCATGATCAGACTCCACCACCTCTCCCATCTGGGCCTCCGTGACCCAGGGAAAAAGTTTGGAAGAAATAGCCATGCCCAGGTATCATGAGCCCGAGATCTATGTGAATAGTTCCTCTCCCCCGGATGTAAGTGCCTCCAAGCATCCACTATCCCAAGCGAGGACGAGAAGGAGCGCAACTGGCCTCTGTCAGATCCTCCCGCGAGCCCACTGCTTCTACTCCCTGTACAATCGACCCCGGGGTCCAAAAGAGTATTCATGTCCCCCGTTATAATAAGATTAGCTCCCTGATATGGCATAAGTATCTTCAACTCAGGAAAAAAAATTTTCTCATAAGGTGTGGGAGCATAATCCGTTAAAATATACATCTCCCTATAATGCAATGATAAAACCAGGGGACATGTTAAAGAGATACCTCATGGAAAATTTATGTATACCAGAATTAAATTTGCCACCCTTTTCAAGAATTTTCTATCTTCCTCCAAAATTGACGGAACAAAGTGCACAACAGACTTTGGACATTTCAGCCTTTCTTGAGACATCGGATACATTACAGGCCACACCTGCGACTTTGGTCGCTACTGTGGCTCTAATTCCTGATAAACAATGGCTTTTCCAGATGTTTTTTAAACATAGGGAGAAGCCATTTTTAGGTCTGCGAATTTCCCTGTTTCCTGATTTTTCAAGAGGGACACAAAAGAAGAGGAAACAATTTCTCATGATGAAGCCGGCGGTAATTCAATTTGGGGGTACCTTTTTTTGAGGTACCCCTGTAAATATGTTTTAAGGTTTGATAATGTTAAATATACTTTCACTGATCCATCTCAGCTTTCCAAACTAATCGCCTCTAAGACACCAACTGGAGCAACATAATAATTTATCACTGTAACCCTTCGCGTATAGCTATTCTCCTTTTCTATTTCCTTATTTCTCCTCTAATTCCTAAGTCTTGGAATCTATGTTGAGGACTTGAGTGATTTTTGTGATACTTTAGTTGTTATAACTTTTGTTATTGGATAACATGTTTATATCACTATCTTTCAAGATGTTATGCTTGAAAAATTATTGTAAATCATATAAAAATAAAATAAAAAATATATATATACATCTCCTGCCCCTGCAGCCACAATTTAATTAATAAGTATCGACCCAAAGGATCCTGTAAAAGCACGTTTGTGACTTTTTCCTTGGGTTGTGCTCCTCTCGCCCTCTGGTGGCCAGAACCGGTGGCCGCCATAGACTGTCTAGCTTTCCCTACCCATTCCAGAAGTCAGGCCGGTCCAGTCCGGATATTCCAGCCTCCCAGATTGTCTTGGGAGTTTTGGAACTTAGCAGCACCCTTACCTGGTGAACTCCCTTGTATGTGGCCTTTATTAGCCACCTGGAAGCTTCTGCCTTTTGCATCGCCTAAGGTCCCTGGTATGCTGGTGTGCACTATGCACTTCTGCCTAGTCCAGTATTGTCTGTCTGTGAGTCCTAGCCCAGCTTCCTGCCTTGCAGTCCATGTATATTCCTTTCCCCTCTGACCCTCAGTCACTGTGTTGCCTGTTGGTATCCAGCTTCTGCCCTGTCCTGCAAAGTCCTGCCGGCCACCTGCACCCAGGGGCTCAACTCCTGGGGAACGGCAGTCAAGTGCAGGTGAAGCCTAGCTGTTTCCTGCTCTGCCTGTTCCAGCTTGTTTGCCTCTGCTGCAACTCCAGTCCGGGGTTCCAGTCCTATTCTGCCTTGTCTCTGGTTTGGGGGTGGTTTTGCCTGCCACTGCCGCTCCTCGGCAGTGGTCCAAGGGCTCACAAACCCAGTGCTTCCGGGATAAGCCTGACTATAAGCTAGTTTTTTATGAAACAGTATCGCAACTCCTCCTCTCTGAGACCCTGCAGAAGCTGAACAAACCTGCCCCACCCACCCCCATTGTATCTTACTATGTTCTAAGGTGGACAACCTAGTTTCCTGGAGGCATACAATATCGACATGTAAATGTCCAAAATGTGACAAGATCTTTTTCCTCTTAATCGGGGACGAAATACCCCCCACATTCCATGAAATTATGTTATATCCTGTCAAATTCGCTCTCCAGATTGACCACTCCAACTACACCTTATTAACTTAACCCCGGGGACCCAGCCCAATCCCCGGAGCTTCCATAACATCACAGACTCTCCTCCCCCCGCATTCTCCCAAACAAAACTCCATTCCCTGTAAAAGTTCCACACCCCACTCAGCCATACGTCTCTTAATCCCCACCCAACGTACCCCTCCCCTCCTTCCGCCCTCCCCACCCCCCACCCATACCTCATCCTTTCCCCCAACTTCTTCCTTACCATACTCAACCAACATCCCACCCACCCCTGTTCCCCAACCCACATACACCCAAATAGCCTCGAGGAGGCAGTCCCCAGCGAGGTAAAGGTCACAACATGCTGAGGTCCCCACTCCCTCCCCACCCCCAGCCCCTATTAATCCAAGCACCTTACACACAGTAAATATCATCCCCTCCTACAACAGCCAATAAGTTGCTGAACTCCCAAACTCACACCGCCACCACCATCATGCCTCCTCCTAGGGAGGAATCTCAAAGTCAGGGTCAGTCTTAGGGCAAGGCGACTGAGGCAACGGCATAGGGCCTCGCGCTCAAGGGGGCCCCACGCGGCGCCCCTCTGCCTCGACCGCCTGAGTTCCAGATCCCCCTCCCTCTGAATTTTAAAAGTTACCTCGTCGGGTTACAGGCAGCAGCAGGTGGCAGCAGTGAAAAGCGTGCGAGCTGCTCGAATCTTCAGGAGCCTTCCCTTCCCTCATTGTCCCGAGGGCGGGACAATGAGAATGAACGAATCAGGAAGAGCTTCTGTTCTGCTAGAGACGTCGGGGGAACTCGGGAGGGGAGGAGCGCTTTCAGTGATGCTGCTGTGCTGGATTCCGGCGACGGAGGGTAAATTTAAAAGAAAAATTATCCTTCCTTGGTTGGGGGGGAGAAGAGGATGGCAGGAAAGGGCAGGGGGGACAGGAGGGTCGCTTGACATGGGTGGATGGCAGGGGAGGGGGGTTTCTGGACAGGATGGCAGGGGTGGGCAGGGAGGACAGGAGGGTTGCTGGACATGGGTGGATGGCAGGGGAAGGGGGTTTCTGGACATAGGTGGATGACAGGGGAGGGCAGAGGGGACAGGTGGGGTTTCTGCACATAGGTGGATGGCAGGGGGGACAGGAGAGTCGCTGGACATGGGTGGATGGCACAGGAAGGGGGGTTCTGGACATAGGTGGATGGCAGGGGAGGGCAGAGGGGACGGGGGGTTTCTGCACATAGGTGGATGGCAGGGGATGGCAGGGGGGACAGGAGGGTCGCTGGACATGGGTGGATGGCAAAGGAGGGGGGTTTCTGGACATAGGTGGATGGCAGGGAGGACAGGAGGGTCGCTGGACATGGGTGGATGGCACTGGAGGGGGGGTTTCTGGACATAGGTGGATGGCAGGGGAGGGCAGGGAGGACAGGAGGGTTGCTGGACATGGGTGGATGGCAGGGGAGGGCAAAGGGGACAGGGGGGTTGCTGGACATAGATGGATGGCAGGGGGGACAGGAGGGTCGCTGGACATGGGTGGATGGAGGAGAGAGAAGAAATGCTGGACATGGATGGAGGCGAGGGAAGAGTGAGGAAGGAGATGAGGTGAGGGAAAAGGTAGAGAGGAGAAAAAGTGCACATGAACATAGAAAATAGGCAGAAGCTGGATCCACTGGACAGTCGTCTGCGGAGGACCCAGCTTTTACTTACGGATGTAGGGCAAGAAATGAAGAAGAAAGGCGGAAAGTAAAGAAATAAATGGAAAGGAAGCCCTGGAAACGGAGTTAAGAGGACAGATAGCAGCATGATCAGAAAAACAAAGTCACCAGACAACAAAGGTAGAAAAAACTATTTTATTCAGGATTTATTAATTGGAATATGTCAATTTTTGGAAATGTGCATCTGTGATATTTTTCATGCAAGTTTCAGTTTTTGTAGTATTGCTGCATGCTGATTCTGACTTCTTGAGGTTACTTTCCAGTTCAGTATTTTGCCTTCATGTGTTTTTCAGGTGTGATCAAGGAAGGTGCAGTATTCTGCTAGCGTATAGTTTGCAGCCATTTTTGTCTTTTTGGTTTTTTTTTCACTAGGTTGTGCACTGGTGTTTTAGAGCCCGGTGTAATTACAGTTGGCTTTCCACGCCACGCATAAGGTTGTAGCTCGTCCTGTCCTTGGAATTAGTGCTGTTTATGGTTTCATGATAGCATTTTGCTTATTATTTCAATCAGTTTTTTTGTACAAGTTTAGTGTCATTTGTCTTTATTTGAAATTTCATAAATAAAAAAATTTTCTAAAAATTGAATAATCTAAGCAATGGGGTGGGGCTAGGGTGGGGGCGGAACCAGGCTGGGGCGGGGCTATGGTGGGGTGGGGCTAGGATGGGGCCCCACCAAATTGGTCTGCATAGGGCCCCGCATTTGCTAAGACCGGCCCTGGCTAAGAGACAGCTACTGCTCCCACTGCATCACGTGACCGCCACATAATATGTTTAAAAAAGGGACATGGTTTGAGGTGGAGCAAGGGAGGACATAATTCAATCAATAAAGGTGTAACTTTATATGTCCAAGGGGCAATGCAAAACAGTTCTAACTTTAAGGGGGTAATTTTATAAGGAACCACATAGTTTAAGATGGTTAGAACACATGTAAATGCTGATATTTTAGTCGTTTACAGCTGTTAAGTGGCCACATATAAAATAACCAACTACTATGAAAGTATGTGTCTATGTTTCATGGCATGTATTTTCACTGTAGGCATGTATGAGGTGGAGTTTGGACAGCATCCATACCTACACATGTAGATTATAAAATTCCTTTCTGTATGTGCATACTTGCAGAAAGTAGGTACTAAGATTTACACCAGCCTTTGAGATGGTGCATTTTCTTTTGCCTACTTGAAGGCATATACTTAACTTTATAAAATAGGTGCATGAAAATCGAAGATACTCACCTGTAGCAGGTGTTCTCTGAGGACAGAAAGCCAAGTATTTTCAGAGCTGGCTGATGTCATCCGATGGAAACTAGTGCAGACGCTTACTAGCAGTATGAACAGAGAACTTTAAGGCAGAGTCCAACCGCACATGAGCTGGTGCCTTCCCGCCTATGGGTCTTTCAGTCATTTCATAAATCTAAAGAATACAACTCTAAGGGGAGATGGGAGGGTATGTGAGAACACTTGGCCTGCTGTCCTTGGAAGGGCCGCTGAGAGGGGGGGACAGGGGGGACAAAATTCCCGGGGCCCGGGCCTCCAAGAGGGCCCGGTGCTGACGTCCCACCCGCCACCGGGCCCCTTCCACCTGAACCCCCGCCAGCAGAAGTGCTGTCTTCAGTTCTGACTCCGGCGTGCGCGGCCCACACAGACGCGCTCCTCTCAGCTGATCTTCGCTGTACTCTGCAGGGCTTCTGTGTGTCTGACGCGCAGAAGCCCTGCAAAGTACAGCGAAGATCAGCTGAGAGGAGCGCGTCTGTGTGGGCCGCGCACGCCGGAGTCAGAAGACAGCACTTCTGCTGGCGGGGGTTTGGGTGGAAGGGGCCCGGCCCGGTGGTGGAGGCGGGTGGGACTGTGGCACCGGGCCCCCCTCAGGGTTGGGGGGGGTGATGACAACCTGGGGGGTGGCAGTGGGGGCGTGGCCTGGGGGCGGCCTTGTCCCGGGCCCGGCCCAGTTTCTCGGCGGCCCTGGTCCTTGGAGAACACCTGCTACAGGTGAGTAACTTCGCTTTCTCCAAGGACAAGAAGGCCATCGTATTCTCACAGCTGAGAATCCCTAGCTACCACGCTCACCGAAAACAACAATGCCTAGGACAACAGGGACCTGAAACGTCAAAGCCTGTAATTCATTCAACCTGAAACTATTTATATACTAGTTGTGGCGGTGCGGCCTGGAACAGAATGAAACCGGGCCTAGGGGGGGTGAAGTTTGATTTGTCATGGGCCTGGAAGGGTGAGCCCTTGGGCTGCAGCCAAGGTGCCTAACAATCCCGGAGACTAAGTAGGCCTGACTGGCGGCAGGCGAGTCCCACCCAGGTTAGGATCAAAACTGGCCAAGTCTAGTGGTTCACCAGGGGAGTAGGAAATACTGTAACAGGGCCATCAGCAGGCGAGCTGGCCCAGGTACCAACAATTATACTGAAGAGGCTTGAGAAAGTCCAAATAATCCCAGAGTACAGGGCATGCTGCGATCAAGGCACAGTCAGATGAGCAGGAGTCAGAGCAGGCAGCAGTCCAGAGGAATCGAGGAGACAAGCCGGGGTCTGATCTGAGAAGTCAATCTAAGTAATGGAGCAGGAATAAGACAGGCTGGCTAGAGAGATGGACTGGAACAAGGGCAGGCAGGCAGGAGAAGCGTACTGGAACAAGAGCATGCAGGCTGGAGAGGTGGATGGAACAAGAGCAGGCAGGCTGGAGACATGTACTGGAACAAGGACTGGCAGGCTGGAGAGACGTACTGGAACAAGGGCAGGCAGGCTGGAGAGATGAACTGGAACAAGGGCAGGCAGGCTGGAGAGACAGACTGGAATGAGGGCAGGCAGGCTGGAGAGACAGACTGGAACAAGGGCAGGCTGCAACTCACCCCAGGCAAAAGCTAGAAGACCTGTTGCAAAGGCAGTGCGTAGGAGTCCCAAGATCCCTTAAATAGGCCCCAGCTCCTGATGTCATCAATGGGCGTCCTGGAACTTACCTGCTGCTGGCCCTTTAAAAGAGAACTCCCTGATGCATGCATGCACCTAGGGAAAGTCAGTATCAGCCGGAGATGGAGATCTCAGGAGGAAGCAGCTCTGCATGACTGGTGGGTGCCCCACAGTGCCAAAGGCAGCAACGCAGGCAGCTTGTCACACCAAAGAGGCAGACCGGGACCCCGGATAAGACCATGGAGCCCAACCCTGTGAATGCCTATTACCTGCTGCCGAGGCCAGCAGGTGAGCTGTGGCACAGGGCACGGCTGCAGCCATGACAGGATGCTAGACACTGAACAAATGCTGCAGGACTCCTTGCCTGAACCAGCTGCCAAGTTGGGTATCCTGAAGAAGGCAGTAGTGAGATGTCAATATGTGGACTGATGACCACTGCAGCTTTTCAAATCTCCTCTATGGAGACTGACCTCAAGTGAGCTACCGACGTAGCCATGGGTCTGACATTATAAGCCTTAACATAACCTTCTAGGGTCAGCCTAGCCTGGGCATAAGTAAATGAGATGCAATTTGCTATCCAATTGGAAATTGTGTATTTGCCAATGGCTACCCCCATCCTGTTTGGGTAAAAAAAAAAAAAAAGGCTGTGTGGACTTTCTATGGGTTTTAGTCCACTCCAGATTGAAGGCCAAGGTTTGCTTGCAATTCAAAGTATGCAGTGCACTCTCACCAGGATGGGCATGTGGTTTTGGGTTGTTAGTAGAACGATTGACTGATTGAGATGGAACTCTTATACTACCTTGGGAAGGAACTTAGGGTGCGGGCAAAGAATTACTGAATTGTGATGATATTTAGTGTAATGTGGATCAGCTACTAGGGCCTGCGAGCTATAGTGACTACCACCAGAAATGCAACCGATACTCTCATATCACCCCTCTCCTCAAGTCACTTCACTGGCTCCCGATCCGCTACCGTATACAGTTCAAGCTTCTCCTACTGACCTTCAAGTGCACTCAATCTGCAGCCCCCCCTTTACCTCTCTACCCTCCTCTCCCCGTATGTTCCCACCCGTAACCTCCGCTCTCAGAACAAATCACTCCTATCTGTACCCTTCTCCACCACCGCTAACTCCAGACTCCGCCCCTTCTGCCTCACATCACCTTATGCCTGGAACAGACTTCCCGAGCCCATACGCCATGCGCCCTCCCTGCCCATCTTCAAGTCCTTACTCAAAGCCCATCTCTTCTCCCTTGCTTTTAGCGCCTAACCACCTTCCCCATTCATGATACCTACACTGACTACATAGTTTGTTACCATTAGATTGTAAGCTCTCTTGAGCAGGGACTGTCCTTCCCACGTTTAAACTTGTACAGCGCTGCGTAACCCTGGCAGCGCTATAGAAATGCTAAGTAGTAGTAGTAGTAGTAGTAGTAGTAGATCAAATATTTCAGATGACAGCAATCAAGCGGCTCAAAAGAAGCTTTCATCAGTTGGGTGAGGACAACATTGAGATCCCATGACCCAGTTGGAGGTCTGATAGGGGGCTGTGTCAATAACAAACCTTGCATGAAACAAACAATCTGCTGCATTTCTTTGAAGGGGTGAACAAACGTGGATAAAGGTGAGCAGGTTGATGTGGAGGGGCATAATCAAATGGGGTGCCCAAGTTTTTCTGAGGGTGTCCTTGCAGGACGTGTCCGCGAAGGGGCGGGGAAACCCGTATAATCGAAACAAGATGGGCGGCCATCTTTCGTTTCGATAATACAGTCGGGGGCACCCAAATCGCCACATTTAGGTCGACCTTAGAGATGGTCGTCCCTAGAGATGGTCGTCCCCGATTTTCGGCGATAATGGAACCCGAGGACGCCCATCTCAGACATGACCAAATCCAAGCCCTTTGGTCGTGGAAGGAGCCAGCAATCAAAGTGCACTGGTCCCCCTCACATGCCAGGACACCAACCGGGCACCCTAGGGGGCACTGCAGTGGACTTCAGAAAAAGCTCCCAGGTGCATAGCTCCCTTACTTTGTGTGCTGAGCCCCCCCAACCCCCCCCCAAAACCCACTCCCCACAACTGTACACCACTAACATAGCCCTTAGGGATGAAGAGGGGCACCTAGATGTGGGTACAGTGGGTTTGTGGTGGGTTTTGGAGGGCTCACATTTATCACCACAAGTTTAACAGGTGGTTATCTGGTCATTTAGGTCACATTTTTGTGGCTTGGTAGTAAAAAAAAAAAGGACCAAGTAAAGTTGGCCAAGTGTTTGACAGGGACGCCCTTCTTTTTTCCATTATCAGCCAAGGACGCCCATGTGTTAAGCACGCCCCAGTCTCGCCTTTGCTATGCTTCCGACATGCCCCCGGGAACTTTGGTCATCCCCGCGACGGAAAGCAGTTGAGGGCGCCCAAAATCGGCTTTTGATTATGCTGATTTGGGCGACCCTGGGAGAAGGACCCCATCTCCTGATTTGTGTCGAAAGATGGGCGCCCTTCTCTTTCGAGGAGGTAGTGTTCTATTGTGGATTCAAAACTGGTTAAAAGATAGAAAACAGAGAGTAAGTTTATATGGTCAGTATTCTCAATGGAGCAAGCAAGATGCGGGAGACATCCTCCAGAAAAAATTAAGGTTTCAAATTCTATGCTCTCAACATCTAAGCCATGAGGGCCAGGGATTGGAGGTTGGGATGTAGAAGAGATCCCTCATTATGCATAATGAGGGTCCGAAAATGGCCCAATCTCCATGGATCTTCAGAGGATAACTTCAGAAGAAGAAGGAACCAGATCAGTCTTGACCAGTAAGGCACGATCAGGATCACAGTTCCCTGGTCTTGCTTGAGTTTTTAAGCAGTCTTCTCTATGAGAAGTATTGGAGGATATGCTTACAGAAGTACCCCCCCCCCCCCCCCCAGTGTAGGAGAAAGGCATCTGACGCTAGTCTTCTGTGCAATCTGAACCTGGAACAGAACTGAGGGACCTTGTTGTTGAGATGAGTGGCAAAAAGATTATCGAGGGGCTGCCCCACTCTAGGAAGATCTTGAGAGCTATGCCCATATTGACTGTCAGCACTTTCTGAGGAGGTCCCACAGTCAAATTCTTCCAAATGGTCCACCAGAGAAGGGCATGAGTCAATTCTGTAGGAATTTGGATGACATCTGCTAGGTTCCCAGCTGCCCGAGACTACTGGGAAGCTAAGGTCCACTGAGCTTCTCTCAACTGGAGACATGCCATGGGACTGATATGTACTGTAGAGGCCATGTGTCCCATCAACATTTGCCAAGCTGTGACCTGCTTGCTGCTTCGGATTTGTGAGGTGAGTGTCAATAAGGTTTCTGCTCTTGCTTGTGGAAGAAAATCCCGAGCCTGCAATGTATCTAGCAGGGCTTCTATGTGTTCCAATCATTGAACTGGGAGAAGGTGGAACTTGGAGTACTTTGACAAACCGTAGTAACTCTTAACTCCCAAATAGTTAGGCGCATTGACTCTGTTGCCTCCTCCTGTGACGTGCTGTTGACCAACTAATCGTTCAGATAGAGAAACACGTGCATTCCAGGTCTGCATAGATACACCATTACTACTGCTAGACATTTGGTGAATACCCTGGGAGCTGACGCGAGGCCAAATGGCAGTATGCGATACAGGTAATGGTGTTTCTGTATTCAAAATCTGAGATACTTCCTATGACTAGGAAGTACTGAAATGAGGGTATAGGCATCCTTTAAGCCCAGAGAGCATAGCCAATCATTTTCCTGACTCATGGGGAGAAAGGAGCCCAAGGAAATCATCCTGAACTTTTCTTTGACCAGCAATTTGTTTAGGGCCCTTAGGTCTAGGATGGGAAAAAATCCCCCTGCTTTCTTGGGTATAAAGAAGTACCAGAAATAGAATACCTTCCCTTCTTCCCCTTGTGGCACAGTTTCAACTGTTGTGGCCTGTAGAAGGGTGAAGAGTGACGACGCTTTCAGTGGGCAAATTTGTGGTACATAAGTACGTAAGTGTTGCCATACTGGGACAGACCAAAGTTCCATCAAGCCTAGAATCCTGTTTCCAACAGTGACCAATTCAGGTCTCCAGTACCTGGCAAGATCACAAAATAGTACAATACATTTTGTGCTGCTTATCCTAGAAAAAGCAGTGGATTTTCCCAAGTCCATCTTAATAATGGCTTATGGGCTTTTCTTTTAGGAATTTATCCAAACCTTTTTTAAACCCCACTAACCTAACTGCTTTTACCATTCTCTGGCAACGAATTCCATATTTTAATTACACATTGAGTGAAGAAATATTTTCTTTGATTTGTTTTAAATTTACTACTTTGTAGATTCATTGTGTGCCCCCTAGTCCTAATATTTTTGGAAAAAGTAAACAAGCGATTCACGTTTACCCATTCCACTCCACTCATTATTTTATAGACCTCTATCATCTCTCCCTTTTTTTTTTTTTTTAGTTACATTTGTACCCCACGCTTTCCCACTCATGGCAGGCTCACTTTTCTCCAACCTGAAATGCCCTAGCCGCTTTAGCCTTTTCTCATAGGGAAGTCATCCCATCCCCTTTATCATTTCGTTGCCCTTCTCTGTACCTTTTCTAATTCCAATATATCTTTTTGAGATGCAGTGACCAGAATTGCACACAGTATTTAGCACATAAGCACCACCACGCTGGGAAAAGACCAAAGGTCCATCAAGCCCAGCACTCCGTCTCCGACAGCGGCCAATCCAGGCCCCAAGAACCTGGCAAAAACCCAAAATTTAATAACGATCAATGGACTTTTCCTTCAGGAATCTATCCAGACCCCCTTTAAACTCAGCAAGGCCAGTCACACCATGGAGCAATACAAAGGCATCATAATGTTCTCATTTTTGTTTTCCATTCCTTTCCAAATAATACCTTACATTCTATTTGCTTTCTTAGCCACCACCGCACACTGAGCAGAGTGATTCAACGTATCATCATTAATGACACCTAGATTCCTTTCCTGGTCGGTGACTCCTAATGTGGAACCTTGCATCACGGAACCTTTCACTTTGCACTTGCTCACATTAAACGTCGTCTGTCATTTGGATGCCAGTCTCTCAGTCTCATAAGGTTCTCTTGTAATGTTTCACAATCCTCTTGCGATTTAACAACTTTGAATAACTTTGTGTTGTCAGCAAATTTAATTACCTCACTAGTTACTCCCATCTCTAGTTCATTTATAAATATGTTAAAAAGCAGCGGTCCCCCTGGGGAACCCCATAACTACCCTTCTCCATTGACAATACTGACCATTTAACCCTACTTTCTGTTTTCTATCTTTTAACCAGTTTTTAATCCACAGTAGGACACTACCTCCTAACCCATGATGCTCCAATTTCCTCTGGAGTCTTTCATGGGGTACTTTGACAAATGCCTTTTGAAAATCCAGATACACAATATCAACCAGTTCACCTTTATCCACCAATTCAAACACGCACGTCTAGGCGGCAAATAGTTCCGCCGTGGTTTAGTGAGGACCTCAAAGAGCTCAAAGTTATTACTAGGAGGCGTGAAAGAGCCTGGAGAAAACAGAAGGATGATCAAAACCTCATTGCTTGGAAAAAATCTCAATGGGCATACAAATACGCAATTAGAAAATCTAAATCCAGGGCTTTTTTTGAGGGGGTACTTGGGGGTACTGAGTACCAGCACCTTTTCTGTTGTCTGCTAAAATTGACCCATGGACCCCAAGTTTTAATGAAAGAGCTGAGGCTCTACACACCAATTCTGCCTTGTCATACATTCTGTGACTGGTTGCAGGGGGCTTGGCTATTGTGGGATGGGTCCCTCAGTGATTACCCCACCCCTGAAGAGTGGCCTAGCATTTGAGTACCATTATACTATAAAACAAAAGTAGGACTAGATTACAAGGACATAAGAAAACTATACTTCTATGTCAACAAATTGCTAGATACTACAGCACTCACTTCATCTGCAACTGCCATCCCATCTGCTGATCAGCTTGCCGTATTCTTTAAAGGTAAAATACTTAAGCTGCAGTGATCCCTACCTCAGTGCTGTTCCAGAGTAGATCAGTTCTTAAATGACCTAACTCCGGATTTAGAAGGGTGCCCAGCAGACAGAACATTTTTGCATTTTTCCGCACTTACTGTCGATTCTGTCACGCAAGAGATCCGCAGATTTTCCAGTAAGTCTTGCTACTTGGATGCCTGCCCAAACTATTTACTCAAAAGTGCACCTACTTGCTTCGTTGCTGATCTAACACAGCATTTAAATTTCATGCTAGGAAACAGATTCTTCCCTGGGACCCACGGAAACATATTAGTCACCCCAGTTCCAAAAGATGCCAAAAAAGATAGTGCTGATCTAACTATCGCCCCATTGCATCAATACCGCTATTTGTTAAAATATTTGTAAAGTTAATGGAGAGCATGGTGAATAAACAGCTCACTGAGTATCTGGATAGGTTCTCCATATTCCATGAATCGCAGTCGGGATTTCGTACCCTTCACAGCACTGAAACTGTGCTCGTCACACTTCTATCAAACTTCAAGCAAGAAATAGCATTTGGGAAAAGCATTCTTCTACTACAATTTGACTTGTCAAGTGCTTGTGACATGGTGGACCACACCATCCTGTTAAGACTCCTCGACTACTTTGGCGTCGGTGGACATGTTGTAGCATGGCTGAAAGGTTTCTTAACCACCAGGACCTACCAAGTAAAGTCCAACTCATGGTTATCCCCTCCATGGCACCCGGTCTGTGGTGTTCCCCATGGCTCGCCGCTTTCCCCTACTCTCCAACGTAATGCTGATTCCCCTGGCCACAGTCATTTCAAAGCTTAGTCTTCACCCATTTATCTATGCAGATGACATGACTATTTACATCCCTTTTCGGACAAACTTCACTGAAATCACTAATGAAATCAGCCATGGGATAAACACCGTCATCACTTGGGTGAACTCCTTCAAATTAAAGCTTAATACAGAAAAAACTCATTGCCTTATATTTACCTCTCCCTTTAACAAATACATACCCACTACCTTAAACGTACCAGGCCTTACCTTGCCCATCTCTGAGAGTCTACGAATACTAGGAGTCATTGTGGACCGGAACTTAATACTGTTGGATCATACCACCTCAACCACCAAGAAAATATTCTTCTCTCTCTGGAAGCTAAAACTACTACTACTACTACTATTAAACATTTCTATAGCGCTACTAGACTTACGCAGCACTGTACAAATTAACATGAAAAGACAGTCCCTGCTCAACAGAGCTTACAATCTAAATTGGACAGACGAACAGACAGCTAGGGGTGGGGAAATTGCAGTGGTAGGGGTGATAAGTGAGGGTGTTGAGTAAGAGAGTCATGGTTAGGAGTCGAAAGCAGTAGCAAAGAGGTGGGCTTTAAGCCTAGACTTGAAGACAGCCAGAGACTGAGCCTGACGTACTGGCTCAGGGAGTCTATTCCAAGCATAGGGAGCAGCGAGATAGAAGGAACGGAGCCGGGAGTTAGCAGTGGGGGAGAAGGGGGACAACAGGAGACATTTACCCAGTGAACGGAATTCACGGGGAGGAGTGTAGGGAGAGATGAGAGCGGAAAGGTACTGAGGAGCTGCGGAGTGGATGCACTTGTAGGTCAAAAGGAAAAGTTTGAACCGTATGCGGAAGCGGATAGGGAGCCAGTGAAGCGACTTGAGGAGAGGGGTAGCGTGAGTATAGCGACTCTGGCAGAATATAAGACGCGCAGCAGAGTTTTGGACAGATTGAAGAGGAGATAGATGGTTGAGCGGGACACCAGCGAGAAGCAAATTGCAGTAGTCTAGGCGAGAGGTGATAAGGGTGTGGGTAAGGGTTTTGGTAGCGTCCTCGGAGAGGAAAGGGCAAATTTTGTTAATATTATAGAGAAAGAAACGACAGGTTTTGGCAATCTGCTGAATATGAGCAGAGAAGGAGAGAGCGGAGTCAAAGATGACTCCAAGGTTGTGCGCAGACGGGACAGGGAGGATGAGAGTGTTATCTACCGAAATAGAGAACGGGGGGAGAAAACGATTGAAGCCTTATTTTCCGAGAGGAGTATTTTGCAATTTAGTCAGAACGCTAGTCTTAAGCCGTCTCGATTACTGCAATGGCATATAAGCAGGGTGCACAGGCCTGCTTCTCAAAAAGCTACAAACTGCCCAAAACACAGCAGCTCGACTTATCTATGGAGCGTCAAAGTTCACCTGTTCCAGACCACTTCGTGAGAAGCTGCACTGGCTTCCTGTACAGGAGCGAATAACTTTTAAAATTTGTACCCTAGTCCATAAGATCCTCTATGGAACAGCTCCAGCATATATGGATGCTCTTGTCAACTTACCGTCAAGGAATTCACTTAAAACTGCTCGTTCTTTTTTTTTTTTTGAAATATATTTTTATTCATACAATGACAGGCTGTATTCACAAAGTATACATAGTAAGGCTCAGTATACAATCTACAAGTTCCAATTTGTAGTTATGATCTACAACCATGTCAGTCCAAAGTGTCCAACACAACCCGCATTGCATTTTATTTTATTAATCCCCTTCAGCCATACACCCTTGCACTCCCACAAACAAACCAATCCACTTCTCAACTTTCACACCGTCCCCCCCTCCCCCTCTCTCATCCCTACACACTCCTTCTCCCAAACCCCTTCCTGTTTTCAGACGAGCACATGTAAACACTCCTCCCACAGCATGGCATATTTCCGGGTCTCTGGTTTACTAGCCTTGGAGTAAAGTCGCCTTTCAAATGTACCAACTTCCCTCATTTTAGCTTTCCATACCTCTCCTAATGCCCCCTCTTCGGCAACCCAAAACTGTAAGATCGTTTTCTTGACCAACAGAAGGACAACATACACCAGCCTTCTATATGGTTGTGCAGGGCCGGTCTTAGCAAGTGCGGGGCCCTATGCAGACCAATTTGGTGGGGCCCCATCCTAGCCCCACCCCCACCATAGCCCCGCCCCCACCATAGCCCCGCCCCCACCCTAGCTCCACCCCATTGATAAAATTATTCCATTTTTAGAACATTTTTTTATTTATGAAATTTCAAATAAAGACAAATGAAGCTAAACTTGTACAAAAAACTGATTGAAATAATAAGCACAATGCTATCATGAAACCTCCCCTCCCCAGAAATTATTCAGTTCAAGTCCACTACAATTAGTAGTTCCAATTCTCATAACAAAGGAGAATAAAGGAAAAATATTAAGAAAAGATTCAGTACTTTCAAATTCCCCTATTACTCTGTAACCCATATATGCAATAAAATAAAAATGAAATGAAAAGATATACAATAAAATTAAGTGATATGTACAATATAAAAACATATAGACCACCAAGTTATTAAAATTGTTTTAAAATATATACCACAACTCTCTGACTCAAGAAGACTCCGACTCTGTCATCCATAATTGTCTGACAACACACAGAAAAAAATAAGTAAAAAAAAAAAAAGTCAGAATTAATACCTTATACACCAATATACCAGCCATACGGAAAATGCAGATTATCAACAATATGAAGCTAGCAAGGGATCATAATATCACAATTCTCATGTAGAGCCACAAAACACCCTTTTAGTGAGAGTGTGTCATGATTTAGGCTCTACACCCTTTCCGATGTTTGGTGCCACCTTAGTAAGGCCAACACACAATCTCTCCACTGCAAAACACTATACACAAACGTGTGCAAAAACACACTCATAACCTTAACAAACCATAAACAGCACTAATTCCAAGGACAGGACGAGCTACAACCTTATGCGTGGCGTGGAAAGGCAACTGTAATTACACCGGGCTCTAAAACACCAGTGCACAACCTAGTGAAAAAAAACAAACAAAAAGGGCTGCAAACTATACGCTAGCAGAATACTGCACCTTCCTTGATCACACCTGAAAAACACATGAATGCAAAATACTGAACTGGAAAGTTACCTCAAGAAGTCAGACTCAGTATGTAGCAATACTACAAAAATTAAAACTTACATGAAAAATATCACAGATGCACATTTCCAAAAACTAACATATTCTAATTAATAAATCCTGAATAAAATAGTTTTTTCTACCTTTGTTGTCTGGTGACTTTGTTTTTCTGATCATGCTGGCTCAGTATCCGATTGTGCTGCTATCTGTCCTCTTAACTCCGTTTCCAGGGCTTCCTTTCCATTTATGTCTTTACTTTCCGCCTTTCTTCTTCATTTCTTGCCCTACATCCGTAAGTAAAAGCTGGGTCCGCCGCAGACTTGACTGTCCAGTGGATCCAGCTTCTGCCTATTTTCTATATCCATGTGCACTTTTTCTCCTCTCTTCCTTTTCCCTCACCTCATCTCCTTCCTCACTCTTCCCTCGCCTCCATCCATGTCTAGCATTTCTTCTCTCTCCTCCATCCACCCATGTCCAGCGACCCTCCTGTCCCCCCTGCCATCCATCTATGTCCAGCAACTCCCCCTGTCCCCTCTGTCCTCCCCTGCCATCCACCTATGTCCAGAGACCCCCTCCCCTCCATCCACCCATGTCCAGCGACCCTCCTGTGCCCCCTGCCCTCCACCTATGTCCAGAAACCCCCTCCCCTGCCATCCACCCATGTCCAGCGACCCTCCTGTCCCCCCTGCCATCCATATCCAGCAACCCCCCGTCCCCTATGCCCTCCCCTGCCATCCACCCATGTCCAGCGACCCTCCTGTGCCCCCTGCCCTCCCCTGCCATCCACCTATGTCCAGAAACCCCCCTCCCCTGCCACCCACCCATGTCCAGCGCCCCTCCTGTCCTCCCTACCATCCACCCATGTCCAGTGACCCTCCTGTCCCCCCTGCCATCCATGTCCAGCAACCCCCCATCCCCTATGCCCTCCCCTGCCATCCACCCATGTCCAGCGACTCTCCTGTGCCCCCTGCCCTCCCCTGCCATCCACCTATGTCCAGAAACCCCCCTCCCCTGCCATCCACCCATGTCCAGCGACCCTCCTGTGCCCCCTGCCCTCCACCTATGTCCAGAACCCCCCTCCCCTGCCATCCACCCATGTCCAGCGACCCTCCTGTCCCCTATGCCCTCCCCTGCCATCCACCCGTCGTGGCCCTCCTCCCCTCCATCCACCCCATGTCCAGCGACCCTCCTGCCCCCCTTGCCAACTGCCATCCACCTACGTCCAGTAACCCCCCGTCCCCCCTGCCCTCCACCCATTTCCCGCGACGCGAGTCTCCTCGTTCCCCTGCTGCTCCCCCTCCCTCCAGCCACCTGAGACATCTCTCGTCTGACCCCCCCTCCCCTCCCCTCCCCGCCACGCCACGCCAAACGACCCTCTTCTGTCGCCCGCACCTCACCTGACCCAACCCAGCATTTTAAAAAACCCTCCAAGCGGCGGTGCCGGTGCCTCGCGTCTGAGGGAAGAAAACTCGCTTCGTCGTTGGCCGGCCTTCCCTCAAGTCCCACCCTTGCGGAAGTTACATCAGAGGGCGGGACTTGAGGGAAGGCCGGCCAACGACGAAGCGAGTTTTCTTCCCTCAGACGCGAGGCACCGGCACCGCCACTTGGAGGGTTTTTAAAAAATGCTGGGTCGGGTCAGGTGAGGTGCGGGCGACAGAAGAGGGTCATTTGGCGTGGCGGGGAGGGGGGGGTCAGACGGGAGATGTCGCAGGTGGCTGGAGGGAGGGGGAGCAGCAGGGGAACGAGGAGACTCGCGTCGCGGGACATGGGTGGAGGGCAGACGAGTGTGGTCGGCGAGGCAGAGGCGAGGCACGCCGCCCCCTTAGGCGCGGGGCCCTATGCGGCCGCCTCGGTCGCCTCTGCCTAAGACCGGCCCTGTGGTTGTGTTAGACCCTGTTGAATTAGAAGGGATTGTTCTCCCAGCAGCAAAGTTGCGTAATCCCATTCCAGGGTCCTCTGCACAACACTATTAAGCACCTGCATGGCCTCGTTCCACAGCGCCAGAGCCGGGCATTCTAAAAAGGAGTGCAGCAGCGTCCCCGCCCCACGGCATTTGATACAGCAATCATCCACCCAAAGTTCCAACTTTTTCCCTTTTGCCCTAGATATAAATGCTCTATGTAGAATCTTATACTGCGTTTCCTGCAGCTCCGCTGTCTTAACCATTTCATAAAGTGTCACAAACAGCTTCTGAAATGTTGGTTCAGTGTAGCTAGTGCCTAGCTCCACGTTCCACTTGGCCATCAGTTTCCTCATTTCCTCCTCCCGCCTGTTTTCATTCAGCACTTTATACCAGGTCGATAGCCCATTACATTGCTGTGGGATTTTAAGACGGATTCTATCTAATGGTCCCCATGTCCACGCTTCCCCATGTTAGAGAGGACCAGTAATGCCTAATTTGAAGATATTGTAACAGGTTTTTATTTGTCAAGTCCCATTGTTCCTTTACCCTGTCAAATGTGTGAAAGGTATCAGTGTCAGTTACCAGCAGTGGCCCCAGTATCCTACACCCATTATCCCTCCAGGTAGTAAACGCCGTTCTGCCCATTCCCAGTGGGAACGCTTCATTACCCACTAGACTCACGAAGGGTGAAGCTTCCGGTGTCTTTTTTTGCTGACGTCTCCACCACCCCCAAGCTCTCCGCATGGGCCCTAGTAGCTCCCTTCTACTAGCAATATTAATATCCCCGCTAGGGGTCCCGTGTATCAGGTTGATAAATGACCAAGGCCTGCTCCAAGATTCCATCCCCCCCTCTGGCAAGTACCGCTGCTGATCTATTATCCCTTCATAGATGAAACGCATCAGCGCTGCTACATTATACATTCGAAGATCTGGGAGGCCTAGTCCACCTCTCTCCTTTTTTAAAGAAAGTTTAACATAACCTATCCTGGCCCCTTTTCCTCTCCAGATAAAACTCCTGATAATGGACCGAAACAGTCGTTCTTCTTTTCTTAACACCCATATAGGGGCTGCTTGCAAGGGATAGAGGATTTTTGGCAGAAGGATCATTTTTACCAATGCTACTCTACCCGTCAACGAGAGTGGCAGGTCTCTCCATTTGTCACAGAGTTGCTTAATATTTTCAATTTGGTCAACCACATTTTTTTTATAGAAAAGCTTTGTATCTGTACTAAGAAAGACCCCCAGGTATCTCATCACTCCTTTAGCTGGTGTTATTGGTAACCCCTCCATCCCAGGGTCTCCCCCTATTCCTGACAATGGGAGTAGCTCCGATTTAGCACAGTTCACTCTCAGCCCTTACAAGTCTCCAAACTCTCTTATTAACTCCAGGGCTCTAGGCAGATCTCTGGGGCCATTCTCCAGATACAAAAGTATATCATCAGCAAATAAATTCAGCCGGAACTCCCTGTTCCGTACTCGGAGTCCCCTTATCTGTGCTGCACTACGGATCTTAATGGCCAGTGGCTCAATTGCCAGCAGAAAGAGGAGCGGAGAAAGAGGGCACCCCTGCCTAGTACCCCTACCCAAAGAAAACCTTTCAGTGAGCTTCCTATTAACCATTAATCGGGCCAAAGGACTACTATATAGGGCTTCAATCCAAGATACTACTGGACCCGATATTCCGAAGCGGCCCAGAGTTTCAAACAGGTAAGGCCAGGATATACTGTCAAAGGCTTTTTCCATGTCAAGCCCGACTATAACTTCTAGCCCCCCTTCTCCCCGAAACTTGTGAATGGCCATCAATGCTCGTATGATGTTCATAGAACCATGGCGGCCCGGCACGAAGCCTACCTGATCTTCATGAATCAACGTAGGCAATACCTGGTTAAGGCGCCTTGCCAATATAGCCGCCAGAATTTTAACATCTTGGTTTAGCAAAGATATTGGACGATAAGAACCCACCTGTTCCAGGTCTTTACCGGGTTTTGGCAGTAACACTATATGGGCCACATTCTGCTGTATAGTTAAACCCTCCCCCACAATCCCATTAAACCAGGCCTCTAGTGGAGGTGCTACTAAGTCGCTTAATATTCGGTAATATTCGGGGCCAAACCCATCTGGGCCTGGCGCTTTAGTGAGTTTTAGCATTTTTATACCCAACCGTATCTCTCTCTCTGTTATGGGCCCATTCAGGGAGCTCACTTGGTCCCCCGTCAATTGTGGTATCTGTAACCCCCGAAAAAACTCTGCATGTTGGGTTGCATCATAATCCCGTTCCCTATAGAGGGAACTATAATATTGAACAAATTGCTGCATAATCTGGGGTTCAGCGGTAAATACTTCCCCCCGAGCATTCTTTATGGAGGAGATTAATTGCCATTTACGTGGGGGCCTCACCAAGTTCGCTAGCAACTTTCCGGCCTTGTTGCCCCACTTAAACAGTTTGAAGCGCTGGTAATATATATCCCTCTCAGCTCTCTTATGCAAAATATCATCAATCTGTTTTTTAAGTTGGGCTAATTGCGCTTTGTGTGAGTCATTTATATTCTGTATATGTGCCCTCCTTATGTTATGATACTCCTGGGAAAGCCGCAATAAGTCTGCCTCTCTCTGTTTCTTTTTCCCCGCTACATATGCAATGATATGGCCCCTCATAACTGCTTTGGATGCTTCCCAGTACGTGCTGGCATTAACCTCTGGCGCATTATTATGTGCCTGATAGTCCAGCCATTTAAGTCGCAAAAAATCTCTGAACTCTCTGTCCTGGTAAAGATAGGGGGAAAGCCGCCACACCCTCTCGCCCGGCTCCGCAGCAAAGGAAACCGCCACCTCAACCGCCAAATGGTCGCTAAGTGCACTACCCACTATTTCTGCATTCACAATTTTTGGGACTAGAGAAGGTGCCACCAACAAATAGTCCAGTCTAGAATATACCTTATGTGGGTGCGAATAAAATGTATACTCCCCATCTTGAGGGTGCAGGAGTCGCCATATATCCTCCAACCCCAGCTGAGATGCCACGAAGGGAATTCCCCTGTCCTCCCAATTCCTCACCCTGGGTTTTATAGGTTTACAGTCATTAGTGGGGTCAGCTACTATATTAAAATCCCCTCCCATTACAATCTGATAGCCAGAATAAATTGTGACTCTCGCCACAAGGTCAGAGAAAAATTTATGGGAGTATACATTAGGCCCATATATATTACAAAAAAGAAGTTGTTGTCCCCATAGCTCTCCCATAACCAGTACATATCTTCCCTCTTTATCCTGAATCACCTTATGACAATGAAATGGTATTTGTTTGTGTATTAAGATAGCCACCCCCCTCTGTCTGGAGTTGTATGCTGAGTATCCAACCTCTCCAACCCATCCCCTCTTTAGCTTTTGATGTTCTGAGGCTGTAAGGTGGGTTTCTTGGAGATATGCAATGTCAGCCTTTTCTTTTTTTAACCAAGAAAGAATTTTAGTTCGCTTGATGGGGGAATGCAGGCCATCCACATTAAGTGTTATAATTTTCAAACTACCCATACCCCAGACATAGATGTCTAATGATCTGAGTCACTATCCAGCTTATAATCGAACGAGAATAACGCCCAAGTTCCGACCTAAATCGGGAGATGGGCGTTCTTCTCACAAAAACAAATAAAGCGGCATAATCGAAAGCCGAACTTTGGACGCTTTCAACTGCACTCCGTCGCGGATGCGGACAAAGTTGACGGGGGAGTGTCGGAGGCGTGGTGAAGGCGGAACTGGGGCGTGGTTATCACCCGAACAGAGATGGGCGCCCTTCGCCGATAATGGATGCGTTTGTAGCTAGAATTTAGGGCACTTTTCCTGGACCCTGTTTTTTGACGAATAAGGCCCCAAAAAGTGCCCTAAATGACCAGATGACCCCCAGAGGGAGTCGGGGATGACCTCCCCTGACTCCCCCAGTGGTCACTAACCCCCTCCCACCACAACAAATGATGTTTCACAACTTTTTACTTTCACCCTCAAATGTCATATCCTCCTCCCAAGCAGCAGTATGCAGGTCCCTGGAGCAGTTGTTAGGGGGTGCAGTGGACGTCAGGCAGGTGGACCCAGGCCCATCCCCCCCCTACCTGTTACAATTGTGCTGCTTAATGCTACTAGTCGTCCAACCCCCCCAAACCCACTGTACCCACATGTAGGTGCCCCCCTTCACCTCTTAGGGCTATAGTAATGGTGTAGACTTGTGGGCAGTGGGTTTTGAGGGGGATTTGGGGGGCTCAACACCCAAGGGAAGGGTGCTATGCACCTGGGAGCTCTTTTACCTTTTTTTTTGTTTTTGTAAAAGTGCCCCCTAGGGTGCCCGGTTGGTGTCCTGGCATGTGAGGGGGACCAGTGCACTATGAATCCTGGCCCCTCCCACGAACAAATGCCTTGCATTTATTCGTTTTTGAGCTGGGCGATTTCATTTTCCATTATCGGTGAAAAGCAAAAACGCCCAGCTCACACCTTGGCGAATAAAACATGGGCGTCTATTTTTTTTTAAAAATACGGTTCACTCCGCCCCTTCACGGACCCGTTCTCGGAGATTAACGCCCATGGAGATAGGCGTTTCTGGTCGATTATGCCCCTCTATGTGACATACCTTGCCAGCCTCCCAGCAGGACCCGCAAGGTCGTAATCTGTGTGTGCCAACCTCCCAGATGGATTTCCTATACCTCTGCTGCCTCCACAATTTGTTCACCTTACGCCCCACATATCCCTGATGCCCCATATGCCTCACATTCTCAATGATCAAAGTCCTTCTCCAACCCCCCATCCTCCCGCCCCCCCACACATCCAATACATCCATACCCTTACTGCCATACAATTTCCCATCCCACCTCCTCCTCCCTTGTCCCTCCCACCCCTCCGCTGTCCCTTCCCCCTTATTATTTGTCCTCATCCTTCACCTACCCGATACAGCCCAAAGAGGACATATGCCCCCCCCCCCCCGCCTCTCCCTGTTATCCTAATATTGATGCAAAACTGAATGTTATAAACATTAGTACCTAGGAACTTTCTCTATGCAACTATTTTTGTTTCTCCATCTACTTTCAACAGTTATTATTTAAACAACATATACATATTATTAACCAGCACACGTGCTTTGCAGACAGGTCTTCTCTGCCCCATACTGTCTGCCCACTGACTCTCTCTGTTCCAAACTCCCAAGCATAGGACAGTGAAATAATGCTTTACCCTTCAGTTCCAAATCCACAATATCCCGACGGAGCAGCACAGTAGGGCCCACTAGTCTCTTCTCCTGCTGCTCTTATAATATCACGATCATTGATCCGTAAGGACTCCCTGTGAGCAACCACTTCTGCCACTCCGTCTACTTTCATTAGTTATTAATTAAGCAATAGAAACTCATTTTTAACTTCTCACGTTTAGATCTGAGTAATGTTCCACCATTCAGCTCCAAATCCACAATTCTCCGGTGGAGCCGCACATTTGAATTCAATGGTCTCCTCTCCCGCTCTCTCATATCCCTTCCGCTCTCTGTTCCGGCTCGTGTTGGGCCCGATTTCTTGCTTGATTGTATGTCTCCAGGAAAGCCTGCGCCTCTGCCACCTCCGATAGTACCAGGACCT
Source organism: Microcaecilia unicolor (assembly GCF_901765095.1). Lineage (NCBI taxonomy): Eukaryota > Metazoa > Chordata > Amphibia > Gymnophiona > Siphonopidae > Microcaecilia > Microcaecilia unicolor. The sequence continues at coordinate 71,538,241 of NC_044039.1, read as the reverse complement.
TGCCCTCATGCCAGATTCGTAGCTTAGCCGGGTATTGCAAGGCGAATTTTACCCCTCGCTTATAAAGCGCAGAGCACGTGGGCGCCATGGCCTTCCGCATGAGTGCCACTCTGGCAGAGTAGTCATTAAACAGTAACAGTCAGTGCCCTTCATATTCAAGTGCCTCCCTTGTTCTAGACGCTTTCAAAATGCGTTCTTTCGCCTGCCAGCTCGTATAATGAGCGATTGCTGTGCGGGGTCTGGTGGTATTCTCCCCCCTTGGTCCGACTCGATGCGCTCTATCGCAGCAGTAGGGGCCTCCCTGGACATCCAGCCCCAACCGCTCTGGAAGCCATTTGGCGAAGAAATCATAGAGGCTCTGTTCTTTTACCGCTTCTGGTAGGCCTATGACCCGCAGGTTGTTTCTGCGAGAGCGGTTTTCCTGCTCCTCCACCCGCTCTCGCATGACATCCATCTCCTTCTGAAGAGCAGCCATCTGCACAGCGGCACTCCGCGCCTCGTCCTCCCGCGCGGAGATTCGCTGTTCCACCTCGCTGATGCGAGCCGCATGCGAGTCGAATTTTTCATTTATTTCATCGACCGCCGACTGTAGCTTATTCAATTTATCTGCCAGGGCAGCGGATACCGAGCGAGAGATCTCCTGAGTCCATTCCGGCAGGAGCGTTAAGGTTGCTGGTGTTGTGAGTCCGCCATTTTAGGCACGCTGCTCTTCGGGGTGTTCGGCGGCTTTTTATGTGCTTTTGAGGGCATGCCTTAGATAACCACCCTGTTGCAGACTCCTAGTGGGTCCAGCCTTAGTCGCCAACACTTTCTTCCTGGTCAAAGCTATCCAGTTTTGCGCAAATTGCTGATATTAGCAGGTAGGGTGCGGAGCCTCTTCGTCTTGCTGCCGCTTAGGTAGCAGGCATCACGTGACCCCCAAAACTGCTCGTTCTTACTTGAACCTCCATTACCCTGCGTGTTCTGGACTCAAGTATAAAACCACATATGCTTCCACCTTTTCCTACATCAGTACTCATTTGTGGAATGCATTGCCCACATCTGTAAAAACGGTTCAGGATCCTCTGACCTTCAGGAAGTCTCTCAAGACCTACCTATTTGGGCAAGCTTACCCTAATGATCCCGTCTTGCCTCTATGATTCCTGGACTCCGACCCCTCTAGTGATCCTGTGGACTTAACCTACTTTCACCTATCCCTATACCTTTCCGCCCCACGTATCCCTCTCCATTTATTGTACTTGCCTGTTTGTTACTTAATTGTTGTAAGCCACATTGAGCCTGCCAGCGGTGGGAAATTGTGGGGTATAAATGATATAAAATAAAATAAATAAATGTTTTCCTGATATTCTTCGCACCTTATTGAACAATATTCTGCTATTGGTGATCGCCATTGCGACATAATGTAAGCTACATTGAGTATGCAAATAGGTGGGATAATGTGGGATACAAATGCAGCAAATAAATAAATGTTTGTTCACCCCTTCAAAGAAATGTAGCAGATTGGTGAGGCAAGATTTCCCTTCACTAAACCCATTTTGGCTTTGTCTCATTAATCCATGCTTTTCAATATGCTCTGTAATTTTCTAATTTATAATAGTCTCTACCATTTTGCCTAGCACCTACATCAGGCTCACCGGTCTATAATTTCCTGGATCACCTCTGGAACCTTTTTTAAAAATCGGCGTTACATTGACCACTCTCCAATCTTCTTGTACCATGCTTGATTTTAAAGATAAATTATATATTACTAACAATAGTTCTGCAAGTTTATTTTTCAGTTCTATCAGTACTCTGGGATAAATAAAATCTGGTCCAAGCAATTTACGCTTCAATTTGTCAAATTGCGCCATTACATCTTCCAGGTTTATAGAGATTTCATTCAGTTTCTCTGACTCGTCAGTTTTGATTACCATTTCTGGCACCAGTATTTGTCCCAAATCTTCCTCAGTGAAGACCGAAGCAAAGAATTAATTTTATCTCTCCACTATGGCTCTGTCTTCACTGAGTGCCCCTTTTACCCTTTTATGCCCTGCATTGGACTATCTGAAGAACCCACCAGTTGGACGTTACAAGGGGCCACCAGTGATAGTAAACATTCAGTTTCCTTCCTACCGGAAGGTTATGCTAGATGGCGGCTATGCTCTCTTGGAGCCAGTCAAAAGCTCTTCCTTTGCATCGACTGGGGCATTGGTTCGGGCTTCTGAAGATGGGATTCGTAAGGCTGAGAGTCAAAGAGTCGAAGGCCCCCCTGGCCACATATTTTCTGCACTCCAGCTGCTTACATGGCCAACTGGCCATGCTGGGACAGACCAAGGGTCCATCGAGCCCAGCACCCTGTCTCTGACAGCGGCCAAAAGAACAAGCATTTCGTCCCGCCTATCCCAGAAATAGTGGATTATTCCTATGTCCATTCAATAACATTCTATGTCCTTTTCCTCCAGGAAGCCGTCCAACCTTTTTTTAAACTCCGCTAAGCCAACCGCCCCAACCACCTTCTCCAGCAACGATTTCCAGAGTCTAACCACGCGTTGAGTGAAGAAAAACTTCCTCCGATTCGTTTTAAATTTATTACACTGCAGCTTCATCGCATGCCCCCTTGTCCTAGTATTTTTGGAAAGCGTAAACAGATGCTCCACACCAACCCGTTCCATTCCACTCATTATCTTATAGACCTCTATCATATCTCCCCTCAGTCGCCTTTTCTCCAAGCTGAAGAGCCCCAGCCTCTTCAGCCTTTCCTCATAGGGAAGTCGTCCAATCCCCTGAATCATCTTTGTCGCCCTTCTCTGTACCTTTTCCAATTCCACTATATCTTTTTTGAGGTGTGGCGACCAGAATTGAACACAATATTTGAGGTGTGGTCGCACCATGGAACAATACAATGGCATAATAATATCCTCCTTTTTGTTTTCCATCCCTTTCCTAATAATACCCAACATTCTATTTGCTTTCCTAGCCGCAGCAGCACATTGAGCAGAAGATTTCAATGTATCATCAATAATGACACCTAGATCCCTTTTTCGGTCCGTGACTCCTAACGCAGAACCTTGCATGACGTAGTTATAGTTTGGGTTCCTCTTTCCCACATGCATCACTTTGCACTTGCTCTGGGGCCTACATCTGTGGAAGAGTATCCACAAGCTTTGGTGTACTACGGACTAAAGATTGCAAGTAGAGGCTCATGTAGAGCTGGTAGGGCTGGATGAGGTCAATATCACCCCTCTCCTCAGGTCACTTCACTGGCTTCCGATCAGATACCGCATTCAATTCAAGCTTCTCCTTCTTACCTACAAATGCACTCAGTCTGCTGCCCCTCACTATCTTTCTACCCTCATCTCCCCTTATGTTCCCGCCCGTAACCTCCGTTCACAGGATAAATCCCTCCTCTCAGTACCCTTCTCCACCACCGCCAACTCCAGGCTCCGCTCATTCTGCCTCGCCTCACCCTATGCTTGGAACAACCTTCCTGAGCCCTTACGCCAAGCCCCCTCCCTGCCCGTCTTCAAGTCTTTGCTTAAAGCCCCCCTCTTCAATGCTGCATTCGGCACCTAACCCTTACTGTTCAGTGAATCCAGACTGCCCCAATTTGACTGCCCCTATCGGACCGACCGTTTACTTGTCTATTAGATTGTAAGCTCTTTGAGCAGGGACTGTCTCTCTTTGTTAAATTGTTCAGCGCTGCGTAACCCTAGTAGCGCTCTAGAAATGTTAAGTAGTAGTAGTAGTAGTATGTAGAGCTGGTAGGGCTGGATGAGGGCAATGAGCATCTAGGCCTGAAATGTTTTCCTCCCAAACGAGTCTAGTGTCCTGGCCTCCCTATCTTGGGGCACCAAGGCATGAGTCCTGGAACTCCTATTTCATTTGACAGTAGATTCGACCACCAGAGAATAGTGTGGCGTTTGAGCCCTCTCGAATCCGGGAGTCTTTTGGATATAGTACTGTGTATCCACCTTCTTAGGTGCAACCTGCATTGAGAGGTGAGATTCCCAGTTCTTCATCAGTGCATCCTTAAGGATAGGGTGCAGTGGTACAGTGACCCCTTCCTTAGGAGGTTACTTGTAGTCCAGACCAGTCAACATTTCCACCCTGGGCTCTTCCTCTGTTTCCAACTTAAATGGGATGGCAGAAGCCATTTTCCTAAT